>NC_140271.1:16604882-16934882 GCF_964030765.1 Micromesistius poutassou | reverse complement strand
GGCTTCACTGATTCGCTAGTCAAGGGTAGCTAGCCCTCCACCAGTCAGATTGGTAAAGACTGAACGACTGTATGTGGCCGATTACACATGTTGAATCAGCTGAAAAGAATGCAGATGACCTTATCGACGGCCGACCTCACTGTACACAATAGACTCATGTCACCGACACTCACCGACGCCCGATTTTCGGCGCGGTATGTGGCCGCCTTAAGGGAGCCTAGAGGTAGATTGTGGACATTGGGGTTCGAACCGAGTACAGTTCTCTACTGGGAGACAAACACTTTAAACACTACTAGACAGTCTGCTCTCCGAAAGTCTAATGTCTACCCCAATAAAGACATCTTTATTAGGTAAACTATGTAATACAGGTTTCATGCTAGCTTTACTTCATGTCCTACTTAATATGAAAGTGTATTCAGCCAAATCAGGGGTGCGTTTCCAAAAACAGTCAGGACGTTAGCATTTTGCCAACTTATTACTAGGCCTGGAAATGTTAATTACCTTATATGTGAAGGAGCAGCAGAATGTCGGCATTTCACACCAGTTGAGTGGGTTGATGATGCTTCGGCCTACGTTTGGATGTCATTGAGTGGCACCTGCACCCTAAATGTTGGCACTGCTTTTGAGTCATTTGAGTCATTCGTGGTGAACGCTAAATGATAGGTCTTATGGCTGGTTCACACTACACAATTCTCAGATATTCCTCCACGATTTAACATGTCACACTATGCGACTACAACGCCAGGAAATCGGGCTTCGTCTTGTCGGAAGACTGGCCACACTACAAGATTCGAGGGTGCGATGCTCTAGATCTTCTACTTTGTATCGATCATGATACACGCAGCAACAACGCAGCAAGTGTCAATAACAATGGATCCCGAGTTCCTATACTAGTCTAGGCATTATGATGGCAGTTAGGGTTAGGGTGCAATGAAGTCTAGAGAGATGCGCGGATGAACTGTAATGTCATCCGCACCCGCTGCTTAAAGGTCCCATGGCATGCTATTTTATGGATGCTTTAATATAGGTGTTAGTGGGCCCCTAATACAGTACTTGAAGATGTTCAAGAAATCCAGCCTTGGTGCAGAGTTACAGCCACTACGAGCCAGTCCCACAATGAGCGCTCCACAAACGTGCCGTTTTTAGAGGTGGGTCAAGGTGGAGGGTGGGGGTGTGGCCCTGAGCAGCTTGTGGCCACGGTACCATGCGCTAGTGTTTACAGTGGACCACTGAACACTGGTGCTCAGCCTGGAAGTCTGGAGTCCTGGAACTCTATATCTAACTAATATATTATATTTAGATATCTATATAATATAATATATATTATCATGGTCAAAAGCTGTTTGCACCTCCGGATGATATTATGAATCTCAAACGACTGCGTCGGGTTCTCAGACGCCTCTGGTTCTTCCACTTCCACGTCAATATTAAGTACAGACTGAACCGCGAAATGGAGGAGAAGGGGATTGTTGCCCGCGATTGTCTGCGTCGGGTTGGTTGAGAAGGAATTGGGAACCGCAACATGGTGGAGAAAAGGGCTGCCCCGATGGACAATCCTGGGCAACAATCCTTTACTCCTCCATGTCGCAGTTCCCAATTCCTTCTCAACCAACCCGACGCAGTCTAGTCTTTTCACCAAATGGGAGCTTTATGCTGTATATGTGTGTGTGTATTCACACACACACACACATGTGGCGCTCGCACGGTCCTAGCTCATTGTCTCATTGGTGGGCCAAATTCTCTGGGCAGGCCAAGCAGAGAAAGGGGAGGTAACATGGCCCCATATGACGTCATATGGGGCCGGAAGCCAAATCAAAGTGTTTCAGCGATCCTTTTTTCAAAGACGGAGCAAGGTAGCTACTTCTTGGTTTACACCTAACGCAATTTTTAGCTATTGGGGGACCATAGGGAGGCTAGGGGAACTCAACTTTATGTTAGAAAACCTCATAAAGTGAAATCTTCATGCCATGGGACCTTTAATATCAATAATCCACCTGCAGCAACGTTTTTTTCAACAATTGATACCCACACCCGCCCAATCATCATTCATTTAGGGTGACCAGACGTCCCGGTTTTGCAGGGACAGTCCCGATTTTGAGTTGCATGTTCCGCGTCCCAACAAAAGCTTGTCGGCATGCTAAAATGTCCAACCACTATGAAGTGTCCCCTGTTGTCAGCGATTACATAGCCAACGTGGTCTTATAGCCCGATCATTAAATAAAAGCCACATGGAAAGAATAAAGCATCCAGCATATGATTTCAACAACGTGTGAGGGCATAGGCAGCAGCTGGCACAGTGGAAGGCTGATGGAACCAGCGGACGAGTGGAACCGCGACCCGCCCCTAATTCATCCCAGTAGATATTACTTACTTACTTTTTTCCACACAATCCACTCAACCCATGGATTATCCGCGGTGTCCGGCCAGGTATGACCGCCAACCGCGCATCTCTACTAGTCTTGTGTACTGTAAGCAGACCCACTGCCGGTCAAAGGGAAGGGTGTTACCCCCGAGAGAACATCGACGCTGTGCTCCTCGACTACGGTCTGGGAGCCCACAGCAGGAAAGTTGTAACATAATAAAAAAAAAACATTTTGTATATACGAGTGCAGTTGTGAACTCATGCAGTGGCGTAAATATCGACGGTGCAACCGGTGCAGCTGTCCGGGGCCCAGACGCCGTCAGGGGCCCATGGAGGAAGAAAAAATAAAAAATGTTTTTGTGAATGAAATAGCTCGGGGCGGGTCGGTAAGGTAGGCTAGCTGAGTGGCTGGTATGGGAGGAGGAATGATCATTTGGCCAAATTCATTCATTCCAATCATTTGTTTACCCGTGTGCGATTGCTACCCCTACTCTCATTGGCTGAATCGTTGAGAACGTTTTAGACTCAATCAATATAAGGTCGCGGGGAGACAAAGCTCTGTTGGTTTGTATATTTTATTTTCGTAATGGTAGGAAAAAACAATACTTTATTAAAGCATGCAATTGTGATGTAGAACAAAATAAAAAGAAAACAAAGTGCTTGCATGATATTGAAGCCTACAGCGAGTTGTGTGTTAACTTGTGTGGTGTCTTGTCATTTGTTTACCCATGTGCCATGGCAACGCAATTGCTACCTGCTGTAGTAGTACTCTCATTGGCTGAATCTTTGGGGGGGCACAAAAAAAATATTTGCACCGGGGCCATCACCATGATGTTACGCCACTGAACTCATGTATTTATATGTATATGTATATATGTGTATATATATATGTATATAATGCACATTATGCCCTGGAAAAAAGTGCCTCTCCACGTCGGTGTCAAGTAATTCAAGTAGTTTTCAAGTAGTACATCTTTCAACGTTGCATGCTTCCATGCATTCCATGCTTGTGTGCATGAACATGAACATGCACATGTATTTTGAGTTCCGTTAAAGAGGGGTGGAGATGGGGTCCAAATTATTTGACACATTTGAGAATTAAAAAATGTATGTTAAAGTATCACAATAGTTACTTTCCACAGTAATATTATATAATCAGAACTGAGCATAACAGTTAACAATGGCACTTCATATGATCTGCTCACTGCAAGTAAAATGTATTATTGTTATTATTATTATTATTATTAGTATGTTGATTTGTTGTTGGTTACTATGAACAAAATGATTTCCTCATACAAATGGAAAATAGCCCACATGCCTTTATTTTTTGTGTTGGAATGAAATTATATAATGAAACTTAGAATTTAATGTACATTGTAAAATTCAAGACAGATAGGTTTGATATGCTTGTTACAGTGTTTTCTTGGTTGCATAAATTTGAAAGTTGGACCAAAGCCAATGTAACTGAAATACAATTAGCCAAATAAAAGGCCTCAAGTTGGAAGTAAAATCTGGGATGTGTTTTTTCTCTCATCGCTTCGATAGGTAGATCTTGCCTTTCACCAAGGCTGAGGTTAGGGATCTTGGGCTTAAAAAGGTTGATGACCACAGGTCTACACTATTCTCTGGGATATGGATAAGTGAATTAATCACTTTTCTCCCCAATTCTGTGCAAGAGTCAAATGGCTGCATGGTTAGAGCACTCAGAGTAACAGGTTTGTTTTTTTTGCCTCCGGTTCAAGCCCTGCCAGATGCGTTGTGTTTCCTCAGTTTTAATGATAGATTTTTGATGTTTGAAGTCTGTCGATCTCTTAACAGTACCTAGGCTGTATATTTCCCTCCTACAATATTTTGATAGCCTATTCATTTTGGGCAGCATCTTGTGTTGTCGCAGCAGTGGATGCATGTTTCTTGATACTTTTTTATTTTATTTTAAATTATCACTGAATTTACTTCTCTAAAAACCACCGGCCAGAATCACATATGTAAAAGTAACAGGGTTGTTGAAAATATTTGTGAGCATTTAAATGTCCAGTGATGTTCCACACCCTAACATTTGGAGGCGGTACTGCACTAACTCGGAATGCTAATTGTGTAAAAAAGACAAAGAAGACTGAAGTCAGTCATTTGACCATGAATATCCAGGAAGCATGTGGCATAATATGGACCTACAACAGCCCTAGAGCCGTTGTAAATAATTTGCCTTTTTACCATGTGGGTAATAAAGACTCAAAGACTATGACCAGACTATGTTGTTGGGAAACAGTCAGGAAGCCTTACCTTGCTAGTACTATGGAGTTTAATAACTTCGGGGCTTACTATGTAGGTGAAATGGTTTTGGGGAACACTTTCCTATTAACTGTTGAGTCCCTAGGAGCTAGGTTGCTAAGGAAGTTAGCAACTATGCTTTTGGGAAACGAACTCCAGAGCTGAAAGATAAAACATTTTAGGGCATATGTAGGGAAATGCTGGGAACAGAAACTTTGTTCCCGGGGAAAATATATAGGAACAAATTTATTTCCCCAAACAGACTACCGACGCAGTCAGAGATGCGTTGCATAAATATAGTGTCGCACCACCACGTCCCCCTTTCTTAAAGGGGACACACACCAATAGTGAATCACAATTACACCCGCTACACATGTCTTGAGGCATGAAGGGAAAAAAAAGGAGAGCCTCCACCCACTTGACAAAATCCTTTCACCCCCCAAGAGACTCTGTGTGACACCACCGAGAGACTGGGTCGGACCAGCAAGAGACTTGGTCGGACACCAGAGAGGGACTGGTGTCTGTCGTGGCAATTCCCTTTAACAGAGATTGCGTCTAGGCCAGATGAGATTCCCTCTGCAAAAAAAGCACATAATACATTGGAAAGCAATTAGCCTAGGTTTTAATGCATGCATACATTAGACTCCTCTCTAGCAGAGTGAGTCCAGAATACAGTTTGACAGGGTTTTTTATACAGTTTCAGACCCTCCCCATATTGTAGATGTCAATAATCAACTCAAGTGATGTTTACCCAAGACACAGAGGTGCCTGTTTTTTTTATCAAGGAGAACAGTGCCTAAGGGGATGTCTTCTCCTTTGTGACCCGTTTACCCAAGCACAAAGGTCAATGAATAGTCGACTCTAGAGAAAGGCAGGTTGGCAAGACAATACGCGAAAGGAAAGAACAAGGCCTAAGTTATAAAAACAAACAAAATGTAGATTTTTCCATCACACGCCCCCCTTTGATTATTTTATAATCATAAAGAAAAAATCTATCATGTCTAACCATCGGCACTTCTCCGCTTTTACGGGAGTTGGTTTAGATTGTTTAGGAAAGAATAGATTTTCTTCACTCGTCTTCCTCACTGCTAGAGTTTTCACTCCAATCTTGGGTCTGGTAGATTTTAGATATCGGCGCAGGCACTGTGGGCTTGTTCTCTTCTCTTCTTCTATTGGTTCAACTATTACAAGTTGGGAAACGTGGCTGTGGTTAATTTGATCACACAAGCTTTAACACATGCAATTGATATAGTTTACAGTCATGAATTGTAGTTGGGACAGCGGAACTGGCCCTCTTGCACTGCTGGGTAGTTGCATGCACATCTAACAATTTGTTTTGTTTAGATGTTTCACGGCTTCGTGCATTAACCAAATTATTGAATATTCTATCTCACAAGTCAAAACTCAGGACGTGGCTGGGAGTTTTACGAACCCTTGAGGGGTGGGAGTATATATGATACACCCGAACATACTACACCAATCAATGGAACAAGCAAATCTTATTGAGGAATACCTAAACCTGCCGGGGAATTGGGGCCGCACTTCTCGCTTGGCCCTTGTTCCCTGACGTTCCCTGACGTGATTGTGTGTGTGAGGGTGAGTTGAGCCCTCGCTGAGCCCTCTCAGCTATCTTGACAGCCGATGATGTGATCAACAGGACTTGGAGTGGTCCCAACCACCTTGGTGAGTTCCAGGCACGTCGTCGATAATCCTTCACCACAATCCAATCGCCTGGTTGTAGATCATGGAGTTGCCCTTCCCTAGACGGTGGTAAAGCCTCTTTGACCTGTGTACGGATGGATTGCAAAGTCTGAGAGAGATTAATACAGTAATCAATCATGTCGTGATGAAAAATTTCTGTGTTCAGGCTGCTGTTGTGTGGTGCATACTTCATAGGGGCTTCATAGGGGGACAGACCTACCTTTACTCTGGTGCGTCCCCTCATGGCCAGTAGGACCAGTGGCAAGACCTTTAGCCATGACATACCTGTATCTGCAGCTGCTTTGGCCAGTTTGTTCTTTAGGGTACCATTCTCTCTCTCTACTGTCCCCCCACTCTGAGGGTGGTACGCACAATGGGTGC
The DNA here is from genome assembly GCF_964030765.1 of Micromesistius poutassou. Classification (NCBI taxonomy): domain Eukaryota; kingdom Metazoa; phylum Chordata; class Actinopteri; order Gadiformes; family Gadidae; genus Micromesistius; species Micromesistius poutassou. The sequence continues at coordinate 16,928,170 of NC_140271.1, read as the reverse complement.
GTAGGTCAATTCCTAAATACTTGGACAACTGCTGGATGGCTTGGTTCACAAAATGTGACCCATTGTCACTGGATAATTTCTTTGGGATTCCCCACCTTGGGATGATTTCTGTGATCAAGGCTTTGGCCACGGCTGCAGTCGGCCGCTTTGGTGGGGAATACCTCAACCCACATGTCCACTATCACCAAACAATACTCTTTTCCCTAATTCTACAAAATCCATCATCAGATGATCAAACGGTAGTGATGGTGGTGGGTGGTTCCCCCTGGCAAAACTAAATGAGCCAAATTGTCGTGCAGTGCTGCGGAAAAAACGGCCGGTGATTCACAATACCCTTGTGGCATCCTAGTCCACGTATATGGTTTGCCCTTAAATTGAAAAGCAAACCAAAATTGGCTTGCTGGATCCACCGGTATGCTAAAGAACATGTTTGCTAAGTCGACCACTGAAAACCAGTTACTATTACCAGGTTCCTGTGTTAATAGTGTGTGAGGATCAGGAACAATGGGTGTTCTAGGATGCACTGTATCTTTTACCTCTTTTAAATCTACCACTACGCCATAGGTGGCCCTTCAACAGGTGCCTTTTTACTGGGAATATTGTGGTAATACATGGTGAATAAGGACACGCAATTATGACACCGGCTTCCAACAATGGGTTGAAAACAGGTGTATACCATTGATCGCCTCACAGGGCTCCAGACTAACTTTTTTCACTAGGAGCACTGTAGCCCCTAACTGAAATTTTTAGGGGCGCAACCAGATATTTTAGGGGCACACACCGTAAATCAACATGCTAACCAAATATTCACATTACTAGCCTACTAGAAGGACTAATACCCCTCCTTTATGCCCGAGATTGACAGCTGCACCATCAGCTCCAATGGTGACTGTCTTCTCTAACCAGTGGCGTACTTAACCCTTTGGTGGCTCCAGGCAAAGGTGACCAGAGTTGTTGGGGTGGGGGGGGGGGGGGGTTGGGGGCGCTGCTATTATGAATTTTGGGGTCCCCAAAAGGCCTCTATGGAGCCTGGGGCTCCAGGCAAGTGCCTGGTTTGCCTAACAGTACGGTCCGCCCCTGTCTCTAACCACCCTGTTTCTGTCCCTAGATGCTGGAATGCCTCTTTGGTGGCATCATATACACCTTAAAATGAGTTAGAAAAAAAAGGGTTAGTTAATAAAAGATAAACAGTTCTCATCTATCCCAACGGTTTCCATGCATGCGAGCATGCGTTCGACGAGCACGGAAGCGACACTTCCACGGGAGTGCGCCCGCTTGTCGTGCAGCTTGACAGGACGCTGCACCTCCTCGCATGCCCGCTCGCCTCTCCATTGAGAATGCATCGCGACAAACATCCCGTGTGAAAATGGCATTGAGTAGGGCTTTGACTCCGAACTTCGTTATTCGAATGTTAAAAAGATATATAATATTCGAACGAATATTAGGCAGCCCTTAATATTCAAACAGTTTATGGGCATTATTTTTTGCAAACGGGACGTAGACAGACTCATTTCACGGATTCCTGTGAGACCAGGTTGCCTTAATTACATCTGTCGCATATTTAAGGTGAAAACTAAAAGTATTTAGATCGCTTATTAAGTTCACTCGTTGCTTATAATGGTTTATTCGTTTCCCAGTATCATTCCCTTAATTTTTGAATTGTAAAATAAATAAAATATTTTTTTGAAGTTGCAGGTTTTTGAAATTATTGGAAGCAAGTCGAGCTGACCTTGCCTGCTGTACCCACGGCCCAAAATAAAGAACAACCGAGACAATATCCTTAATTCAAACATGCCGTTTAATTTGGCCTCAATTGGTATACGGACGCGAACTTGGAATGAACATGCGCAACGGGGATTTCTAAAGGTTACTGTACAGTGGCGGAGACTGCAGGAGCTGAAACATCACTACGGTAGACCTAAGAAGGTTCTACGAGCGCCAGTCGTAGAATCCCAACAAAAATGTTGGGTTCGGCCCTTTTTAGCCACACAATGCTCTGAATCATCATCCTCCGACTCTGTAGACGTGCCGCAGGTCGGAAGAATGGATCAATTGTTCGCTTGCTCATTGTTCTAACTGCTGGTTGAGATCTTTCTCCTTCTCACAGACCCGCGCCGGTTTCCTGCGCTTGATAATCTCTATGACCCTCCCCCTCCATACATGAGCCACTTAAAGTGGCCATTCCCTATCCTTCTCACACTCATTGGCCTGCTACAGATTCTGCATTGTTATGATATTTTAGTCCAGGAAAGGCCGCCGAGACAGGATCGCTTTTAACTCACTTTATTTGGTTGAGGTTATTGGTCTATTGTCTATCGTCTATGAAACAAAAGGAGAGGGATCGTATATAACATGCGTGGAGCGTCTCTAAGCTTTACATCTAATCGATACGCCGCCCAAGAGATTCTGATTCTAAAATGGCGGAGTCCGAGTTAAATAGGCAGGTAGAGGTGGGCGTGTTCTGTGGCTTTAAAAGCCCGCCCCCTTTCATCTATGTATGATCAGCTTATGTTATGTTTACTCAGTATTGTGGCTATGGGAGAATATTATGGCTGAAATATGTTACAGCATTCATTGACGCGCCCCTTCCACGTTTAACGTGTAAAAATAAAAAATAAAAAAGGGCAAATTTACTGGTCGCACACACTCAAATTTTGGTCGCAGTCTGGAGCCCTGCCTCATGGCGTAACCTGTACTGGGGTTGTCTTGGCCTGTATGTTGATTGGGAGTAATTGTCCATCATAAGACATTCTGGTAGTACAATGCAACTCATCTGTGGGCATGGATTGAATTACTGGCTGGTTCTGCATGCAGTGGTGTGCATTTGTTATCAGTATGTCAGCTATTGACCCCAGTCCCTCTTGCAGCAAGTCCCATGAATAAAAGCATCCTGGTGCGAGTAACGCACACGAGTATGCTTGGATCGTAGGGCTTGCATCGAGAGAGGCCTGTGTCAATGCAAATGACACTCAGCCCCAGGCGACACCTTAAATCTCTACCCAACAGGTTCGTCGGACATTGGTCTGACAGAAGGAACGAATGTTTGAGTTGCTTATCGCCATCTTGTACGGGGAGCGGGACTGTGAATTTTTCCGTAAAGGGTTGTCCACCCGCTCCAACCAAACGTACAACACGACCACTCAATTCTGTTATACATTTCCACTCCTTGGAGGACAACACTGAATGTGTTGCCCCTGAATCAACGAAGAATGTTGTGTTTTTACCACTTACAACTATGCTTGTCAGTGGGAGCTGATCAGGTCGCGTAAGGCTGGTGAGAACCATACAATCATCTGGATGTGGTGCTTGTGTGCGTTCTGACGCTAAGCCTACCATTTCGGGTGTTTGTGGTGTTTGTGTTATGGTGCTCATGCCTCCTCCTTGGACCTGGCCTGCTCCAGCGTCCCGTCAATACGACTGTCCCCTTCCACCTCCGCCTTTTGGATGATTCACAGTCACTTCCCTTGGAGGTGCGTGCTGCCAGCCGGCCGTTCCATTGTTCCTTTCAGGTTCCTCGGGACAATTTCTGTACCAATGATCCCTGGCGCTTCAAGAGGTTTTCTGCGTGGGTGGCGTGGCTTACAATCAATGAAAGTCTGGCGGTACGCCAACCAATGTAGTGTTTCTCTATGAATCCTGATATCTCGTCGTTCAACGCATCTAGGAAGGCAGAGGTGAGGTTTTCTTCGTACGGCGTCTGAACTTGTTTGTCGGTCGGGACGGGCATCCCACCTTGGATCTTGAACACCTTCTCGACGCGGTCCACCAGATCGGCTACTTTCTCGCCCTCCTGTTGTTTGACCTCGCGAATAGCGGTCCAGTCCCTAATCAAGGGGAACGCCTCCTTGGCTCGATCGCAGAGTCTCTCCACCAGGAGGCGGTATGCAGATCCTAGGTTCCAATTGAACATTATATCCGCTTGCTTTCTCCCGGGAATTTCGCCTTGGATGCGACCCCAGTGCAGGCCCAGTCTGAACATACAGACTTGGCGCACTTCGCCGATGGATGGCCTGTGTTGTTGGGCCAGCTCAAGAATGGCCGTAGCGAGGGCTCCCCCACCCATTACGGATGGGTCCGGGAGGCATTCTGCTATGTCCTTAATGTCACTGGGTCTCCATGCACGGAAAACGTATGCCGGGCTGCCATCCTGGGGGTTTAGGACTTCGATCATGGGGAACAGTCCATCCTCCCCGCCCCCGTATTGGGGAGGCGGGGAGAGCGCCATTCCCTGGTTCTTTAGGCGGCTGGCGACAGGTTCCCGCTTGGCTGGTGTGGCTGCCAGCTGATGAGTTGATCGTCGCACTTGCCCTTGGCTACGAGTGGTAACCCCCGTTGCCCCGTCGGCAGGAACTTCCTCCTTTGATGTGAGGTCAGGATACAAGTTGACTGATGGAGCAGCGGCTTGGGCGATGGCATATGCTGGAGATGGAGGGGGAGTCGCACGCGGTCCACCGGTGCAGTCCAGGTCCGGGTCTACATCTCGGGTGACATTGACATTAAAAATCCCTACGCTCTCTGTCCCTAGCTGATTTTTTTTTCTATCCGGGCTCTCTCTTACCCACAAATGAAATGCATGTTTTTACACTTTTCTTTTTTTTTTTCAACAACCTGTCCTCTAACTCTTTTAACCGTTTTTAACTAAAACTCCCCATTTCAGGAAATCCCATTTTATGCCAATATTTGAAACCCTCCAGAGCCGCTTCACCATGTTTCTCCAACATTGCCTTTGCAAGCCCCGTTATTTCAATTTTTCCAGATTTATTCCCCATTTCTAGATCTGTACACACTCTTAGTTATTATGGTACTGCTATCTTTTTTTTAACAATTGTTTTATTTTCTCTGGTTACCACCTATGTTACGTATATGTACCTTTCGGAGAACCTTCTTATAACAGTGGTACTTTACTGTTACGCATATACACACAGATCGGATTTACTTTACCGCTCCTAACAGAGTAACTTGAACGTTAAGGCCTTCGTTCAGATACGTTCCCGCAACGTATACCGTTCATATATAGCCTACTTGATAAATTGAGGTTATTTATCGTTCGCTATATACTGTTCATATAACAGAATTCCGGTACTGTTATACTTCCGGAACGGATTTGTCCTATAACAGAGGTACTTTACTGTTACGCATCAATGTATTGTGATCTCACCTGTTCCGACTTCTTTTTCCGTCAGGATACCGTACTGAGAAATTCCCAATCTATTCCCCACAGGCGCCCTCTTCTCACCCCAGTAGCTGGTTACAGTCAACCGGTGGCGAGGTAGAGCTCTGGGAACACCCAGTTCCCTGCCGTGCACGGTTGACCTGTTTTGGAGCAATAGGTTGTAGAATCCTCAGGTTAGGTATCCCGGACGAGCCCCCAAATTGTCGTGGCAATTCCCTTTAACAGAGATTGCGTCTAGGCCAGATGAGATTCCCACTGCAAAAAAGCACACAATACATTGGAAAGCAATTATCCTAGGTTTTAATGCATGCATACATTAGACTCCTCTCTAGCAGAGTGAGTCCAGAATACAGTTTGACAGGGTTTTTTATACAGTTTCAGACCCTCCCCATATTGTAGATGTCAATAATCAAAGTGATGTTTACCCAAGACACAGAGGTCCCTGTGTTTTTATCAAGGAGAACAGTGCCTAAGGGGATGTCTTCTCCTTTGTGACCCGTTTACCCAAGCACAAAGGTCAATGAATCTGGAGAAAGGCAGGTTGGCAAGACAATACGCGAAAGGAAAGAACAAGGCCTAAGTTATAAAAACAAACATGTAGATTTTTCCATCACATGTCTGACACCAGAGAGGGACTGGGTCTGACACCAGAGAGGGACTGGGTCTGACACCAGAGAGGGACGGGGTCTGACACCAGAGAGACTGGGTCGGACACCAGGGAGTGTCAAACCCTGACACTTCTGGAACCTGAAGAAGTTAAGATTTGATGTGTTCCTGTTCTATATTTCTGGCTTGCTCGCCAAATGAAGAAGTTTGATCTTCAATCAAGGTTCAAGTTTCCAAATTCGGTCCTTCAAAATAGACAGTGGAGTCAATACTTCTACGTTACAATACTTTATTCGTGGGCTCATGCAAAACAACCACCAAAATCCTTCCGTGGATACCAGACTTCTCTGCTACCTAATTCTGCGTGTAAATCCTCAGTGCCCTCCCATTAATGTTCTCCCATGCATCTTCTCCAATGCTTCTTCTCCCATTCATCACAAAGCACAGTATATCAAAGCACATGACAGGCGGGGCCCTCAGTTAACTCCAATCATTACCTGGAATAAAAAAAAAGGTGTAATCCACTGATTCTTATTGGGTTACCGTTATTCAAATCAAGCCAATCACATACCACCTACATCCTCTCTAGGTTGAACAATCGGCGGGGTGTGATACCTGGGCAAGATGGCCCCGACCTGTTGGTCTGAGGGGGATCTGTCATTGGGCTGTGAGACAAGGGATGGACCATTTGGGGTTGGAGACAGACGTCTGGCAGGTAGGAGGATGAGAACAGGATGAATGTGACACATTGTTTAATCAATTCCTCAAGTGTAGTGCAGGGATAGAGACTGATGTTTGGCAGGTAGGGGATTAATACAGATGTTTGGCCGGGAGGGGGATTAATAACAGAATGAAGGTTAATACACATGAATCAACTAATAGTGGGGGGTCAGCGACAGGGATCTATTGTTGGTCTGTAAGACAAAAGAAGGGCCATTTGATGCTAATACCAACCCCTCAGTTGCTCGTTGATCAATTGGTGGTCAGAGAAGGGATCTGGCAGGGAGGGGCGTGAGGGCAGGGAAGTTTTCATCAACTAACAGTGGGGTTCAGAGACAGTGCTCTGGCATGGAGGGGGAAAACGGCATGAGGCAAAACCATATCGAACTGTTTAATAATAAATACAATGAACCCTCCCTTTGTTTAATTACACAGGCCCTTGGTCATGATCACTTCCATTAGATAAATTAGGTGCTCCTATAAAGTGGAGGAAGATGAGTAGTGGATGTGTGCACTTAATTGATATCCTCTTCATCTGTAGTGGAAGAGATTTCACTTTTTCCCCGGTCTTCCAAGCTTGTTTGGCTATGGGTAGCTGCCAGAAGTAATTGTTCCCTCCTTCTGACTCTTTCTCCTGTTTGATTGTATGATCCAAATATATATATTTGATTTTTTTTTATAATCCATAAAAACCTTGACCTTTGCCACCACGACACCATCAACATGTATTACAATGGTTTAAGACCCTTCGCTTTGTCGTCCCTTTTTATTGTTGTGTGGGCAGTCCTTGTCAGGGGGGGTTGGGGGGGATGTACACACGGTTGTTGTAAGCGGCATGAGTATGAGCCTTTTAAACATAAGAGGATTGTATTCTTTTTGTGCCGGAGCTCATTACTAGGCTCATGTGGATTGCACAAGAGGGGGAGGGGAAGGGGATGCCTTCCATACACAGGATACTGTCACATGCACGCTAGGCATGGGCGATTCACGAAAGATTCAGTCAGAATGAACGAATCCCGAAGGTGAACGACGAGAACTGATTCCCAAAACAAGAGAACTGATTCTTCTATTCCTTTTTTTTAACATATGGTCACGTAAATAAAAGATACAAACGAACAGAGCTTCGTCTCCCTTCGACCTTATATTGTTTGAGTCTAAAATGTTCTCAACGGTTCAATTAAGCCTGGCGTTTCCACCGCCGACAGTACCCTTATGGTAGGGCAGGGTGTAAAAAAAGGCTTTGCGTGTGGGCGTACCCCATATTTATAAGCATGTTCTAAACAAACACACCTACCTACCTACCTACCTATATTTTACTAGGTGCACTTGCGGAAATTGTGCCAGAATGCCCACAGAAGAAGAGAATATGTGCTGCAAGGAGTCTCCTCCGGTAATGAGAACTATGGCATGGCTTTGGTTACAAGTTTGGTGACTAAGATTACTCATGTTGTTTACATTCACATATGACTACTCAGGTGGTTAGATGAATGGGCGACACCAGTACCCCTATTGCCTGTATGACCCTCCACCCAGGACTGGAACCAGTCTGCCTAAACATTTAGTCTCTGCACAACGCACTTAATATTTATAGAGCCGACTACGGCCGCCTGCGAGACAGGGGATATGAAAGGTAAGATAAACCAAAAAAAACCTGATGAAACTCCTAAAGCCAATATACAAAATGGGTTCATTTTCAACAAATAACTTTATTATATCTACATACAGTAATATTGAAGTCTATAAAAATAATGAAAACACAAAACAAGACACATCCAAACTATGTACAGCATTTAACAATGTCCTCTTTTTGCCAGGCGATGCAGACATCTGGCCTACAGATCATTTGTAAGCTGGTGCTGGTTATTTAGAGTTGTTCTGGCTTGTGTTGTCCTGCAGATCCGAAGGGAGTTCCCAGACACAGAGGGCCAATATCTTGGCTTTAGGGCTGCCCTTGGCTAAAGCGAGATGTGTATGCAGCCACAGCTTCTGTCATTGGAGGATGGTAGAACACTGAGGGCAGGTCATCAGTAATAGAGATCTTTTGGAGCTCCTCCAAGTAAAGCTGGGGGTTGGGGACTATGTCTTCAAACATCACAGCAATCAGGTTGTATACGTAGCCTGGAAGAAAATGTTCAATGTAAATATGTACATAATGTCACCTCAACAATTTAATTTGTCTTTCATGTCTTTCGTTTCTTTTTGGAACATTGCTTTATTTTTGTAATCAATGGATTTATTTTTGTTTATTTATTCTTGGACTGTTTTGAAGTAAATAACACTTTTTTGTCCTGACACAATTGCCCTCGTTTTTGGCCCACACTCTCCAATCTGGTTGTCCGTATCCCTAATACGTGGGGTGACCACGCCGGTCCCTCACAATCCTCCTTTACATTGTTGAGAATAAAAAATGTAGACTGCCCAGACTACTGTAATGAATTAATGCCCTTAAAAATGACTAATTTAATGCCTTTGTATATGTAATGTTTGTTTCCCTGGGTAAAGGGACATTAGCACCCCCTATCGCCTATTGAATGTTACTGCGGGGAGGACGTTCCTCCCTCAGCCTCCATTGACTCCCATTCCTTTCTCAGGAACTACTGGCGGCCGTTGTGGCATTGTGGTTCGGTGCGGCTCGATTCGCTTATATTGGGAAAAAAACACGCTTAGCCTACCTATTTTCCGACACTCCTCCGTTGGGTTACCAAGCCGTCTGAAAGGGAGGAGAAAACGTGGAGCTACACACGCCGTTATTCTGAAATCTTTAAATATATCATGTTTGGTATGACCAGGGCCCTCATTTATAATGGTCTCTGCGCACTAAAATGTTGCGGAAACAGGGATGAAATGTGCGTACGCATCTTTCACCGGCAACGTCGTGATTTATAGAAAAATTCCTTGCGGAAAAGTGCGCAGTTCTACACATCCTTTCACCCTGGAGTAAAGGTCCCGCAAAGTTTTTCAAACAGTGATCTCCGGAGACGACAACGGTAATGGTGGCGGTAATTCACCATATCGGTTTGCAAACCGCCAATAACGCCAAAAGAAGAACACGCTACCTCCCGATACCCAACGCACATTGCGCACCACATACTATGACTTCAGATTTATTCATTCATTTTATAAAAAGCACCCATTATGAAATATGAATTAAGGCAATATTATGTTCAACACACTACAACCCATTCAAATCACAATCCTCGGCCAGACCAACTGTATCACTTAAGTTTTATTAATTTTCCTGATACATATATATGTAGGCCTACATTAAATTAGCCTATAGGACATAGTAATGAATTATCATATTGGCACAAGGCCAATAAATAATGCTCCTGTTGGCCTCTGTATTCTAATGGGCTAAAATATGGCAGCTTTGGAATTGCTCGAGAATTTAGTGAGGGGTATGAGACGCGAGCGCATGTAATGCACGCGTGTGTTCCCGTGTAATGATAGGTCAGCAAAGGCTCCTTATGTACTAGGAATATTCATTGATTAATTAGCATTGACCTTTTAAGGACTATTATGGGACGATCTTGGGAGGAGCATGGCGATTGTGCACGCTCGTGCACGAGCACAAACTTCAACACATGTTGGTATTAATAACGAGAAGAGTGCGTAGAGGTGTGCGGCGCACAGTTTTATAGATCTGAATATTTTTGTGCGTACGCAGATTCTGAGGTTTGGGCATTCGCAATGTTTTAGGGAGGGTTTTACGCAGAGTTTTATAAATGAGGCGCCAGGTCATTGATATCTTTGCAACACAAACAGCGAGGAGGATTGAATTGATCTATAAACGAAAACCATGACCAACATTCTGAAACATCCACATCCACATTTGCCTCAAACAATGTTAGGCTTACAACCCATGTAAATAGTTGTGAAATGTTCTTGTTCTTTTAATTGTTTGTTACTCTGATCGTTTGATATTGTGGAAAGGATGTTAGTGAATGATTCAGAGCATGCTGCATTTAAATGGCATCACTTGGTCTTAATTTTTCTTAAAACAATTGTAGCTGAAAATAAACATAGCCAAATTACAACCAATAGCTTAGTCATAGTCATTGAGGGCAAAAATAGGCCCAATGATAGACCAGATTTTTTTATTTAGTTTTACAAATCAAGAGTAGGCCTGATTTGACTAATTGCCTTTGCATCCTTTCCTTCTGCCCTTGTAGTCCAAGACATGCTGCCCACCAGCTTTCAAAGTACAATACTGCCACTGGTGGTGATTTGTATCAATTTTATACACATAATTATCCCTCCCTTCTATTTTGTAGTTCACAAAAACACCCTGAAACAACTTGAGTATCACATACTTATGCCACCATACGCACAGGCCAATGGCAACCAAGCGAGCAGTCCTTCCTCCCTCACTTTAAAAACCACCAGCCGCCACTGGTGTATTTGTCTGTGAGTGTGAAAGAAAAATATGCTGATATGCTGTGCATTGTGTGACATTGATAACTGTTTATCTTACATCTGTGAACCCACTCACCTGTGGGGTATTCCACAAAGCCGGTTTTATCACTTACCCAACTAAGTTAACCCAGGGTTAGCGGCAACCCTAGGTTTTCCGTTCCAAAATGAACATGGTATGTAAGTTGCTATAGAAACTTATGCTCTCAATCAAACCTGGTCGGAGCAGGTTTTGCGCAGGTTAAGTTTGGAAGATAACCCGATTTTGCTCAGGGTATTTAAACCCGCGTTTATCGCAGCTTTTACGTGTTCACAATGGCATGCCCTTTTGACGAGAGGCCTGTTGATATCTGAGCGCAAATAATTCGTGCAATTCACAGAGAGATTAATTAGAACACGGCTCGACATATTGGCCTTTCCGGATGACTTTTTGAGAGATATCGTTTTTCATGTGATTCTTTGATATATTTAAATAGCCTTCTCCAACCCTACATTGCAAATGTTACCAATCGTGGATCTGCCCTCAGTTCACTACAAACAATTTGCATAGCTTTCCGTTTTTTTGCGACGGGTAACTTTTTGTACAGTGTAGGAGATGCTGAGCACATAGGCAAAGCTACCGTCTGCCGCTCAGTGCGTAAAGTCTGTCTTGCGCTGAAGAGAAACAAAGCTTTTTGAGAAACAAGGCAAAATTGGTATTGGTCTATAGTTATTAAAGCATGGATCATCTGTTTTATACAAAGGAATAACCTTGGCAATCTTTAAGTCCTGGGGCACAGTGCCTGTTTTCAGGGACAAAGAAAAAATGTGGACAAGTGGTTTCAATATTATTTGTTTCACCTCCTTGACAAGAAAAGTTGGATGAGGTTTTTAGTTTATCAATTATTTCACTTATTTCCTCAAAGTCAGGAGGCTTAAAAGATGAAATCTTTGGATATATCTTTGGAATAAAGTCCAAAGGACTCCCATTCCAATAAGAGATTTTGTTTGCCAATTCCTGCCAAATATTAACAAAAAATATTTTTCAACTATGTCCAAAGGATTATTGAGAGACCTTTCACCATCATGAAACTCTGTAGGTAACTCTGCAGTGGAATTTTGCCTTAGTAGCAACTGATTAATGTTTTTCCATGTTGCCTTAATATCTCTTGAATGCCGCTCAAATTTTTCACTAAAATATATATATTTTTTACAGATCTAATAGAGTGAATATAACTATTTCTATATGATTTGTACACACCATAATTTAGAGAAGGATTAGAAATATATTTTCTGTAAAGTTTATTATTTTTCCTTGCTTTAGTAATTCATTTGTAAACCAAGGCTTATTAAAATCTTTACTAAGTTTCTTAGACTTGCCAAAAGGGAAATTCTCGTTGAAACTAGAGCCAATAACCTTCATGAACTTTTCATATGCCAACTCAGCATCTTCCTCCTCATATATGTCATCCCAAGAAACACTGGCAAGTAGTTCTTTAAATTTGAGTATATTTGGTTTAGACAAAATCCTTTTATGCATTAAATGTTTTTTTATTTGACCAATATTTATTTTAGATAAATGAAAAATAGGGAAATGATCTGACAAGTCTAGGCACAAGACCCCAGACTTCATTTCTTCACTCAGTTTGTTAGGATGTTGTCAATCAGAGTTGATGAATTGTCTTTGACCATTGTAGCTTTAAAAATAAGAGGAAAAAAATAACTAGAATAAAGGATATTAAGAAACTCATCAGTAAGGGTGTCTGTATTATGTTTAAAAAGGTTAATATTAAAATCACCAAGGGTGTAACATTTTTTGCCCTCTCCATTTATCCTATCAAGACGATTTGCCAGACTTTCATTAAAATCTTTAATTACTTGATCAGGAGTACGGTAAATAACACCAACTATAATGTTTTTAAATCCAACAAGCCCCACAAGCTCTATAAACACAGACTCCACTTCAATTGTATCTGACTTCAGAGAAAGAGCAGGCCTTATTTTAAATATATGATCACAGTGAACAGAGATACCCCCCCCCCCCCAGTTCTAATCTGTCTCACACAATGAACAGAGTTGTAATTTAGTAATTTGAATATTTCCTTTGAGTCCTCTGTAAGCCAGGTTTCTGATAACTCAATAACAGAGAATTCATGTTTAAGTTGAGACTATAGAAGTCCTTTTGCTGATCCAACAATTCACGCATTTGTGACATGGTGACCTCAATGGTATTGTTTGAATTTTTAGGTGGCATGATGGACTTCAGCCTACAGGCCTACTAGGCCGCAAACACCAGGAGATATGGACAAAACTCTTTCAAAGTATAAGTAATGTCCAAAATGTTGAAATATATTGATGACTAATCTTATCTTGATTCAATTTCCAACAGAAATGTTGATTCCAAATGCAGAATTCTTCAGATTAATTAAGGACTTAAATTGGTTTCCTCAGTTCCAGTAGACACATCTTTATAGGTTTGCCATGAACGCGCATAACCCTGTGTTAACCAACCCCATGTTGATTGAACTAATTCATAACCGGTGCGGTGGAACCGACAGCTCTGGGTTAGTCGGCACAGGGTCAATCAACCTAAAGTTCAGCGTTAACTCTGTGTTTGTTAAACCTCCATTCTTGGAATACCCCACAGAGAGATAAGTAAGCTAAGTCCAGACCCCGCCCACTTTTGGCAGTGGAAACACGAACCATGCCACATCTATTCATACCAACTGAACCCGCCGGTGGAAACGCGCCATTACATTAGCTGCTTCACAAACCAACCTTTTTTTGTTTGGCAGAACTCGTCGTGCTCTTTGGTGCAATGCTTCTGAAACAGGGCTGTAGTACTCGGGTCCGGACTCAAGACGTTTTTTTTATTATCTCCTGATATCGAGTTTATACCGATACAGTATCTAGCATTGTAACTACTAATAGCACTTGTTCTTATTGAAGTGTTCTCTTACGATGACAGCAATGTATAGTCGGTTCACTTACTGTCTACAATTTTTTCTTTCAGTACTGGATTATTTACATTTATAATCTTTAATTATAATAATGCATTTGTATTCTTCTAGTTAATAAAAATAATAACCTTTAATTTACCAGGTTAGTCTCATTGAGATATAAAATCTATTCTTCAAGAGAGACCTGGCCAGGATAGCAGCAGCACATACAGTATAAAACAATTAAAAACAAAACAAATATAAGACATAGACGAACTCAAGTGCAATTACAGGGCATTGGACAAGATAAACTACTTATAACATTTGCACGTATGGGTAGCCTCATGTTCTATAGTTTTAACCAGACCTATAAAATCGTTTAATGGAATTAAACACTTTAGCTTGAGGTTGCCCTGTAGATCGTTCCAAGTAGATGGAGCAGCAAACATGAAAGCCCCTTTAAACAACTCTATCCTGGCTTGCGGGATGTTCAATAAAACAATATCCTGAGACCTCAGGCCATATGAACTTTGTTTAAATGACAAAAAGTCAGATATGTAAACTGGTAACCTGCCCATGATAGCTTTGTAGATGAAGATATAAAGGTGACTAAGCCGGCGTGTTGATAGAGATGGCAAGTTCACCTTTGAGAATAATGTACAGTGATGAGTGAGGGGCTTGCAGTTTAAGATGAATCTTAAGGCACCATGATATACAGAATCCAGCATTTGAAGACTCTGAGATTGGGCATTCATGTACAAAAGATCACCATAGTCCATTATGGGGAGAAATGTGGCATCAACTAGTTTTCTTCTAGAAGAAAGAGAAAAACAAGACTTGTTCCTAAAATAAAAACCTAGCTCAAGTTTAAGTTTCTTTACCAGGTTATGTATGTGAGGCTTAAAAGAGAGTTGGTCATCCATTAAAAAACCAAGATATTTTTAGGAAGAAACTTCTTCAATAGTTACCTCCTGAACTGTTCCAATATTCAGGTTTAATTCTCTCTTCCTAGAGTTTGAGAATACATTTGGTCTTTTCCGCATTAAGTACAAGCTTCAGTTGGTGAAGCTGAGCTTACACTTTGTTAAAAGCAGTTTGCAAATATTCAAAGGCCTTGCCTAGCGTGGATGCGCAGCAATAAATAACTATCATCTGCATAAAAATGAAATGATGCATCCTGTACATTCACTCCCACACTATTGATATAGATAGTAAATAAGAGTGGGCCCAGAACAAAGCCCTGGGGGACCCCCTTGCAGACTGACACAAATTTGGATTCTAAGCCTTCAAGTTTAGTAGCCTGAGTCCTATCTGAGAGGTTAAGTGTGAGTATCCATGTTTTTCCTACTTTGTAGCTCGAACGCATGTAGGTTGGAGATGATGTGTTCCCCATTCTGACGTTCCACCTCCAACCATTAACAAACTCAGTATAACACTACACATGTTTGTGATGTTCTTTGCCTGTGTAGTAAATGAGCTAGTCACTTGATGGAATCGGATCGGCGCATACTAGACTTGCGTATTCGCTGATACCCGATACTGCATTTTTGGCAGTATTCCGATACTGGTATCTGTATCAGACTGATATCCGATATCAATATTGGATCGGTGCATCCCTAGACCAGAGGGCAGGGCATTGATGAGAGGTTGAAGTTAGAGTCGTTATTTTAAGATCATCCCATAAGACTCAACTAAACAAATTAAGGTTTCTCTAGCTAGGGATTGTCGTTAGTACACCAATCTCGCGAGTGTGTATGTGTGCACAATACACATAAAGGGATGTGTGAGAAGGCTGTGTGTGCATGTGTGTGAACCACTTCAAATGCGCCGGCCGGCCATCTGCGTTATGTAACTGCGTCATGTGTATGCCGTGGCCTGCATGTGTGCTTTCGCTAATATGATCCGTGCTCTGCTGCCCAGTCTTATGACGGCAGCCAATGGCACAGAGTCATCTAGGATTCTAGGTCACGGAGACAAGCTTTTTGTTATTTCTTACGACCTCTCCCCTAATCATTTGTTAAAAGTTAGATATAGGATGCTGACCTATATTTTGGCCAAGTTGCTCTCTACTGGTGTATCTTCTACACAATGTTTTCTTTGTTCTTGGTAGAGGGTTTGCTGTTAGCCTGTGTTATGATATTTTAGTCCAGGAAAGGCCGCCGAGACAGGATCGCTTTTAACTCACTTTATTTGGTTAAGGTTTTGGTCTATTGTCTATCGTCTATGAAACAAAAGGAGAGGAATGGTATATAACACGCGCGGAGCGTCTCTAAGCTTGGTATCTAGGGATACGCCGCCCAAGAGATTCTGGCCTAAGATGGCGGAGTCCGAGTTAAATAGGCAGGTAGAGGTGGGCGTGTTCTGTGGCTTTAAAAGCCTGCCCCCTTCATCTATGTATGATCAGCTGCTGCCCCCTTGTGGCTATGCGCAAGTGTTACAGCTTATGTTATATGTACTCAGTATTGTGGCTATGGGAGAATATTATGGCTGAAATATGTTACACCTGTATAGGGCTTAGAGTTAGTGGGTGTCATATAATGTGGGCCTGTGCAGCCGTTTTGAGACTATTAATCAGAATATGGGCCATTAACAAAACAATTAACTAGTTTACTTCCGGCATAATTGATTATGTAATATTCAGGTAATTAGCTTGTGATTATCAGATTCATGTCCTATAATCCATTAGTGGCACTATGTGAGTTGTACTTGCTTAAAACCTAAATAACATCGTAATTGTACCGTCTATTCATGGGGAAATGGTCTGCAAAGGGAAGCTATTCACAAAATCACGCTCTTTTATCTTTATAAGTGTGTTTAAAAAATATATGGACTCGTTGAGGACACAAAACGAGGACTAAAGACATCAAGGGTCCAACCTTTTGCAATTTTTTCTCTCTTGTGGATTTTTCTGCTAAATTAGTAATTCACCCACCTCCCTTATTCTCAACCCTCTCCATCATACACAGTGCCAGACTCTGCCCCTGCTCCCTGCGCCCTGCTGTCTGTCGCGACCCCCTGCAGAGGGGATGGCAGCAGCACACCCTACCCAGGCCAGCCACAGGCACCACCAGCACCTCCACCTTCAGCACAAAGCCACCCGCCAAGAGATGTCCCCCCATGCTTCCGCCAACAGGAGCACAAGCAACTGCTGAAGAGAGGCCAACCCCTGCCTCCCAGGCTTTTGACCCTTCCCCCACAAAACCCTGCAGCATCCGAGTCCCACCTGGCAGCGTCGCTGTCGTCTGCAACAACTACAGAGGCGTCAGCAGTAGAAGAACAAGCATCTTCCTCCTCTTCCTTGCCAGCCAGCTCAGGTCAGCCCCATGATGTTCTGGTGGTACTAGTGTTGTTCCCCCCATTACACCAACTTTTGGGTGATGGGGAGGTGTGCTGCGAAGAGTTTTATTTTCGTAGAAGGCAGTTGCACAAAAAGTATTTGTGGCTATTTTAACGTCAGAAAAGTATGAAACGCAAAGCACATATAGCTTTGTGGGCGGATCTCTGGCGCTGTCGCTATTTTAACGGTGGATAAATGACTCTTGCGCCCCACGCAAATCTAAAATGGGTTGGTCTGAAACCCTGTTTTTATTGGCAGGCTTTTATTGGCAGAATCCCGTTGACTTGCACTAGCCTAGCACCAGAGATTTATGCAACTAGAAGGAATTCTGAACAACCCCTTTAAGAGCCAGCGCAATGGAACTTGACGAGTTGATATTTTGACAGCGAGTTTGCAGTCTCTGCTGAGACAGATGCATGACCACATCAATTTCAAACTTTAAATGGCTCAGTTTATGGCCAAATAATAGGCCTAATTCACACATGGAATAGCGTTTTCTTCTCCAACTTCAGAAACACTGAGTCGTCATGTAAATTTCGGCAAAGAGAACTTAAAACATGATATGCGGACGCGGTCCTCGATGGCCGCAACTGTGGGTCTATGTAATGATATGTGGCAATACATTAACAAACATTGTTTGTTACCAGTATTGTATACATTATCGTTATCGACTTGTGTTCAAAATATGCATGTGTCCCCTCGTTAATATACATCGCCATGGACTGTATTGTGTGTTACGTGTTTAGTTTGCGTGTGTTTAAACGGATGGGTGCGCACACACACGCGCACCAAGCATCACCCGCTTTCATTCATTCTTTTAAACACTTACTCGCGGTAAAACTATGTTTTATCACAATCAAATACTCATCAATCCTATCCTTTGTGCTGTTTATAGCCTACATGTGTGTAAGCGTATGTTGCAGTTCCAACCTGCCATGGCACTCAGTGGCGCAATTTTTAGATCGGTAAAATAGCACCAGTATTATTTGCGCCGGAAGACGCCTCTGCTTTTCGCCGTCACGACTCTCCGGGCGCAAGTGTAGTGGTGCGAGTTTGCTGCAGGGGAAAATCAGCTTTGCGCCGGGTGCAGACTAGCAACAATACATGCATCAGTGTAGAAAGTCAATTGCGCCGGGTGCAAGTTAGCACCCTTAGTGTCTTAATTGCGAGAGTTTACTTATGGCAGATTTTAGAGCAATACGAATCACAGAGCAGGTGTTCAATGCTTCCATGTTAGAGTCCTCCTGAGTGTGTGTGGTGATGGCTGGTTCAACCTCTGTGCATTAATGTTCAATGGTGTGAAGACTCACCCAGCCCCCGAGTCTAATCCTTCTGACTGGGGCAAGGTGAGGCTGATTAATCCAGCCATCAACTACACACATTCAACAACGCTTCTTTCACATAGGTCCCTAACCCTGACACAAAAGGTGTCAAGTTAAGGTTCCGAATGTAACCTGGTTTCTATGAAACCCGGATGAGTATTCAAGTCTCAATAAATGCACATGAACTTCAGTTTTACTATGAATGATGTCAAAATCCCTTGGTAAATTATTTAAAATTATGAATCCCAAATTATGAATCTTTTAAATCCATGACATTGTTCCTTGGGCACTTCCCCCACTGCTTGCTGTGATCCCAAAGCTAAATGTTCCCAGATGAGAGTCCCTCTTGCATGCTGGTTCCCTTCTAGCTGCTTAAGTGTGCTCAGCCGTCACGCCTCGGCTCAGGTGGATAGCTCTTGTCTCACCTCCCCTTCTCATGAGGGGGTAGATCCATGTAGAGAGCCTGGCACTGCTCTGTAGCCTCTGGCAGAGGGTGAGCTTCAATCTGGTCCCTGCAGTACCTGCAGAGAGGGAAACCAGACGACAGGGGTAAGCAGCGTTTTGCTTAAACTACCCGTCGAGATACATAACGGGTCGGGATCCAGTTGATGGTAGAATTTTATTTATATTTTTTAATCTTTCTCTTTCTGGGCTGTTTATATTCATGCTGTGTGTGTGTGTGTTCCTTCAGCCTCATCACCCATGTTGTTCTGCTTTTAGGAAAGCTTGGTGTGGAACACAGAGCTGCGTTTCAAGTCAGAGATGCTGTGCCTTTTCTCCGATAATATCCTCATATTCCTTCTCCTTTACTCCAGAGGGCCAAGTCAATTAAGGCCAACTGGTTACTGTTTCCACTTTTCTATTTTTTAATTGTTGGAAGGGGAACAAAGCCCAGAGCTATTTTGCAGCTCTGAGGGGTGGAGCTACATGGTGCTTGCTGTTTGGCTACATGTGTAGTGCTCTCTTAGAAACAATGGAGAGGGAACGGGAGAGGGACAGGGATGAAAGGAAGGCAGAGAGAGGGAAAGAGCAGGACAATGGAGGGTAGAGAGGTAGTGAGGAAGGAAGGAAGGCAGAAGGTGTAGGGGGGAGGTGGATGGATGGATGGAAGAAAGGGAGAGAGGGAGAGATGAAGGAAGGCAGATATACAAAGAACAAGGAACAGAGAGACAGGAAGGTGATGGGAATACAGAGAACATGATCTGGAGGGAGTGAGCGTGGCAGAGGTCCAGTGATGTGGGCTGAAGTGACTCAAGGCTTACGGTAAAAAGCCTGTTCACCCGCCTCTTTTTCACCAGTCTGCTACATGCTGATTGGCTGTCTGAGTCTCCTAAAGCCTTATTTCCACCGGGGACGTATGCGCCGCAGAATGGCTGCGTCCTGTGCCCTGCGTCAATCCCCACCGGGCGCGTAACGGCGGCGCGCGCTGCCTTGCGAGCCAGCCGTATTCACACGAGATCACGCGATAATCCTGAACGTACGCGAGACCCCGCGATAAACTGTGTGGATAAAGGAAATCCTTTCTCACATTGTCTTTATAAAAAGGATGATTGATTTCGTAAATGATTTTATGTTGCTCCACTTCGATAATAAGTCTCTCGTCGTCCATGTTGCCGACCCTCTGAGACCCTTTGATTGATTGACTGCTGACCTGGTGCCACCGGTCATGACATAATGTTGATGTGAAGTTGTGATAGGCTACATGAGCAGAGTATTGTGTTTTATTTTGAAAATTGACCGATGCTCTATGGCTTTTATTATTTCACTTCCTGCCCGGCTCGATCTGCTCTGTGGAAATTGACGCGGTTCAGCAACGGCTCGCGTCAAAAATAGAAGTGCTGCGTAAAGATAGCGCTGCGGCGTGGTGCGCCGCTCCTGGGACGCTGCTGAGACGCTCCGCGGCGCGCCCGGTGGGGATGGGTTCATTGATTAGAGTGGCAGCGATCAGCAGCGGTGACCGCGGCGCTTACGTCCCCGGTGGAAATCAGGCTTAAGGCCAGGCCGCCTTCATACAGGCAACAGGTTGAGATTTTCGGTTGATGGGTGAATTGGGATTCAGCGTTAATTTAGTTGTGTATATTTTTAGATGCCTCAATTACTGCTGATGTAGCAATGGCCAACTGCCGGTTACATTATGCAAAGTACTTTTGTTTTTCATAATACACTGGTACAGTTACATATTTCTTACATTAGTATTCTAAAAGCTTAACACTGACTACTGACTAAATGTGTTGTTATAACTGTTGATATCTTGAAATGTGAAAAAACGTAAATGCAAAGTTGCAGTAAGTCATCAAATAATGCTCACTTATTTGTGAACTATAATATTATCACTTTATTCCTATTGAGGTTTTGGGGTCAAATCTTGACATATGGAATTGATTAATTGTGCCAAGTTGTACGTTATTGTGAAACCCAAACTATGTATTGTTCAGCTGTACAGTAACACCTCGGCCCGTAGCTCCACTCAGCTCCCTTCAAGAACACAAAGCTGTGTATTTATTCCATACTTACTTGAAGGAACACATATATTTCGCTTCCATCTTGACTGCAGTGTGTGACTCCTTCCCTAGTCCACGTGCACCCAGAAAATACCAGGCTTTGCAGTACATGTGCTAGTGCTGGGTCAGTTTGAGGGGTGGGGGGGCAGAGACGTTGCACTCAATGCCTTACCCCCACTCCCTTTCCCCTGAAGCCTACCAGTGTCATTAAAGGTGCGTGTATATGTGCATGTGCATGTGCATGCACACACGTGTGTGTGTGTGTGTGTGTGTGTGTGTGTGTGTGTGTGTGTGTGTGTGTGTGTGTGTGTGTGTGTGTGTGTGTGTGTGTGTGTGTGTGTGTGTGTGTGCCATTGTTGGTCTTTTTTCTGGCGTTTTGCATTGGCTAACAATCCAGATCCTGTGGCCTTTATTGTGTTAACACCTAACACTACTAAGTGTTTAGAGGCCTATTTTTAGACATGCACACATGGAGCCTGACCTGATTTATTTTTTGACACCGGAGGATAAGGCCAAATGTGCTTCAAACTCAGAATCAAGTCAGTCCGAACAATCAGAGCTAAAATACTGTAGTGACCAGGAGCAAGAAGTTTCAGTGTTGCATAGTTTTGTTGTTTATCTTATATTTATCTAACTGTAATTTGTGTACAACATAGTAACAACCGTGTGTTCGTTAAATGACTGAAATATATATTTTATACCTATACATTTTATCATTTACTACATTACTCTTTTTTTTTTGTAGCATCTTTGAAGCTACGAATCCCTCCACGCATGGTGCACCAACCAGGTCTAGAGCCTAACTGCTTGAATCCATATGCCCTGCAGAACCAACCTGGTCTCACAGGAATCTGTGAAACGACCACGGACGCTTAACTCAAAATCTGTGGTGGCCTCACGGAATCACTGATATTTCCATGATATGCCCATGGAATTTGCTCCAATGCAAGTTAATGACTACATTTATCAAAATACTGCAACTTGGATATGCTACCTTTCTGTCTGATTGAATAGTGGTATGGCCGTGGTCTACATTTTTCTGAGAAGGTAAATTTTGGTTATTTCTATGCAATGTCTTTGATCTCACAGGGGCCAACTCTACAGTACAAGAGACTAGAGCTGAACATAAATTATAACCTAGTTCCTCCGGTCACCTGAACAAGCTGCACTTTATATATTTGTTTCATTTAATAATTTGAATGTAAATGCATTAATCTCAAAGCAACCTTTTTACGTGAACAAATGTTTTTTCTATAGATATTAATAAATGTTTTGTACTGTGTATAAAAACATTGCTTCTGTATTTAATCACTCATACTCTTACTTCTATTTGAAATAAGAAATGCCTTCATAAAGAAGGCAGTATGGAACCATATAATATATATTATAACAAGAATAAACTGTAATAAATTTACAGTTTATAATAAATTTACTTTTTTTCTGTTTGTGTGCTCTGGTATGTGTTTCAGTATATGTTTTCTGGCGTGTATTTATTTACTTTTAGTATGTGTGTTTTTGCATGTGCCTGGTATGGGACAGTGAGCAAGGCGTCAGGCAGACTGCGTTTGCATATAGGTTCTGTTTTTGGCCACAAAGCCCAGAAATCGAACGGTGACCTCACTCTTTGTGCCAGGCCGCGCTGATGTAGGGGAGCCGAAGACCCTAGGACCATAATAATCCCTTTGTTCTGTGTTCTCATTGTGCTGTACTGTGGGCGCCTGGGTCGTTAACAATGAGCGCCTTCATCACGTCAGAGACCTTGCCACTTGTTTATCTCTTTGTCTCCCCTGTAACCATTTTGTGTTCGTTACACGTGACCACTGCACTCATGAATACCGACCGCATATCAGACAAATATCGCAAATATTCTGGAGATTCAGTATTTGACGTAAAAGGGGCTTTGCACACTCTGACCTCTTTTGTCTCTTTCTCTCAGTCTCTCTCTCTGATATAGCATTCATATGCACAAAAAATCCTTATATACTGTATATCTGCTTGTGTGTATATTTAAGCAATAGATCACGACAGGCTGTGGTATACGCTCATTATACCACAGTTAAGGGGCGTTGTCCGTCCCGACGCGCAGCGGAGGGGCGGCGACCCCCTTCACTGTGGTATAATGACCGTATATCACTGACTGAAGTGATCTATTGCTTTTATAAAACGGTTACGTAAATATGGCGAAATTAAAGTCATAGACACCCTCAATTTTGAAAAAGCGAGAAAGTCGGAAAAGCATTTTTTTTAACGAATACAGAAAAGTAGTCCCTCCTGGCTGCCGGCAAAGTGTACGGCGGTTGCTATGCAACACACTAGCGTCCTTCAGAGAGAAGGCTAGAGACGGTAGCTTGGTTCGCCGGCAATTTAGCAATTTAGAAGGCTAAATTGCCGGCGACCGTGTGCCTATTGCTTTACAGGCTTTTTTTAGGCTTCAGTGAACTACGCTATCGCTTTTATATATAAATAAACAACAGTTCAAGTTAGGCGCGGAGTGATACTGGACTCTGTAAACTGAACGGGCGTCATAGCTGTGTGTATACGCTCAATATACAACGGTTGGGAACCAATCAGATCGCTTGATTTAGGCCCCCCGTTTTATAAATTTCCATATAAAACATCAGCAGAGGTACAGACGACATGTTTCTTTGTTAGTGTTTTTCTCACACTCTGCCTGTCTCCCCCTGCCCATCATTGCAAACGTTGACCATGGTATTATTTGAAGCAATGCTTATTTTTGTGTTGTGTTCTGATGTTCCAGCTCAGGATTTAGCGATGCTATTGAAAGGATCTTCCCTTTTGCTTTCACTTCCCACTCGTATCTAGAGTGCATAATGAGTCTCTCTATAAACATGTTCTGTTGACCCAGACCTCACACACACACACACACACACACACACACACACACACACACACACACACACACACACTTAGTAAGTAAGAATATTCTCTGTCAGGATATGGCAATAGAGTGTGATATAAATAACGTTGGATTGAAACAAGTGACTGAGAGAACAGAGACAAAGTGTTTGTAACATGATGGCTGTCATTTGGTGACAATATTACTACTCGGTGACAGAAGGGTTGCTTCTGTTAAACACAATCAAATATGTAGGCTGCTTTCAGTTTTTATGACATTTGTGTGACTTATGTGTTGTTTTATACTTCTATAGCAGAACAGTATTTTGCTGTCAGTATTTGTCCACAGTATGAGAATAATAAAGATGCAACAATTGAGGGCGGTGCAGTATGGGGCACGCAGTGTTTAAAAAAAACATTAAAACATATAGCATTTGGGGTGGCTGATTGCAGTTCCGCAAGTAATCATGCGGTGGATGCATGTAGAGGAAACGCCAAGATATGTAACATCAACGTTCCTAATATTCCCTTCATGTAGATTAGAATAAACAACATGCTAGATCTTGTAGAATATATCATAATCTCTTATAATAAAGAGATCAGCTGAGTGAGCTGAGTGAGTGAGTGAGGGAGGAAGGAAGGGGGAGGGACGGAAGGGGGTGTGGATGTTCAGGAGACGGAGGGAGGCTAGGGAAGGGGTTGTGGTGGTGGGGGTGTCTCTTGCTGCAAGAGGGAGCCTGTGCAGATTCTTGGCAGCCTTTAAAAAAAAGAAAAAAAGGAAAGCTAGGCAAGCCTAGCAGACATATTGAGACGAGTATGGCAGCTGCCGCTTCGCACTGAACCTAGTCTGCTTCAGGATGGTCTGCAGGTACCTCTCCACAGGTATTTCAACCCTCTTTTGCACCACTTTCCTGGCTTCTGTCCCCCCCTCCTCTTCCTCCAGCTGTTAGAACAGACTACTGTGCCTCTGCATTGTTTTGGTCCCCCCCCACCACCACCTCAGTTAGTTTTTTTCACTGCGTAAATAAGCCCAAGTTTGGATGAGTGCTACGCCGTAGGGTTGTTGTTCAGAGAGTTTGTATTGCTATTTGTTTTCCTTGTGTGTGTGTCTGTTTAGTTAGTGTAGTTGTCGAAGCAGTGATGCACATGATGGTTATTCTGCCTTTTTTTGGCTCCCTTTCAGGTCTTAGAAAATGGCGGTCTCACACTCGTAACTGGAGCAATGTAACCAAATGGCAAAGCTGTGTGTATGTTATGTGTACATAAATATCAAGTCTACCTCCATTTTTGCAAGCATATTAGGAAGCTTGACTCATCCTGGCTATGCACACCAGTGGGGTATACTACAAACCTCGCTGAACATACCCAGGCTTTCTTGGGAAAACTGATGGATTGACAGAGACGCAACTGGCGATCAGAGTTAAATGGTACTACAACACTCACTTAGGATTTGATTAGTCGAGCCAGGTTTTCTGCTTTAGGTTCAACGCGTGTTCATGTGAAAGGGGCGTTTATCACATCATTTTACTCACCTTTACAAAATGGATAGAGCAAGAGCAGTCTATTTCACTCTAGAGGAACAGATAGTCATAATCAACTCCTATGAGGAGTTCAAAAATCAGATAAGAGCTAGGGGCAACACAATTGCACATACTGGCTAGGGAGGCGTGCTGGCAAAAAATAGCCAATTGTGTAAATTCGTATAAGTGAAAGGATTCTGCATATAGTCTATAAAATAACTATGCCAAATGATGAATTGTTCGCTGTTAATCCCAATAGAGTGATGATGATTTCAAAATGCATGAGCAACGTCCAACCTGCCTTGTTCTATAATTTAGGGAATTCACTTTAAATACACCCTATATTAGAAATGTATCGCATATGCTGTGAGGTAGTGGTGGTGGCATAGTGGATTAATATAAGACCCGAACGCCAGCGACCGGGGTTCAAATCCGCGGGTCCGTCATGCCTTTTACCCCCATAGATGTGGTGCCAGCACGGCCTTGAGAACATGGGTTCAAGTTCAAAATAAGCACAAAAATATAATTCCATAACCTTTAGTGAATAAGTATTCCATATGACATGATTTGTGACTTTTTAAGCTTAACACAAATGTGTGTATCACTTGGGAAATGAACCCCGCACGCAGAAATTCAAGACTGACGCGCTACCCCCACTCCACCACTCTCTCACGGAGACACACTGCGCAACACTAAGCATTGTCTACATAAGGTCCAACGAGGACGATCAAATAGCGAATACCCTCTGATGAGAACCTGTATCTCTCATAAAGAATAATTATCAGGCAATGCCAAGGGATCGTATCTGTCCCGAAAGACCCTCTGTCTCCGGAGAGACCCCTGTATGATGTGGGCTCCGAGGTCCACGGGAAAACCCACAAATGGTGACGACATTGTAAAAAGAGGGGCTAGGAAGCTGCGCACGCCGATCTAACCCGATAGACTAAGCTGAAAACCTGCTCCCAACCAGGTTTGGTTGACCACCATGGTGATACAGCGACACTAAAAGAGAGCGACTTTCGTGTCCCAGCTAACCTAGGCTTTGAGCGCAACATACCTCGCTAACCCACTAATCGAGGTTCGTAGTATACCCCACAAGTTATGCAGGCATGTGCACTGGCAACCAAACGACAACATACTGATGGCAACACAGGAAAGTGGAAGAGGAGGATAGGAAAGTGTGTCGAAAAGGGCACTGGGGATCCTGGCCAGAGTAATGACAGCTGAAGGAAGGAAGGAAACTGGACCAAGATCATTGCTGTTCTTCTGCTAACTAATTTCGGCTCCATAAATCGAGGAAGCACTCTTTTGCTTAAATTCTTGCATGCTCTCTCTGATCTTTATTTGATCTTTATTTCTCCATGTATGCCCTCTTCTTCTCTTTTTAGTAAGCTCTCTTTATTTCTATCTTTCTTGCATTCTAGATTTTTCTGTCTGTCTCTGTCTCCTGACTCTGTGTCCTAGTGATTGGCTGAGCCTAAATACAGCTCAGCTCTTATGTAGTTATGTAGTGTATTACTTAACCATACAGGTTGGCTTCATTGTGCCCTTAAAGCAGCACTGCAGGGGTCAAAGTACAGGAGTCGCATGGCTGCCTCGTCCTCTCATTGGACTCTGTGGGAGGAGCCTCTGGGTTTGCAAGGGCTGCCCTGTGGAGAAGAGGTTTTTGGTCTGAGGTTGCATTACTGGAATGGTGATAATGCTGATATTTTTCATAGTGTTGAGCAAGGCAATTTCATATGTGGTTGGTCTAAATTATATTCAAGCCATTACCATTTCATCACATTGAATATGATAAAAGTTCACCTCCATCTTTGTCTCTTCTGTTGCAGAGCTTCCCCCAAAGAGTGGCCAAGGAGCCCAGTATAGAAGTCCCTTCCGGGGACACCAGCCAGCCAATCAGAGTGTTAGTGGAACATCACTTTCCACCAATCTCAGTGGCTGGGATCAACCAATCATTGACCAGAGGGAGACCGAGGCCTTGCCCTCAATCAACTACAGTGAGAGTCGTAACTCTCAAGGAGGATGTCCTTCGGGTACTGACCCGAGTAATCTGGCTAGAGACAGCAGCAACAGTATGGCCAGTATGGCCACAGGAGCCAATGGCCAGACAGGCAACTTCCCTGCCAGCCACCCAAGCAGCAAGGCCAACTCTGGACCCAGCCCTGCCAATCAAACTGGGGCCAACATACTGTCCAACCAGGCCGCAGCCAATCGCAGCTGGGGATCTGGACCGGGGTCTGCCCATTGCCCTCCTCAGTCCTCAATGGGGGGCGATGGGAAGAGTGACGTCCCACTAGGAGCAGGTGGCAGGGGCTGGGGTTCCTCCTCCTCCACATCCAACTTTAACTTGAATTTGAACCCCAACGCCAACCCATCTGCCTGGCCCGCATTGGGGCATGACGGGGCTGGTACAGGGGGAGGCAGCTCAGGGGGAGAAACAAACTCCAGCTCCCCACCTCAACCCCTACCCACCCTCTGCAATCTAGCCGGGGGCCCAACAGTACAGGCCAATGGCAGCACCGGATCCAACTCCAACGGAAACCCCTCGGGGAGCGGCGGTGCCTGGGGTGGCATGATGCCCTCTGACCCTCCAGAGCCGCACCCTTCCTCATCCACCAATGTGTCTTTGAGCTCCGAACCTCAGAGCCTTAACATGGACGGACCAAATCACACTAACAAGCAGGAGCATCCCAGCCCCATACGCAACATGCCCGGCTGGAGCGGTGCCCCCATGGGTATGGGCCTGCGGGGCCACTCCCAGCCCGGTGCTCCGCAGGTGAACGGAGAAAACGGCAGCGCCACATGGGGCAGCGGAGACCCCAAAACGGCTCCGTCCAAGGAGTCTTCTGGATGGGACTCTGGTTCAAACTGGGGTCTCGGAGGAGGTGTGGGAGGAGGTGTGGGAGGAGGCTCCGGCGGCTGGGGCAAGCAGCAGAGCAGCGGAGACTGGGGTAAGCAAGGTTCCACTGAGGCTCCGGGGGGCTGGGACGCCCCTGGCTCCCCTCCCCAGGATCAGCAGGCCAATTCCTGGGGCAGGGCCCAGACCACTGCAGTCGCCAGTGAGGGCAGCAGTGATAGTGCAGAGGGACTGACCCACTACCCAGAACGGCCTTCCAGGGATGAGGTGCCCCCGGCGCTGCCTGCCACTGACGTCGATCCCAGGGTGCTTTGCAACACCGGCTGGGGTCAGACTCCCGTGCGCCAACACACTTCATGGGACATGATCGAGAAGAACCGCAAGGCAGAGAAAGCCGCTGAATCCTGGAGCTCACGTCCCTCAACCTGCAGTGACATCCAGGGGCCCTCCAACACTAATATGGCACCTTCCCAGAGATCAGACTCTATGATTAAAAATGATGGCCCCGGGCCCCAGGGAGCCCCGGGCTGGGGTGGAGGCATGGCCCCTACCAACCAGACCAGCTTGGGCTGGGGGGATCAACCAAGCAAAAAAAAGCCCCCTGATGGACCTGGGGGATGGGGGAACAACCAGCCAGGAGGAGTCCAAATTAATGCTGAAATGCCGAAAAATGCTGGTCCGGGATGGGGAGAGGAAAAATCTGCTGGCTGGGAGGACCCTCAAAACAAGATGAAGCCCCAAGGATGGAGAGAGCCGCCCAAAGCCTCCCATGGCTGGGGTAATAGCGGAGGAAATGGTGGCGGGGGGGACTGGGAGACAGAAGAGAAGCAGAAGGCAAACTCAAACCCAAACACAGCCTGGGAAGGAGAGACAGGAGGCTGGAAAGAGAATCCCAGAAGCTGGAGCAAACCTGGGGTATCTGGAGGAGGAGTGGCTGGAGGTTGGACAGAGCCAGCCAGCCAACGCCCAACTGGTCCAACCCAAGGATCTGTAGCATCTGGAGGAGGAGGAGGTGGTGGAGGTTGGGGAGAGCCAGCCAGCCAGCGCCCCACTGGTCCAACCCAAGGTTGGGGGGGTAAAAACCCAGATGCGCCCAATGGCAGTGGGGGAAGCGGAGGAGGAGGAGGCATGGGGTCGTGGAGCGGCCCAGGACCAGTTAAGCAGAGCGGCAGCTGGAGTGGGAACAAATTGGAGCCCCCGGGATCGTCGACAGGCTGGGAAGAGCCCTCCCCACCGTCGATCCGCCGGAAGATGGAGATCGACGATGGCACCTCGGCCTGGGGGGACCCCGGCGCCTACAACAAGGCGGTTAACCTTTGGGACCGCAACAACCCAGGGAAGTCCCAAGGTAAGGCAGTCCAGGGGGGACCCTCCAATCCTCCTGCCCCCAGCAGCAATCACGGCCACCACCACTCCCACCCATACCACGGGGGTCCTCCGCCTCCCGCCAGCCACAGCCAATCCCACACCCCTCCGAACCCCAGCCCCGCCAGCGGGCCCATGGAGCCCAGCATGCCTCACCAGACCGGGCCCCCTCCTCACAGCAGGCCTTCAGCCATGAATCAAGGTAGGACAGATGGTTTATTATGTTGGTTTAGAGTTCAAAGACCAGGCCGTAATCTCTCACGTTTTTTTGTGAGATATTGGTTAATACAAAATTATACAAATTATTAAAGAATTGGATGTAGTAGTTTAGTTGTATCATACTTTTACTGCCATGTACAATGCGTCAAATGTCAGGCTTGTGTCTTATCTAACACACAATCTGGTGCTCCCTCTGGTGAGGTGCACTGCAGTCCTTAGCTCAAAGCTGCTGATCCACTTAAAGGTAAAATCTTGACCTAATTTAGCTCCACCCCAGATTACCATCTCCTGCTCCTCCTAATGACTGGTCAAATGAGCCCCTAGTTTCCTCCTCAGATTTCACCACAAGCACGTCCCAAAACGTGCCCTGTAACCCTGGCAACACCATTACCAAACACACACACACACACCCAGTCGGGTAGTCCCGGAAGCGGGGAGAATGTAGCCTGGCTATTGCCAGACCAAGCTCAATCGTATTTGCACGTTGGTCTGGGGAAGCTGCTGTCATTTGCTTCAGCACAAGAGGCGTGATCAACGGGGCAGAGTTAAATTGACTCTGTACGCAATTGGCTGCTTGCTGTCGCTTCCCTGTCGTCATTGTGTTAAACCAGCCAATAGCGCGCCAGGGGGAAAAGCCAGCTTGGTGATTGGCTCCCGCAAAAAACGTTTCGAAACTAGAAAGAAATGTATTGCTCTTCTCCAGACCCTTCTGCAGGGCGGATTCAAATCACCAGGAGAATGGGCGGGGCTACCCATTCTAGGGAGAATGCTGTTTACAAAGAGTATTGTTGAAAATAGCGACTCACACACAAACTATTATGGTTGCAGCTTTGGGACCATACGGGGCAGTCTGGCGGCCGTCTGTCAGCCCATGAGAGGGACTGCAGGGAGCCTGGTGTAATATCTTTAATATTAGGGTTGTAACGATACACAAAAATCAAGACTCTGTACGTACGAAAAAATATATATATATATTATTCCCCCCCAGTTCCAAAATACAAATGAATGTTTTCAAAAAGAATAGCTGTTAGCAATTTAGCATAAAATAGCATAATTTAGCATAGCCAAATAGAATAGCAAAGCCAGCACCTACCTTCAGCCAAAAACAACACAAAATGAGACACCCCTTAAATACGCAAACCAATTATACCCAGGTGGATCAAGGCGAGTTAGGCCATACCACTGGGGAACATTCCCTGGCCAAGTCTAGATAGACTGACATACTGCCCCCTTCTGCGACGGAAGTACACATATCACAATCATTTTGCTGGAAGGGGAGAAATAGTGAGAAGGGGTTTCACTTTCTCACATTTCCCTGCTCCTCTGGGGCCTCATTTATCAACAATACTTGCGCACATATTTGTGCGTAAGTAGTGCGTATGAACATTGCCACACAAAGTATGAAATTTACCAAGATGTACTTATACTTAGGAATGTGTGTAAATCTAAGCACAGCTCTGACCATGCGTACGGACCGAATCTAGTGGTAGAATAGCGATATTACAAGCAAAGAGCAAAGCATTTAAGCATCTCAACGTATGCATGAAGAAATCAACATCCACATATGTCCTGTGTTTCCTTTAATTAGAAAACATTTAATTACTCCTTTCTAATTTTAAACAGACAAATTGGTATCAAACCCTACAAAAGACAGCTATGAAAAAGGTTTTAAATGTAGTGCAATGGCTTATCTTGCGTTATTGGAAGACTTGGCAAACTGCTCTCTGCAGGGAGCGCGTTTTCAAAGACGGCGCTGATCTGCTTGGCGAGTTGCAGACGTCTCACGTCCGTGGGCTGTCTCCCAACCCAACTGAATTAACTGCATCAGACACTTTTTCCCATGCAGCAAGCTTTCTTTTATTTGTAATGCCTCCTGCACTAAGTTAGCCAAAAAGTAACTTTTGGTTTAATTCAACCTCGTTAATGAGTGTTTCCATTTTAGTGTTGGAGAAGTTTATTTTCTTCGCTCTCTTTGCCATTATAGCGGTGAGGGGAAAACACATTCACATAGTTGAAGGAATGCATTGTGACCTCATCCTCATCAAACCACTTATCTGATCGGATTGCGGGGAAGCAGCTCCAGCAGGGGGCCCCAGACTTCCCTTGGAAAGGAAAGGGAAGTCTGGGGCCATATATGGTTAATTGGAGGCGTTTCTGAATACAAATGATCTTATCGTGCACGAGCATGTACGTGTATGTGAGTACGATAGCCTTGCGCACGTTTGATAAATACCTATAATAAATTTATTTTTGCTTGAGCACGTCCTAAATTTCAATCTTAAGAGAGAATTTAGATCCTTTTCTACGCACGGTTGATAAATGAGGCCCCTGGAGTCTCGGCAACAGGGTGGCGAGACAAAAAGAGGCTCTAACACTGGTTTACAGAGCCTCTAACCCATAGTTATTGGTGGACAGACTCCAACGCTTCGTTATTAGTGGATAGACGCCGACAGTTTGTGACGGGTGGACAGACTCCAACAGTTTGTGACGGGTGGACAGACTCCAACAGTTTGTGACGGGTGGACAGACTCCGACAGTTCGTGATGGGTGGACAGACTCCGACAGTTTGTGACGGGTGGACAGACTCCGACAGTTTGTGACGGGTGGACAGACTCCGACAGTTTGTGACGGGTGGACAGACTCCGACAGTTTGTGACGGGTGGACAGACTCCGACAGTTCGTGACGGGTGGACAGACTCCGACAGTTCGTGACGGGTGGACAGACTCCGACAGTTCGTGATGGGTGGACAGACTCCGACAGTTCGTGATGGGTGGACAGACTCCGACAGTTTGTGACGGGTGGACAGACTCCGACAGTTCGTGATGGGTGGACAGACTCCGACAGTTTGTGACGGGTGGACAGACTCCGACAGTTCGTGATGGGTGGACAGACTCCGACAGTTCGTGATGGGTGGACAGACTCCGACAGTTCGTGATGGGTGGACAGACTCCGACAGTTTGTGATGGGTGGACAGACTCCGACAGTTCGTGATGGGTGGACAGACTCCGACAGTTCCCACCTTCTCCTAGCTTGGGGATGGACTCCCTGGGCCAGGTCACGGGCGCTACTGGTGCAGGTGCTGGGGCCGGTGCAGGTGCATGTGAAGGTGCCGGATCAGGAGCTGGTTCAGCTGCATCTGGACACTCCTCCAGCGCTGCTCCTGCTTGAACGCCTCTCCACAGCCTCTGTTCCATCCTGCTCCAGCTTTGACTTCGCTGTCCACCGATTCCCGCATCTCTCCAGCTTCTCAGATGGCGTCACGATCCCACTACTGCCACCAAATGTCAGGGACCGATCCCACCACTGCTACCAAACGTGAGGGGCCAACGTGGTCACCCCGAGTATTTGGGATAACACCTCACTGGACTGGAGTGTGGACAAAAAACAAGGGGCAATTCCATTTGGCAAAAAAGTGACATTTTATTTACTTCCAAAACAGTCAAAAAATAAATTAAGAAAAATAAATCCATAGGTCAAAAAATTAATTAATGTTCTCAAAAGGAATAGCTGCTTAGCATAGCAAAATCATAGCATACATTAGCAAAGCCTAGCATAACATACCATGTGGTTCCTAGTACCGGCCTCGCATCGAGCCAGCACCTCCCTTCAGCCAAAAACAGAATGAGACACCCTTAAATACGCAAACCAATTATACCCAGGTGGACCAATCAAGGCCAGTTAAGCCATATTACTTACATGGGGGATCATTCCCTGGCCAAGGCTAGATAGACTGACATACTGCCCCCTACTGCGACGGAAGTACACATACCACATCTAGCCTTGGCCATCACTTTGCTGGAAGGGGAGAAACAGTGAGAAAGGGTTTCACTTTCTCACATGATCCTTGCAGGAAATGCTGTGACAGAGGTTAAAATTGGTCAAATCGTCGAGTAAAGCAATGGGTTAGAGAGGCCTGTTTGGGAATTGAAGGGACTTCATGAGCAGATCTTTGAAACCACAGTATTTGGTAGAACACTTTGATGAACGTAACTTTTTAATAATATTGTTGTGTACCATATGTTCCATATCTTCTCAATGTGTTTTTTATATTCATTCTTTATCTTTATATTTCGGTCGGTTTGCCATTTCCTGCTCAGAGAAGTGCTGTGTGTTTAAATAGGATTGTTAAACCGCTGACCTCTCCCTGGAGAAAGGGGCTTAACTGCCTGAAACTGAGAGGGCCAGTTTAGCTCCAGTTAGCCACAGCCTGTCCAACGGCAGAAGCCACTCAACTATCAACTATTGGGGCCAAGTCCCCAATAGTCCCCCCTACCACCACAAGCAATATCAGCCAGGGCCAGGCATAGACCTCTCCACACAGTTCTGGCAATTCCTCCAAGAGCATGGGACTGAGGATTTTTAAGTATTTAGGGATTTAATTTAAAAAGAAATATTCCTACTTTTTTGTCCTGAAGGTTGGGGTGAGATACAGGGCTCCCATGCCAAACCGGAGGGGTCCTGGGGGGACAAAGCACCCCAGCAGGCCAACACGGACAATGGGACCTGGGGGAAGTCCAGTGGGGGCTGGGGTGAGGTAGGCCCCGAGAGCTACAGTCGGGGAAACCCACCCATCGGCTCTGCATCTTGCAAACCTGGTGAGTGTATGTCAGACAGTGTTGATATTGTGCACTTGAATGCTCGATAGATGGATGGACAGGCCTCCAAAATGTGTGTGTGGGTGTGGGTGGGTCGGAAAGAAAAGAGAAAAAAAAAAGAAAGAAAAAAGAAACTTAATTTTTATGCAGCCAGTAAAAAACGGGGATTAGTAACCGTCAAGGACATTGATGCTAGGGCAGTGGAAGACCAAAGGCAACGCCACACTGATCCCTGGTGGTGGCATCGATGCAATACATTTTTTTTTTGTTCTACTCTCCAGTAGATCCAATGTCCCTGGAACCGTTATGGGGTTGTCAGCATGATGTTCCTTCCCATTGTTGAAACTATCTCACCTCGTTTGTGTCCAGCCCCAAAACCTATGCAAGACAGCTGGGGTGGAGGAGATGAGGAGCAGATGGGCATGTCGGGCGGCCATTGGGACGCAGACGAAGGAGACATGTGGAACAGCGGCATGTCCCAGGAGAACAACTCATCGTGCAACTCCTGGAGCAATGCGCCGAAGAAGGGCCTGCAGAAGGTAAAGAGGTGCCCATGGAGTGACCGAATGAATGCTTCTCTAGCGGGATGAAGGGCATGAAATCACTGCAGGTGATTTCACCTGCAGGTGTGGTGGTGCGATTTAAGTAAGTTTTCTCGGAGTAAACAATAATTAGATGATTAGATCATTTAGAATTAATACAGGCCAACATCATTTTGGTCTGTATTCGTCTAGTTTTGGCTTTGATTTTGTAGTCAATGGGTGTAGACCAGGGGTTGGCAACCCTAGGCACGCGTGCCACCACTGGCACGTGGCAGTATAATCATTGGCACACTTGGGAAAAAAAATAGTTTTTTTTTATTATTATTATTTTTAACAATTTTCACCGCTACAATGCGGTAGCATAATCATTACTACCGATTTTTTGTGCACTTTATTCTGTTTTGGGCATTTCCTCCCAGTGAAAATATGTTTAAATGAGTTACTGAAAGCAGTGTTCTCAAGTGGCCTGTATGCATGGCCTTCACATGGTTTTGCAAAGCTGTACATGTCTTAAAGATATTGATGAGGATGCTTCCAACATTCTCATATAATGTCTGTTTTTTACATTTTACAGTTTTTGAATGAGTTTCTGAAAGTAGTGTTTTGAGATGGGATATATGTAATTCTAATTTGTAAGCCCATGTTGCAAATATAATAACAAAAAAAACTTGAAAATGTTGATGCATGATTGTGGACTTCAGGAAATAATACAATTCCAGATCTTCTGGAAATGTTTTTGGTCGCTGTGTCATAATTCAGCTTAATATTTAAAATATTGTTGCTTAAGGCACACTCATTAACGAGAAAATGTCGAACTGGCACTGCATGTTGAAAAGGTTGCTGACCCCTGGTGTAGACAATCAAAGCATTTTGTACAATTAAGATTGTGTACTTAGCAAATCATTTTTTATTCAATTTCCATCTTGCAATCATCTTCCAATGCATCAATATAAACAACACAAATCAAGTCAGTACCCTCTTGGACATGAAACCATCGAAATATTAATCTACTGAGCAGCAACTGAGTTTCACCCTTCATTCACATAATATGTGATATGTAATATGTGTATAATATATCTAAGTTTTCATGTAAATAAATCGCTGTTAAGGAACTAGCTATCGCCGAATGAGGTAACACAATGGCAATTGAGTCTATGGCCCAATAATGAAAGCCCTTGTAGTATACTTGCAGCATTGTGATTGTTACGAACTGGGTGTAGGTTGTTACACTGTTTCTATGGGAAAATTCTTGCTTATGGCCAAAGAGAAAAAATCAGAAATATTCAAGATTGCCACTTGAACCATTTTATTTCAGCCCCAAACCCCCAATCTGCGGCTGCTGCCACTTGCCAGGCCGTCATTGTAAATAAGAATTAGTTTTTAATGGCTTGCCTATTTAAATGAAAGTTGAATAAAAAATACCTTTATAAACTCATTGTCTGACTCTGTCCTCCGCCAGATGCAAGGGAAGATCCCCAGGAAACAGGAAGAGGCCTGGATGCTGAATCGCCTCATCAAGCAGCTGACAGAAATGGGCTTCCCTGTGAGTTAAACTCTGATGTTATGTACGTCTTCTTCATTCAATACCTGATTGTGATCCTCGAGATTCAGTTTGTGGTCGGGCTTGTTGAGGTAGGTTATTGTAGGGGTGGACGATAAATCAATATTGATATCAATCAAAATTAAATCTGCCGCGGTAATGGTGATATGTTCTTTGAATACATTTCAGATATTTTCGATATACAATTAACATCATAAATCACTGACTCAGCACAGTGCCCTGAATCAGTGCATTGCACTCAAGCAGAATACAATACTGGAAAATAAGTGGAAAATAAATAAATTCAAATAAACTCTACTCTAGCCCTTGCACTTGTCAATACGAAATCCCAGTTGGAAATCCCAGTTGGAAATCCCAGTTCCCCCGACCACAACGTAAATGTGACTGGATAAGCTACCACTATTAGTAATGAAGTCAACAAAGATGAAATAGTTCATGAACGAGATCGGACCAATTCAGTCTGCTTTAAGTAATCAAACAGGGAAACTACCTTAAAAACGTAACGTTTCCAAGATGTGGATTTATTAAAGAATGCATACCCACTTGTCATAATCCCCCTCATCGGTGAACTACCATTCGCTACTCTATTTTACAGTCTGCAGCAGACGATTTCAACGTCCGAGAGAGGGCTTCTAGAACCACAGTGTGTGTGGATGTGTGGAGCTCTTGGCCAGTGATTGATTTTGATGTCTGCGTCCAAGAGGGTTAAGCTTCTCTGATACATAGTATAACGCAACAGGTCTGGGCACATTTCATTATGTTTGTTGCTCATTGCCCTCACTTTTTTTAAATTGTGAAGCAACACTGAGCACTTTTCATTTTCTGTATCCTGAAGCACTGTTAAACTCTGTTTACATAAGATCAACCTAGTTTTTGAAGATATAGACATAGTGCGAAATACGGGGGGGTTTGGGGGGGTCGGACCCCCCCGATTAACCCCTTGAGACCCCCTGAAAGACTCAAAAGCAAAACCTGGGGGGGGGTCTCAATCTTGTAAAAAAAAAAAATAAAAAAAATGATATAATAATTTTATTGTCACTAATGATGTGTTTAAGAGATCACCATGTCAAGTATTTATAATTCAAAAATGTTAATAATAATAATTTGTTTAACATTAAGCTGAACCAGTCCTGCGCCTGCGCGTATGCAAATTAGCCATGTGCGAGAGCCCAGAGCAATGACGTAGGCCGTCAATAACAATGGCTAACAAGCGAAAGCAAAATCAAAGTTTATCACTGGCACACTTCGGATTCACATCGAAAAAGGTGGCACTCGGAGATGAGGAGATAGACGATGTAAAGGGGAAAATCAGCTTTGCGCCGGGTGCAAACTAGCAACGACACATGCGTCGGTGTAGAAAGTCAATTGCGCCGGGCGCAAGATAGGGCCCTTCTTCTGTTTGGCGCACATGGCTAATTTGCATACGCGCACAGGACTGTCGGAATGGGAACATGTCGGACTGGCAGCATTACGGGGGCGCGATTACGGGCTGGCGGAGTTACATTTAAAAAACGCGTTCAAGTAAAAATAAATAAGAAAAGCGGAATCAATTTGTGGCGCTCGTTGTTCAATCTGTGGGGCAGCGCCACACATTGGCCTATGTGTGGGAAACACTGCACGGCCATCACACATGTGCTCATTCGGAGCATTGTAAATAATTTATTGTTTCATTGTTGTAGCCAGTTCATTTATGTAGGCTAATAAATGAACCGTCAACAATGCGATCGGGATTTTTGAGGGGGGGGGGGGGGGGAGCGATCAGGATTGTTATTGTTGTTGGATGTGTGGCGTGTGTGTAAGCAGGCAAAAGCGTGTGTCACACGGTGAACCCAGCTCTGCTTCAACTTTAAAAAAAAAAAAAAAAAAAAATCGTTCATACTCCGCGTTCGTACCACTAGAGAACGCTCGCGTTTGAGAACCACTGCTATAGGCCTACTGCATAAGAATAATTTAGATCGATATTGCGCAACAATCAGGAGATGGGGACCCCCCCGAATATTGAAGGGTATTTCGCACACTGGATATAGATATTGACAGAGCTGTGATTTCCAGCTTCATGTTTGTTTGATGGTAATGTCATGTTTATTTTGAAAGTCTCTGTTAGAGAGGGGGTGGGGGTGGGGGAGCTGAACTTTGCAGGTATCACAAGTAATGAAGCTAGGCATGTAACAATGTTTTGACACTGGTAAAAAAAGTTGAAAGAATTTTTATTGACAGATAATATAATTAAATATAATTTAATTGTGGTCAGGCTTCAGTCAGAACCAAAAAATCCCCTTTTAACATATAAATTTACTGATATCTTAATAATTATCGTATCCACTGATATGAAGATGTATATTGCGATTTTTATTTTTGCCATATCGTCCAGGGCCCCGTTTCCCAATAACGATTGATCCACGCTTGTACGATCGTTCTTACGAAGGATATTTCAATGCTTCATAAAAAAAATTTGAGCGTTTCCCGAAACTCCTCTTAACATGAACGCCGGGTGCACTGATCTGACGACGTTCGTAGGCTTGTAGCTGTCCACTGACACGGTGCTGAAATGGGCTCTGTAGGAGGGGGAGACGCAGGAAAGTGGTTTGATGAAACTATATTTTGTGGCAGCAAAAAAATATCTCCCCATCAAGGCCAACAGCAGAGTAGCCTACGAAAAAAAAAGACTAATATGAATGCTACAAATATTAAAACACAATTGATTAGGCCTAGGCCGACATATGACATCAGTCCTAATCCTGAACATTTCACGGCATTTCCCCCCCCTGAAATAATTCCATATTAGAAAAATAAAAAATGTGTCTGTGTGACAACTTCTGAAACGTGCTTTGCGCTGCAAAGACTTTCTCTGATTCCACATCAGGTTTCAGTGATTGGCGCGCAATCTCTAGTCTAGAATCTTTGGTGTAAACATTAAAAATGCAACATCATTAATTCATTATCATTCAAACGCAGAGGCATTGACACGGCTATTGATGTTGCTGGTCTAGATCCTGCCCATTTTGTTGGGAAGGGGTATGATGGTGCGGGCAATGTAAGCGGGAAAGGCACGCATCGCAGCACAGTTTCCTGAAGCAGTCTACGTTCACTGCAGAAACCACGCTCTCAACTTGGCGTTTGTGCACTCCACTAAGGTCAGGGGTGTTCGTAACTGTCTAGACACGGTCCAATAAATAGTGAACTTCATCACAGCCTCACCGAAGCACCTACAGTGCTTTATGGCAAACAATCGCAACAAAAAACGCCTGCAGAAATTCTCCGACACCCACTGGTCTAGCATGATTCATGTAGCCTACAGTATGTCTTCTGTCATTGATCAATATGAGGACATTTTAACCACGATGGTTGAATTAAAATCAGAGGGAGACAGCAAGTGACCTCCCACACAAGCAATGGAATCATTTGATTTTATTATATGCCTTGTTGCCTTGTAACGTGGTGTTTGATCGGTACATTTCGGCTGCGCATGTATTTTTGGAATTTTAAATTGCTGCAATGAGTTATATTTTTGTTGACTTCTAACATATCTTTGCTGTTTAAATCTCTGTCTTTGTTGTTTAAACAGTAGTCTACGAGTAATATATCGGCGGTAACCACTGTTTTTGGGGTATTGTGAAATTGCGGCAGCTGGACATTCTGGTATTGGAGGTGTTTTAATAAAACACCTCCAATACCACGGAATGTCCAGCTGGTGACTCCACTGAGGCTATAGTAACGATGCTCTTAGCGCTCTACGAGTGCCACTGGAGCCCTCGTTATCTACGAGGGTTTTAACGACGTTCGTTACACAACGATGCTTTCGGGAAACGGTGTGAAAACTCTACGATGCTTGTATGATGAACTTTACGAACCACGTAGGCTAACGATGCTTTCGGGAAACGGGGCCCAGCTCTGTTATGTCATTTATTTGGGTCAAGTTCACAAAATGTTAAAAATGCAGAAACATTACTGACGCTCACTCTACGTTAAAAGGTAGAATATGTAATATTTAGGCATTTAAACATGTAAAAACGACCAGATTTATGTTATATATTTTATTTTATTGTGTACCTACATAATCCCAAGTGTTTTCAACCATTGTTTTCAAACGTCCCGGGCAGTTTTGGCAAGTCTGATTGGCGTAATTTCCCCTTAAGCACTAGCATCCGGAAATACAGTTATTTTTAAACCTACTCACTACTGCCTCTTCCTTTTTCAATGAGCAGAATGCATATCTGCCTTCATTATATTTTGTAGAAACTGTAGCATAGATAGAAGGCATGAAAATAAATAAAATGGATTGAATAGTTAGTATTAGCTTCAAAGGTTAGATTAGATTTTATGTCATTACTGGAACTATCACTTGAATTGTCAATTTAATGCTGAATGTAAACTATTTTTATTACTTGTTTTGTATTTGTATTAGTGGTTTACGATTGTGTGTGTGTGTGTGTGTGTGTGTGTGTGTGTGTGTGTGTGTGTGTGTGTGTGTGTGTGTGTGTGTGTGTGTGTGTGTGTGTGTGTGTGTGTGTGTGTGTGTGTGTGTGTGTGTGTGTGTGTGTCCCTGCCAGAGGGACCCAGCCGAGGAGGCCCTGAAGACCAACAACATGAACCTGGACCAGGCCATGAGTGTGCTGCTGGAGAAGAAGCTGGAGCTGGACAAGCGGGGAATGGGTATGGCCGGCCACGATTACAGCAACGGCCTCATCAACAAGTCTCTGGGGGGCCCCCGGCCCCCGCTCCTCTCCAAAGACCCCACCGTGGACCGCCGCTCCCCCTTCATGGATAAGGTCAGACATCTCCTCTCTGTATGTTAAGGGTTTCTTGGTGACTCACTGTGCCAAATATGCCCGTCTTATGCCCGCCTTTTTAGATAGATAGATAAACCTTTATTGCCCCAAAGGGAATTTGTCTTGCACTTGGGAGCATAAAAAACAGCACAAAGCCGGACACATACAGACTCAGGCAATGATAGACAGAATGACAGACTTATAACAACAGACAATATAAAAAGATAAACATTCAAAGTGCTTAATGCACAGTGTTGGGGAGTAACGGAATACATGTACCGGCGTTACGTATTCAGAATACAAATTATAAGTAACTGTAATACGTTACAGTTACAATTTAAATAGTTGGTATTTAGAATACAGTTACATTGTTGTTGCAGTTACAATGTCGATACTTCTCTGTTTCACAAGTTTATTCACTCTCTTGCTTTCACACCAACAGCGTTTAATAGTGCGCACTAAACAAGTTTGTTCCCTTGGTTTGGTACGTTAGCCTTGGTGTGAATGCAACCACCTCACTTTGGTGCGCACCAAATCAGCCGGCCGAGACATCCCTGAAGAGGTGGTCTTGGTTTGTTTCCAAACAAACCCTGGTGCGGTTCGCTTGAGATGAGAAGGCGAACGCACCTCGGTCCGATCCAGTTCTAAAAAGCATACGCCTCTTTGGACGTAACAGGCACCCGCTCAGCCGCGCGCATTATGGGAATTATTGTTTGAGTAGCGGTAACTCAGCAGCACATTGTCGGACCGTCGGGTGGAAATGAGTCGTGGCTCAACATGGAGCAAAGAGGAGACGGAATGTCTATTGGGTATTTGGGCAGAACATATGCTGGAAAACACACATAGAAATGCAGGAGGAGTTTGACCGGTCCACAGATCAATGTATATCACGCTGGATATCCATGATTGTTTACTTTCACCGGCGCTTTCCCCCCCTTTTTTTAATTTAATGCTTTTAT
Organism: Micromesistius poutassou; assembly: GCF_964030765.1. Taxonomy (NCBI): domain Eukaryota; kingdom Metazoa; phylum Chordata; class Actinopteri; order Gadiformes; family Gadidae; genus Micromesistius; species Micromesistius poutassou. The sequence goes on along the minus strand of NC_140271.1, from coordinate 16,885,933 downwards.
TTAACGCCCCAGACCTTTTGTCCAATGATTTAACAATCTTTGCACACGTGTGGGTTTGTTGTCAAATTCTGGGACTGTTGCGAAAATTGCAATGTGAAAAGGAACCGTACCAAACCAAAAAATAAACATTGTATTTTGGTCTGGATCAAAGAGAGCGAACTAAGGACTTTCCTGGTGTGAATACGCCCAATACTTTCTCACTCTCTCTCTATCTCTCTCTCTCAATTTGTCTGTTGGTCGTATCTTTACCCTTATAGTCTTGTTCTTCTACAGCAAATTATATAATCTAGTGCATTTTCAGGGAGAATTGACACATTCAGCCAGTTCGAACAGAAGAACATACCAGAATAGGCTTGTTTAGTAAGCAGGATTTGATGCCACATTCCTACACTTATAAAATGCAATTCAATGTGGAAGTAATCCAAGTATTCAGAATACAATACTCAGATTGAGTGAGGTAACGGAATACGTTACATATTACATTTTTGGGTATGTATTCTGTAACTGGATACATTTTAAAAGTATCCTTCCCAACACTGTTAATGCATACTTTAGGGTGGCTCTCTACCTGAATTCAACCTGTTAATCAACTGAATACTCCTTGGCACAAAATCTGTCAGTGCTGTGTTTGTTTTTACATGAGCCATTCGTTACATATATATATAGTATGTTTATCTTTATTCTAATAGTTTTTTTATTATATTTTATTTTGAAATTGGTACATTTTATTTGTACATATACTCTTGTTTCGCACTCTCTTTTCCCACTGTACTGCCGGTCACTTGCAAATTTCTCCTAAGGGGGATTAATAAAGGACTATCTTATCTTATCTTATAACGCAGACCCGAGGGGAGAAGGGAGTACTCAGGGAAGAGGGGGTGAAATGGATCATCCTGTATCCTCAAGGCCAATAATTGTATTTTCATCAGTAATATGTGTAATACTTTTCACCTCAGTTCCAGTTATTTTCCTGCCCAATTTTGTAACCTTGTCCAGCATATTCCTGTTCTGAACAGACAGGCTACCCCCACCAACACTGAATCGCAAAGGTCACAACACTTTGTATAAAAGATAAATAAAATGATCTCAAGATCGTTGTATCAGCCTTAAAACTACACAGCTTTCTTAAGAAATAAAATCTTTGTTGTGCATTTGAGTATCTTGCCAGAGTATTAGCCTTCCATGTCAATTTCTATCTATGATAGTGCCTAGTGCCTTATACTCTTCCACCATGTCTATGTCATTCCCTTGTAAAGTGACTTAAAGTGGTTTAAAAGGGGGCCTTTTCCTAAAATTGATTATCATTTCTTTGGTTTTCAGAGTATTTAAAATCAAGGAATTAGCATTGCACCATTTATAAAACTGTTAAATTTCCTGTCTGTAGCTTATCTCATTACCTGTTAAGAAACCCACCAAAGTGGGTGTCATCAGCAAACTTAATAAGAGAACATTCAGGGGTGTGGCTCCACAGTCATTTGTGTACAGTATGTATAATAGTGGAGAAAGAACACACCTCTGGGGCACGCCCCTATTTGTGCTAATGAGGGATGACTGACAGTTGCCTGCCTTAACAAAGTGTTTTCTATTAGTTAAAAAGTCATAAATCCATTTATCCATTTTAAATCCATTTTAAATCCATTTCATGGGAGTTAACCTAGAGAAAGGTTAACTCCCATTTTCATCAGCTTTTCAATGAGGATATGTGACTGAATCGTATTAAACACTGATGAAAAGTCAACAAAAAGAATACGTACATATGATGAGGGTAATTCCAGGTGTTTGTACAGCATATTCCATTTAGAAGGGTGGTGATTGCATCTTCCACACCTCTTTTCTGTCTGTATGCAAATGTAATTTTTTTTAAGTGGGTCAGCACAATCCACTCCATTGCTACGGAGGTAAGTGCCACTGGCCTAAAATCATTTCAATCAGATGGTTTGGGTTTTTTAGGCATAGGCAACATTTATGCTGTTTTCCAAATTTTGGGTACCATATGTGTGTCCAATGAATTTTGGAACAGTTCGCTGAAAACAAAGCTGAGTTGTTCATGTCCTCAGTACCATACTCTGTAGCTTGTCAGGGCCAGCCGCTTTACGGGGTTTCATGAGCGAGAATACCCGCCGCACTTCTCTGCAGCTGACGCTGATTGGTGCGCATTCTATCGCATTGTCCATACAGCTTGGCTCACACCGCCCACCGCTCTCCCATCTAGAAAAAAATGAATTCAAGGCATTTGCCTCATCCACTGTGTGCGACGGGATGTTTGCTGATTATTTTGTCCAATCATAGTTTTAATTCCTCTCCATGCAATCCGCAAATTGTTATCCAGTAATAGTTTGATTAATATATTCCCTTGTTATGATTGATTTTCGCTTGTATTTCCCTTTGAATCAACTTCCCCCCGCGTCTATCATTTGCTTTAATTGCCCGTTCCTTTTCCACCAACAGTCTCTTAATATCCATTGTTATTCATGGATTTGAGTTGCCAAACATTTCTACTTTTTTCATAGGGATCAGACTATCCACGCAAAAGTTGATATAGGTTGTAAACCGTCTCCACATGAATGTCCAAGTCGTCACAGTCAAAGACCTCCCAATATGTACAATCGAAACAGCCCTGCAGAGCTGTCAAAATGTCAGGGTCCCATACAGGCACTGATCTAACTTTGGGCTTCTCTTTTTTGAGTTTCTGACGGTATGAGGGCAACATGTAGACCGTATTGTGGTCTGATCCGCCTACTGGTGGCTTACTGGTGGCCCCATTTCTTATGTTGCCGTAGCACAGATCGTGGCACATCGGACATATAGCTGATTGCTAATGGGGCAATACTGTTGACATGAAACAGCCATTAAAGGCGCCCAGAATGAACTTGGGAGTGTCTGGGGAGTGTCTCCAGGTCTTGTATGTGTTGGTGTATGGTGTCTGCTGCCACCTTGTAATTTGCATCGGGGGATATAAACTAAGCACACAAAGAGTTGACCAAACTCCTGTGGCTGTACTTGGGTCTAAGGGAAACGGAGAGCAGTTCTAGGTTTGGGGAACTAACAGTCAGTGCGTTTACATGACACTCAAGAAAGTCAAATTATTGGCTTAGTCCAACTATGATTGGATTATTAAGATGCATGTATACACCTTAGTCGAGCTAAAATCTAATCGAATTGGGTTACTCATAGTCGAATTTAGATAATGCGATTCATAGTCGAGTTAAGCGTGCATGAACGGAGTCGAATTGGATTATGCGTTGAATTGCGTTATGCGCATGCTCGAGATCTTTTCCCGGGGCCGTGAGCCGGAAGTAGAAGGAGACGATAGTCATGTTGTTGTTGTCGCCGTCGGAAAACGAGAAACGGCGATTTATTTTAAAAGGTGGCGCAGAAGATGGAGGAAGCCGGTGAGTTACCCCCTATAAGAGTTGTGCCCCGGCCGTGGGAGCGCGCATGGCATGCATTCATTAAAGGTGGAAGCACACGGACACTACGCTTTGATTTCACCCAAGGCTGAATTAAAAGTACATGTTTTTCTAAATGTGGGTCATATTATGAATCTTACAGACTGCGTTGGGTTCTCCGACGCTCTGGTACTTCCACAACAAGTAAAGACTCCTAGTGGAGTTTATCTCGCCCATGGGGGAAAAAGGAATTGGGGGAAATTAACTTTGGCTTTGACTGTCTGAAGTCCAGATTGAAACGAACATGAAGGAGAAAGCGATGTTTCAGCAGACAGCTGTCAGTTCACTTCGGGTCCATATAATTTCTCCGACGTTCCATTGTTCCTCTTGGTCGTATGCGGACTCCTCTGCCGGCAGAGCAGCCGGAGGAGTCTGCATACGACCGAGAGGTCGGAACAATGGCGCGTTGGAGAAATGATATGGACTCGAAGTGAACTGACAGCTGTCCACTGAAAACATCTTTCTCGAAGGCCTGATGGCTTCGCGGTTCCAGGAGCAGGACTTGGGTAGAGGTGTCGCTGCGTTGTCTCTACAACAGAGACAACGCAGCGACATAACATAAGTAGTCAACATAAGTAGTTCTAACTGGAGAGACGGTGAAATCCGCGAGCTACTGACCATCATGGGAGAGAAGGTGATGCAGTCGCATTTAACAAAGACGTTGAAAGATGGTGTTATCTACGAGAAAGACGCAGAGGAACTTTCCTTATGAGGCTTTAAAAACGTGGTAAAAATAAAGCAAAATAAAGAATATGTTGGCGTTTTTGCACTTGTAAATAGTAGCTTACACTGAGATGTCGTCTACTCATTTGTGCATGCGAGTGGCTTGAATAAATAAATAAAAACATTCAGAGTATGCAAATTATTCTAAAGAGGTCTACTCTCCGTGCGTAGTCCCCCCTACTCTAATGAACCAAGACAGCTCGCTCCCGGACAAAGACGGATTATAGCCCCTCGGTTTCACACAGGCAAGACAGTGAAATTGCAGGGTGTGCCTGTCCGCGACCATACCGGCTTGGCAGTGTAAAAATGCCTTATGTGTGTTGCCTTTGCATAGATAAAAAGAGTGTCACAGCACTCAAAACACATCTAATTATATTGATAATGTTACTATTTATTTTTGCGTCTCTATTACTGCTTCTTTCTTGACATATTCACTGTATATTTTTGGTAGTTTTATTGTTATTAAAACATTATTCTTAATTTTACTGTACTATACTTGCTGAGGGGCACAGGACAGTGGTAAGAATTAAATCAAGTTTTAAATACGAATCATCTTATTGCATTTCTCTGTATTTCTGCAGACTGGGATGTTTGGGAGTGGTGGGGCAGCACAAGCCCGCGCCCTTCAGCATCATCAGCAGCATCAGCAGCATCAGCAGCAGGCCCCTCCCCCGCAGCCACCAGTGCCAACGCTCGGCTCCTCCCAGCCCGGTCTACGTGCTCAAGTGCCTCAGATACTCTCCCCTCAGGTCATGAGAGAGACACACACACACTGGAATACCTTAAATCACTTTAAATTAGCTTAATGTAAATTAGACGTTTTTTGGTTTTGCTCTCTCTCGCTTTGCAGGTCCAAGCACAGCTCTTACAGTTTGCAGCAAAAAACATTGGTCTGAACCCTGCACTTTTAACCTCACCAATTAACCCTCAACACATGACCCTCCTCAACCAACTCTACCAGCTGCAACTGGTGGGTGACGTCCTCCGTCTACCTAACTCCTACCTGCTCATGACATACACATGACACATGTCAAAAACCCAATTACTGTAAGGATTTTGTTGGATAAAAGCAATTACTAAATACTTATTGTTATGTAATTCATGTAATGTCAATTAATGCATGTGAATTATTATATGGGGCATAAAAGCATCACTATAGCATAACTACAGTTTAAATACAAAGACCCAGATGTACCACATGTAGGGTTTCTAGCCAGGGTTCATTTGCAAGCCTTGTCCCTTAGGCTTAAACAGTAATCCTCTCAACATGTGTGTTTTGTGTCTCAGGCATACCAGCGTTTACAGATTCAGCAACAGATGTTGCAGGGGCAGCGTAACGTCTCTGGCCCCATCCGACAGCAAGAGCAGCAGGTGTGTGTGGGTTGTGGAAAGCCTTCCTCTTCATAATGCTCTTAATAGAGAGGGATGCGTCTTTTTCAAACACTAACCCCAGTCCTCTCTCTCTCAACAATGAATGCACACAACGCTTGATAAACTGTGTCTGCATCCTCTGTGTGTTTACATTAACTCATTGCTAGGTATGATGGGTATTGACGTTAGCACATTGCTCAGTTCTCACAGTATTAACATTGGCTAAAGGCTAAGTTATCTTAGTATTGACGTGAGCACATTGCTTCTTTCAGTATGACACTAGCAAATGGCTAGGTCAAATGGCTGTAGTGGAAGCAAAATGCTTCCACTACATAAGCCTTCTAGGCCACTAAGATCTTCTGAGACCAATCTGTTAATTATCCCCAGAGTTAACACGAAACATGGGGAAGCAGGATTTAGTTACTATGCAACAAATAGCTGGAATAAACTCCCTGAGGATTTAAGACTTGCCCCAACTCTGACAGCTTTTAAAACAAGACTGAAGACTTTTATGTTTGCTTTAGCTTTCTGCTAAATCTTAAATCTACAATGCTTCTATTTTTTTATTTTATTAGTAACTTTGCCTTTATTTTCTCACTTTCTAAAATGCATTTTTTTTAACTCTGCCTTTCTAAAATGTTTTTTTTTTTACTTTGCCTTTATTTTCTATCTATTTTACTTTTTACTTATCTATTATTTTATTTTATTGTATGACAATGTTTATATGTGAAGCACTTTGAGTCTGCCTTGTGTATGAAAAGTGCTTTATAAATAAAGTTGCCTTGCCTAGGTATGATTGGTATTAACATTAGCTATGGGGTAAATCCTCTCAGTTTTAACATCTGCACATGGCTACGTCACTACCTTATATGGCTACACATCTCCATGGTAACTCCTCCTCCGTCCATCCAGGTTGCACGTACAATCACTAACATGCAGCAACAGATCCAGCAGCACCAGCGCCAGCTGGCCCAGGCCCTGCTGATGAAGCAGCAGCCGCCACCGCCCACCTCCCATGCCGGCCTGCACCCAGGATCCGTCAAATCAGCCCTGGACTCCTTTCCAGGACAGCCCCATGCTTCAGGCCTTCCAGACCTGCAGACCAAAGAGCCACAGTCTTCTCCCCACGCCTACAGCCCCTACCCACTCTGTGAGTAGCATTGAGTCTCAAAGAGAGAAGCTATGTGCTAAAACAAAGCATGTGACTGCGAGGTGTTGTTGCTAATTGGCACAAATTGATGCCAGTTTGATTGATGCATCACACAGATGCCAGTTGATGCCATACAAGATAAACTGACCTTAGATGAGTGTGTACATTCATGCAGCAAAGCGTGTTATTGATTCAGATGTAACAACATTGCCATTGCCATTAACATTGGGACAGACGTGGTAGTCAATGTTTTTGTATTCTGTTGATGATTATGTTTTTGATGATACTATTATGTTGCTTTTCCACCGACAGTATCAGCTCGACTCGACTCAACTCGCCTCGACTCGACTCGGTTTGGTTCCAGGCATGTCGCGTTTCCATCTAAAAAAGTACCTCTTCAATGTGGGCGGGTCGTAGAAAAGTACCTCTCCACCATGGGCGGGTCTTCATTAGGTTTTAATCACGGGAGACGCGATTCCCGGGAAATTTGAATCTGATCAAGACTATTTCCTGATTCCCGGGAAAGGTTATGATGGGAAATAAAACAAAATAAAAAGCGCAATGACTGCACGTCTATTGTTGTCATACGGTACGTTGATGGAGGCGAAACTCGAGCCCTGGGAAAGGAACGACACAAAAACGAAACAGCGAAACGCTGATCCTCCGGAGCCGGTCCGTGGACTCCAGCCACGCCGGACACACACAACCACGCCCGCGCAGCCTAACTCTAGTGCCGGGAAAGGAGCGACACACACGGCGAAACGCTGATCAGTGTCCCCCTCAGGAGCGGGTCCGTGGACTCCAGCCACGCCAGACACAACTTAACTTTGAGTGATTATTCCCATTTACAGCCGCTGGCCAATCAGTGGCCAGCAGCCTGTTTACGTCACACAAAAGTACCTACTCCGCTCGCTTGGACCCTCGATGGAGGTAGTACTAAAAAAAGTACCCGGTACTAGGTACCAGGTACTTTTTTGCCAATGGAAACGCAAAAAAAGGCGAGTCGAGTCGAGCTGGTAATGTCGGTGGAAAAGCGGCATTAGTATGTTGTTAAACCCTTTTCTCCCCCTCTTCTTCTGCTTCTGTGTCCGTGCCCTCAGCTGGACTGAATCCCAACATGAATGTAAACTGTATGGAGGTGGGTGGGGGGCTGTCCATGAAGGAGCACTCCCAGCCCCAGTCCCGCCTATCCCAGTGGACGCACCCCAACCCCATGGACACCCTCTCCGGGGGGTCCTCCCCCCTGGAGCACAACCTGGCCAAGCATGGTGAGGAGACACACCAATTCTGGACATATGAGGACCCCTGCAGTTAGCGGGATAGGTCAGAATAAAAGACAAATGCACAGCCTTTTCAATTAAAGCCCTGAGCTACAGGCCATGCATTGGAGATTGTGTCATCAAAAAATATATACTCTCCATGCTTATCGAGTTTGATCTTATCAAACTATACATGTGCTAAATTGTCAAACACAACCTGAAGCACAGAAGCCCAAGTAAGTGTTATTTGATTGTTATTTGATTATTTTAAATCTGTATTTTAAAGTGTCTATGTGATTTTATATTTATGATGAATTGTAATTGATTCTTAAATGTTTGTTGCTGTCCTGTCCTAGCCAACCTGGGACCCTCTGGCAAGTTGCCCCAGATGGAGGACTCCTACAGCTCCTACAGCCTACTGTCCGACTCCCCCTCCAGCCCCCCGGACCACTGGGGCCCGGGCAAGAGCAGCAACGACAAGATGGCCAACGGGTCCAACATCACCTGGCCTCCAGGTCAGTCACTGGACTGTTTTTTTGCCTGTTGTTGGAAACATTTGCGGCCATAGCTCAGTGTTTCGAGTTGTGATGGAGTTGGATGGAGTTGAAATAACAAAAAGAGTCAAGCAGATACCAACAACTGCATCCTAAGTGTTGTCATGATACTGACATCATTTTTGGTTGTAAAAAGAAAAGGATCAGATATCATTTAATATTTTGTTTGTGTTTGGTCTCTGTAGCATCGCTTGCATATGGGTTTAATGTGTCTTTTGAATTTCCTTGGTAATTTGATTCAAAGCATAAGTACTTCCAATCTGCACTCCTGCTGATTTTTTTCTCTACCCGAACCGGTGGCGGATGCACTTCACTTGACATCATGAGTGTTAACTTTAAGCATACACTATCACACACAGAGCCCAAATGATGCACTGCGAGTGAGAGGAGACTATGTGGGCACTGTAGCACTGTGTGTGTGTCTGTACTTGTTCCTAGTAGTTCGTAGTCACCAAGAAGTTGTTCCTAGTACTTAGTGTGGCACATTGCATTTATTTACATTACATTACAAATGCTTTTGACCAAAGCACATTCAACAATGAAGAAGAGTGAAAGAAGAATCAAGAATCAAGTGCACACACATTCGCAAATTGAGCAAAGCAACTGCTTTTAAGTGCTACAATATAGAACCAAGCGATAGAAACACAAAGAGATTAATGGAACAAAAAAAATGCATTGCGTGTATCTTCGCTGGGACATTAATATTCCATGCAGATGTTGATAGGGATTAGATGCAAGGAAGTAGAAGTAGATGCACAAAAAAGGAGGTATTTTGGTTATCAGCTCAACACTTAACCTCTCCATGGCACTGTGCTCAAGAGTTCTGCCCCGGCGTGCCATGGAAGGGCCTCCAGAACATTGACCCCGAGACGGACCCCAACATGACCCCAGGGAGTGTCCCCAACGGGCCCACCATCAACACCAACATTCAGGACGTGAACCGCTACCTGCTGCGGGACCGGAGTGGAGGTGAGCACCATGGACAGGGAGCTCAGGGAGCATAGGTTCAGATCTATTGTAGAACCGCACCCAGTCTCCACGTGATTCAGGTGGGCTTTCACCTGTGTTTTAGTTGATGTATGTTTGTTCACATTTACATGACACACTTTTGGTTGGGGTCTTTTTTTTCTTTTATCTTCTACACTTTAAACTTTCTCCACAATTGTGCCTCTTTGCAATATATACTCCCTTCCTTTTCTGTTGATAAGCAAGCTCTCATCTGTTGGAAAGCTTCTGTTCCTTCACTTCATTCCTTCAATCTTTTTTCATGTCCTTTATTTCTTCACTGTTTCTTTTGTCTTTCTACCTTTTTTCTTTTTTTTATTGGCATGGACTTAGGCTCCTCCCCCACTCAGACCGAGGCTCCGCCTCCCTCCACTGATTGGCCAGTCAGTTCCTACTCTAGCTCGTTCAGTCTGTCGTCCCCCGAGATGGACGATGCAGGTACAAAGTTCCCCCCTATCACCCCTTCAAGCCCATAGGCCCCCAACACCCATCCCCCTCCCACTACGGTGAACCATCCCTCACAAACAGGCATCTCCTCCCCTCTTAACCCTCTGACCCCTCATATGAACAAGATGTCCAACCAAGGAGGAGAGTATGAACTCCAGTCCGGGGCCCCTCCCCTTGTGTATATACCCCGCATAGGTCTAGCTTCCATACTCTCCTGGATGCAGCATGGAATGCTCCAGAGGGAAGTGGATGTTTGTCTGTATTGTTTGTAGGTAGGCTGGTGTGTGGCTACTGTTGGGCATTGACTGAGCTCTAACATGTATCCCACCCTGTATGTGTGCAGTTATCTCTCTCCCAATCTCTGTCCATGTGCCTGTCTGTCTCTCTCTTGATCACTCACTTACTCACTCTATCTCTATCTGCCTCTCTGTCTCTGTCTCTGTTTCTGGGTATCTCTCTCACTTTTCCCTCAAGGAGAAGCCCTGTTGTGGTTGTTTGCCTTGCGACGCGTTTGCTTACACACACACACACACACAAATACACACAGACATCCTTGAACACACAACTGTGATTTTGGGGAGGCAGAATTCTCAATCAGTATGTTCAGACCTGGTGTAGATATATCCACACAGTGAGCAGCCACACTTAACAAGCCCATGCATTTCCAATAACCACTCACAATGGGAATTCTGCTTTACTACCTTTAATCATGTCAAAAAGTTATTTATTAAACTGATGTGGAAGTATTTACATTACAATTTTGGTGACAGCATAGTTGTATGGACGTCCATGGCAATACTTCCTGGAATGGGGTCAACAAATTAGGGAAGAATCAAGAATCAAGTGCACACACATTCGCATTAGGATTATGGAAAAAATAATCACGAATATAATATATTTCTCTCCAAAAAAAACACTTTGTAACTGAGAACTTTGAAATTTCCCCTTAAAAAAATGTTCAGATAGAAAATAATATAAAGATTGGTATCCAGCTGTTCTGCAATTCTTATAAGACATTTAATGAATAAAATAAATATATAAAAAAAAAAACTAGATTATATTGAAATCGTGATCAAAATTAGATGAATCGCACAGCCCTACAACAAATGCATCCCACCCTTTTGATGCAACTTGTCTGTCGTTTTGGTTGAAAAAGCATGAATGTGGTTATTGGTCGGTTGTCTCTCACCGATGCCAACCCCCTCCCCTCCCTGCAGGTAAGCTGCCGGACATGAAGTCCACCTGGTCCCCAGGGCCCATCTCCAACAGGGAGGCCACAGGCTCGCTGTCCCACGAGCTGTGGAAGGTCCCCCAGGGGCCCCGCAGCTCGGCGCCCCCCTCGAGGCCCCCGCCCGGCCTCACCAACACAAAGCCCTCACCCTCCTCCTCGTCCTCATCCTCCTCCACCTGGGGGGGCAACTCCCTAGGACTGGGCCAGTCCTGGAGCTCCTCCTACACCTCAGGTAACACAAGCTTTCACTTCCCCAGTCCCCATTTTGGATCTGTTTCCAGTTGATGAAACTGGTTAACCACATTGACACAATCCCTGTTCCATCAGTGTTCCTCATAGTAGGCCTTGTAAAAAGATACCTCAATATGGAAATATATTTTGGAAAAATTAACTCAATATCCATATATTTTACCATTAAGCTCAATTGTGTGGTGAAATGTATATATATATTGATTCAAGTCGTTTTCAGTTCAAGTAAAATTAGGATATTTGTAACCGTGTGTGACAATAAATAAAACACTGTATCATCCGATCCAACCATTGCTAGCACTTGGCATACTCCAATCTTAGTGTGAAATAAACAAAGTGAAGCAAATTGTTTCTGGGCATTTCTGTTGACCCTGGAGTTGGTTCTCTCGGTCTCTCTCAGCTGGTAACACCTGGAGCACAGACAGCTCCAGCAGAACCAGCAGCTGGCTGGTGTTGAGGAACCTCACGCCACAGGTACTGCCATTCCTTCATTAGGTCTGGACTTGCGCCCTCCTTAGACCCCGGTCCTACCTCCATCACATAGCCGCACCCAAGCTCCATTCATTTTAAACTGCTCCTCCACAACTCCAAAACTTTGGTGACCTTAAACTGACATTTTCAACATTCACATGCTGGATTGACAGCTGCTGGCATGCTTAAATCCACGTTTCAAAAGACGCAGCAGTAAAGTATCCTTTTCTTGAGTGACCATAGCAGATTTACTGTCTACAGTTTACTGATTTCCATACTACTGCATTGATTCATGCATCCTGTGTGTGTGTGTGTGTGTGTGTGTGTGTTTGTGCATAGATCGACGGCTCCACCCTGCGCACTCTGTGCATGCAGCATGGCCCGCTGATCACTTTCCACCTGAACCTGACGCAGGGCAATGCCGTGGTGCGCTACAGCTCCCGGGACGAGGCTGCCAAGGCCCAAAAGTCCCTGCACATGTACGTCTCCACCGGCCCCCGGAAGAACCGCTTCACCACCCTGAACCACGGTCCCCACCATGTGACATCTCTTAACCGTTGTGTTTCTAGGTGCGTCCTGGGAAACACCACCATCCTGGCGGAGTTCGCTGGGGAGGAGGAAGTGGCTCGCTTCTTTGCCCAGGGCCAGTCGCTAGGGGCGACTACCAGCTGGCAGGCCAACCCCTCTGGCAACTCCAACCAGACGCGAATGGGCAGTGGCGGCCCCACCCACCCCATCGGACACCACTCGCCCCACTGGAACAACCACAACAGCTGCAGCGGAGGTAACGGGAGTGGAGGCCTGGGCGGTGGGGGAAGCAAGGCATGCGGAGGGGACATGCTGTGGGGTGGAGGGCCCCAGTACTCCAGCCTGTGGGGGCCCCCCAGTGGCGGTGAGGATGGACAGGTCATGGGAAGCCCCATCCCTATCAACACTCTGCTGCCAGGGGACCTTCTGACCGGGGAGTCCATGTAAAAGCACAGAGGCCCCCTGGGGGGGCCCCCAAACACAACGAGAGAAACAAGACAGCAAATCAATGTGGGGATAATCAGTGTGGCGTCCGTCAGTCGGGAGAGAGCAGGGAAGACCAGGCTGTCCTCGGAGATCCTCAACCTCGTCTTTCTGTTGTGGTCGTCTGTCCTTTTGATTTCAGTGTTAGAAATATGTCAAGTGTAAAATGTTTCGTTTTTTTTGGGTGTGTGAATTTCAGAGGGAGGTTATTGGTAACAGTGTTCACTCTCATGAAAAGCAGCAGGACAGCAAGTCTCAACCTGGGATAACTCTCTTTTTGCAGAAGTACAACTGTTTTCGAACAACTGTTCTGTGACATTCGCGACGTGTTTTAACCTAACATAAATGTCAATGATACATGCTGCCATCTCCAAACTTGACAACCGCCACTCCGCCCAGCCTGCCCAATCAGGTTCTAGAGCTAGGCGCCACTCTGGACTATAAGTGGCCCTTTTCTCTCAGTACTATTTACTAGCCTTAACCTCTAATAACCCCCTCCTCCTCATGCCTCTTGTGACCCCACTATGACCTCTGACCTCTCAAACCGTTCATACTACCCCTTCCCTCGGCGCGCACATTCAACGATGTGCGTGGCCTCTCCTCTGAGCCAGTGGACCCTAGAAAGGTGCATTGCATGCCTCTGCATCTGTCACACACACACACACACACACACACACACACACCATGGACCAGATCCCAGTATATGTTTAAAGGGAAAGATGCAACTCTCTTCCCGCCTTTTATTTTTGGTTGGGTTTACTTTGACTTCCTTGGTGGAGAAGAAGAGGGAGAAGAAAACGCAAACAAAACAAAAACACTGCAATTGTAGTCGAGGTCAAATGTGTCAACTTTATTTGCGCTCAGCGGTGGGTTAAGCTTTTTAAATGTAATTATTATAATTTTTATCGCTGGCTGGTGTATGTACGTGCGGGTCAGCACCAACCGGTCTAACGAATCACTGCTCTCCCACTATAAACCAACTCTACGACCCCGCCCACCCGCCACTTTCCTGGGATCCCCCAACCCCCGACTCAACTGACCAGACTGACAGCTGAACCCCCGGGCGGTGAGCAGCCGTGTGGGGGAAATGTCTGTTGCAGCAGGGTGTACTTTCCTCAACCATGTAAAGTGATGTGCAATATAAGCCACAGACTCTACCGTCCAAGTACCAACACAGCCCGCAGAGAGCAAACACACAAACGAAAATGGAGTTGGACGCATATATAACGATGTCCAAAGTGCTGGTTCACACTTGGTGTTACTGTGCGAGGCGAAGAAGCTTGAGACTGATGCCTCCTCGAACGGTTCTGTTCGGTTGACACAACGGACATGGTCCACTTTCCTCAGCAAGCCGCCGGTCCTCACTAGTGACTATTGGGGTAATGTGTGTGTGTATGTGTGTGTGTGAGAGAGAAAGTATGTATGTTTATAATGGTGAAAAACAAATTTGAGAAAGTTGTATGTTTTACGAAGACGACGAAAGAGGCATTAATTTTATTTAGTTTTGTGTTGCCTGTGTTTTCTTGGTACCATGGTATGGAATGAACTCTAAAGAGGTGTTTATCATAGCACTTAGCAACCTTTAATGCAAACAAATCAGTAGAGGTGAGAAGGGACACTGGCAAACAAAAACTACATAAAAAACGAAAGCGTTCTTATAAAAAGCAATCTGCTCAGTGACTTCTCTGTATACTTATCGTTGAACCTTTACAAGGATGTGTATTTTCTTATTTTAGATTTAGTCCTTTCCTCCCTCGATTTGGTGGGACCAGGAAGGATGAAGAAAGAGAGTGAGAACCTGTAGCAAAGTTGGAATGAACAAACATAAAAAAACAAAAGCCCGGACTTGCAGTCTGTGCGGAGCGCTCCGGGTCCTCTTTAAGTAGATCAGTGAACATCATGGCTGTGTCTCAATCCTCATCCTTCGAAGGCTGCATTTGAAGACCGGTTGCGTCACAGCGGCGCGTCAAGGCTGTCCCATTTCGAAGGCTCCTTCAAATGCGGCCGAGAAATGCAGCCTTCTTTTCCCGGATTTGAAGGATCCACCGGCTGGCTCCTTGGCGCCACGTATCCCAACATTCATTGTGCGTTGGATTTTTTCAGAAATGGCATCAGGGAGAGCGGAAGCGGCAGCTGCAGCAAATTACATATTTAATGACAAAACTATGTAAAACCATTTTTTTTATATTAAAGTAAGGTTGGGACTATTTTAAATATGTAACTTTAATGTCAAAATTCAATGACATTAATGCTAGCCATATAACGTTAAACTTATTAACGTTAAGCCAACGTCCTCTCTTCCTCTTCACCCGACGGCTCCGGCGGTGAATCTTCTCCCCCTCCTCCAATAAAAGATAAAACATAACAAATTATTTCTGGCTTAATATTTCTCCTCCGCTCTCCGGTTTAAACCGCAGCTGTCAGGGTTGATTGGCGACAGGAGTGGAGTGTGGTCATGCAAGGTAAAGGGCGTTAACGGCTTGTTACGCAAACCAGAAATGCTCCCTAGGCCAGACCGTCTCATTTAACAACGCTCGTTCGGCCTTCACGGTCTAAGAAGGCCACACTTTCATAGACCGCGTCCTTCTGAATTGAGACACAGCCCATGTTTCCTGACTTTAAGGTCTCCTTTAGCCTTGGTGTCCAGGATACCAGGAGGGTCCCTTCCACCAATCCTGCAAGGGGGTATGCTAGCCACCTGTGTCCGTGTGTGTGTGTGTGTGTGTGTCTCTCTTCTATCTCCGTCGTCTGTTCCTCCAGAAGGCCCCATGCCAGCGTGCTGCAATCACGTGGCTGCCGAGTGCCTACCTGCTGTGGACCACTGGCCTACCTGTATTAACCATTACATCACTACTGCTACTGCTGCTGTGGCAGTCTGTCCTCAGTAACCCTGTGTCTGTACATCTGTCTCTCTCTCCTCTCTTACTCTTTCTCTAACTCTCTCATGCAAGAATCACTTTAGCCAGAGGTAGAGGATGTCTGACATTTTCTGGTTTCACTTCTGGTATTTCCTGTGTTTTATTAACGATATATATAGTTATTTGTTTAGAATAACTGGAAGGTTGTGGGTTTGACGGCCATCGTGTTGCATTCGACACTCCACCAGGCCTCGACTGTGTCCCACCGCTAATATTCCAGTGCTCCACCTTCCTTGGCCTGCTGTAGTTTATGTGGCGGGAACCTCTCTTCTTTGAGTAACACCCCCTTCACTCTCAACCTTTTGGGGTTGTAGGAGCTATGTGATTAATACCTGCTTTACAGAGAGGGAGGGGTGGATATGGGAACAACACTACCTGACCGGCCCGGGCGGGAAGCAGGGGCTTGACACAGAAGCTGTACGCAATAACAACTCGCTGCAGATACATCGCCTTTGATTTTGCCATACGCCACATCTTCGGTGGAATCTGTTGATACTACATCCTCCCCCCCTGTGTTGTTGTCATTGAGCTGGTGGTGGGTGGGGGTCCTGCTCCAGCAGATGGCAAGGAAGGAGGAGGTTGGCTGGCCTGGAAGGGGGCAAAGGCAGCCTCTCGGTGCCGGTCTTAATTAATAACAGGGCACCTGGAGAAACCAGTGGTAGCTAAGAGTTTAGAGGTTTTGGGTTTGATTTCTAGTGTGGCTGTGTGAGTGTGGGCTGTTGACGCACTAAAAGGGTCACAATTTGGTACATCTTTTTTAAGAAACCAAAAACATGTGATAAAAAGTTATTGTGATGATTGTCACAGACAAAAAAGCAACCTAATTCTTAAGTGTGCCTGCGCTGTGCACTCCTCATCTCACTCTGTGTTCTCTTCAACTAGCTGGGCTCCAGGGGCCCCATTCAGGGGCAGCTCTATTCACAGCGTTCACTTCTGACCTCTGACCCATAGGGGGCACCAGCTAATGTAACAGGGGTACACTTCCTTGAATCAGCAAGACCACATGGACACACTTCATGTTCTGTATCATTTTGGGAACATGCCCTCTCTTCCATACGCTGGAGAAATTCAACACAACAATCACTATTGCCTGTTCTTCTCTGGGTTTTTTATCTCTGGAATCCTTTTTTCTTCGCTCTTTCTTTCTCTCCCTCCCTCTTCTGACTGGTCTTGATGAGAAGGGACTGGCGAGTATGCAAGGTGCTGTGTACCCCGCCTCTCTCACCCATCCCAACACTCTCCTCTCTATGATCTACCTGTCAAGGACATTGAGTGTTGGAAAGAAGTGGTGTTTTTTTGTGTTCTCATGAACTTGGACTGAAATGCAACTGGAGTTTGATCGATAACCTGGCTTAGGAGAGACACATACAAGAAATAATTAAACATAAAAATGCAATGGCCTGGCTCATTTATGCACATGCTAGTTTTTACATGTCTACAATCAAGAGTCCTTTAAGGAGTGTATTGTGTGTTCGGCTACTTCTCCCTTATGCTTTGTATCTTTTTCACATTTCCCAGACATAAACATAAACATATCAGAATAATACAAAAACAAAAACATTAACTAATACTTGAATCAAAACAAGCGCCAATAATGTAATGTGAACACTTTTTATAGTGATTTTTTTTCCTTTTTGTCTCATTCGTAGATGTCAAGAGATTTTTATAACAACATTGGTTCAGATTAAACAACTTTTGAAATACAAGCATTGTTGGAAAAACAAAGATTTAATATTAAGGCATTTGGACATCTGATGTAGTTGTGTGTTTGCACAAGTTTGCTTGGTGTGTGTGTGTGTGTGTGTGTGTGTGTGTGTGTGAATATCAAGGGTGTGTGCAAGGCTCAACATTTTTGAGCCTGTGAATTTGACATGGTTGGACATGGTTCACTGTGTATTTTTAATTTGAGTAGGCTATACTAGGATTTTATTTGCGCGTGTCTGTTTGTTCATTGTTTGATTTGTTTTGCTTGTTGAAAAGTATATTCCAATGTTGGTCGTCATTAGCCTATAGCGTTGCACGGAGTGTCCGACCCTGCCCCCTCCTTAGCCAATCGAACAACCCGATCCAAGTATGGGGGGCGGGGGAGTAAACAGGCGGGGACACTTCATGTGTAAATGTTTACTCAAGGACTAAAAATGTAAGTGTGTTTAAAAAGATTCTCTGTAATATGTTTATCTACCTTAGTGGCTTTCATCTTGGAATAATCTGAGATGAATCAGATTATATATATTTAGTATTGCACCATTTTCTTTCAGATTCTAAAAAGAAAAAAAAAACAGAAAAATCTTTTTTATAGATACATAGAAAATGCAACAAAAAAAAGTATGTTTCTGACCTGTGGCCGTGGACTGGTGCGGGAGGTCAGCGCTTTAGCTCCGGTGCGAAGCGTCGTCGTGGTTTGAAATGGAAGGACAAGACATCAGACAGAGTTGTGGAAGCTTCCAGAGCTCTTCAGAGGGTGCCTTTTTTTTTTTTTTACTTTTATTTCTTTCTTCATTGGGGGTTGTTAGCTTTGTTTTAGTTTCTACAGAGGTTCAGTCCTCTAGCATTTTTAGTTTTCCTTCTCTCAAGGCCACCAGACCGTTTACACCAAACACTTTCTTTTGTGGTGTTTTTCATAATAAAAACGGAAAAATGTAAAAAATATAAAGCAAAATTATACTATGGGAACTTGTGAAATTTTTGAAAAGGACAAATGCTTCCATTTATAAAGTACAACACGCTTTGCATTATGAAGACTTATTGTCTTTAAGAGCTCTGGGATCAAACAGTGTGCCATGTTCTGTTTGACCTGGGGCTGCTTTGTTTTGTCAATGTGGATTTTTAAGGACTATCTGAAAAGCCTGTAATTTAAATGTTGATGATATATGAAAATGTTTTGTTCCTTTTTATTTTATTCTTTTTGAAAGAAGACATAATTGCTCACTATCTTGCACACACAAAAAAGTGGATTTCGTCTCAGGAAGGCTGGGTTTCCAGAGTACTGACTCCACGCCATTTTAATGTACGTTTTTACAAGTGAATATTACAATTATAAAAAGTTGATACAAAAAATAAAAATTGTAAGCACTGAAAGTTATGGATTTCAGAGGAAGAAAGTTATCTTTTGTTTTCTAAATCTGTAGCAGTTACATATTAACCAAACAATGGACTTTAAATGAAAATGGAGTGCTTTATATATAAATCTATATATTAAAAATTGCTTTACATTTACAAAAAAAAAGTGGTCAATGATTTTGATTGTGAAAGAAAAAAGTGAATAACATGCAACATTGCTGTTTGAATCTTTATTGTATTTTATTATGAGGTCCCGTCCTGACTGAATCAGGAACATTTTGCATTACTCTCTCTCTCTATCTCTCATATATATATATATATATATATATATATATATGGCGGGTATAAGACAATAGAAACATTTGAAACCATTTTTATGAATGCTTTTGGTGGGTCTTACTTGCAGGATCGTTTTTTATTTGTAACCGACTGGTTTTAAAAGATCACAAATCTATGCACAAAGTTTTGGGGCGCTTAGGAAAAGTGTCATCACCTACTTCTCTGTGACCCATGTATTTTTTGCTTTGTCTTGTGGGGTGGGGGGAGGGGTGTCCAATGTATTGTGTTATCTTAAAGCGGTGGGTGGACTGCAGAGGTCTTTATCAATGCAGATGTTAGAGCCTGCACCACCACCACCTCCCTACTCCAATTTCCTCCCCCCACATCTATGTACCGCTACATCGCCATGCTGTGTATTTCTTACAAAAAAACACCAATGAGCATCTTAGTCTAGAGCACTGTGGGATTCACACCCATCAGGGGTGTATCTTGGTTCACTTGTTGTTTTTTCCTTCTGTCCCTTGGTCCCATTTATTCAGTTAAAAGTATTTTGGTTGGGTGGGTGGGGGGGGGGGGGGTTGCTGGGTTGCCTTGTTTTGTTCCTTGTTTTTGAAATGCTAAGGAAAAATGTCTGTACTGAGATTAAATGAAAATTCAGTGGCTTGTAATGTTTTATTTTTCTCTCTGTATATCTTTCTCCTCATAGAATGTGATTGTTAAATGACATGCACCGGAAAAAACAAAACAAAACAATGGTTTTAATAATCTATGGCGCTTCTTTCAAATATGAATAAAACTGCAGTTTTTTCTTGGCTGTTAAAGATAATCTTGTCGTCCGTCTGATTTTAATCAAAGCTTTGCAGGCGTAGCACATTTCTGTGAAATATCTGTACCTTTCATCATAGGCCCCAAACTATTGTTTTTGCATGGAAGCTCTTGTATGATCTTACTTCCTCCATCCTCCTTCCTGTTGTTTCACTATACCGACTTGGAGACTGGCTTTAGCCTTTAGAGGTCAGGCAGGAAGAAAGATGGCAGAGCTGCCTAAGCTTCAAAGGTAAACTGTTTATGATCTGGGCCAATCACACTTGAGACTTTCTTCTATGGCCTTATGTCTATTGACTTGTCCGAGAAATGTCCACAGCGCTTCCTATGTAGTAAGATACACAGCTGTATCCTCGGTCAAAAGCTGCTTTGGCGGACAGGGCAGGGGCTACAATGCACATCAAGGAGAACATCTGGATATTTAGGAAGCGAGGGGAATCGCCATAGAACAATTATTTGGAACACACCCCTGAAGTTGTAGTGGGAACATGGATGCATAAAAGTAAGTTAGGAGGTTCAGAACATAAGAGAGTGTGTGATCTGCCGGGGACAGGCGTAGTAGTTGTCCTCCGCCTGCCTGATGCCGAGGTTGGTGTACACAGGGAAGGCGGTCTCCTCCAGGTTTGAAGTGCTCATGGAGTTATTCTGGGGGCTTCCTGCGCCCTGCCGCTTACTCTTGCTGTTCATTTCCTCGTAGATCGGATGTGGCGGCTGTGGTTTGTGACGACACCTTGCCCTTGTCTGTGAAATCAAACAGACTTCACAGCCGGAAATTTTTGGTTTTGACGTTTCTAACCACCACATCTAATGAAATGCCTAATGAAACTTTGAACGACTATAGATGGGATCGTTTTGCAACTAGCAAAAGTGGCAAAACTTAAACCATGTGTAGCCATAACATATACGTTAGAGATTGATATACTAGGATATCATGCATATCTTATAATGATAGATATCTCTAAGAGATAGACTCTTTACCATTTGGGCAAAATAACCAAAGTGACCTTCTGAACATGTTACAATTTTAAACAACGTAGACATGAATCCAGCACAGGCACCAATCAAAAGGAGGTCAGTGGTTTCCTCTAGCATTGCCATGATTACAGTCGGTTATGAGTCTGGTCACTCACCCATCTCTTTCTCGCTAGCCAGGTAGACATCAGCAGCAGAAGTACTGTAGCAGTAAAGATGCTATAGAGCAGGGATGTGTACTTACTATAGCACTGGTGGCACTGCCTATCTGCATGATGACACATATATAAAGAAAATAACGGCATTAGAAATAGGCGTACATACTGTACTTTCCATTAATTAATCCAAACACAAACTGAATTAAACTAGACTGCCAAATACAAAATGTGTACGTGTTTTAGGTGTATATTCGTGTGTGTGTGTGTGTGTGTGTGTATTGTCAGAGGTACGTGTTTTCCTGACGTGTGTGTGTCTGTTGACGACCACTCACCAGTCCCTTCCACCAACAGAAGCACCTGTGGACAGGTGAGGAAGCTGCGGTCCGAGCTGTTGGCTGTGGTGCTGCTGGTGAGCTCCAGGTTGTACAGCCCCGTGTCCCCGGGCTGCAGGTGGGTCAAAGTAAGGTTGACCCAGCTCGCGCCCAACCCTCCAGACGCCACAACCAGACGTCGCCAGAGCCGGAGGTCCAGTCCGAGGCTGGGGCTGGAGCCCGCCCACACCGATAGCAACGTGGTTTGCTGACCCGGGCTGCCAGGGTACAGGCGGGACAGCTTGAAGCCTTTAAGAGAGCTGGCGGGCCCCTCAGGGGGACAGGAGAAGTCTGTTGATTGGCCCTCTGCCCTGCGGATGAACAGCACCTCTGCAAAGACTGGGGCAGACGGGGAGGTGGAAGATGACCTGGATTTAGACTGTTTACATCCAACGGAGCGAGACCAAGATATCCCTCAAAGGTTGATTGAAGGAGAATATTGTCCCTTGTCCTTAGACTTAAACCTTTTACTGTTCTTTTACTTAAAAAAAAAAAAATCGGTTCCAAAAAGAATTTCAATAAATATGGCGATGATCATGCAACATTGCTGATTTAATGTTACTGCTTTACGTTACCATTTATTCTTTTTTTTATTCCCATCACGTTTATCACAATAAAAAGTGTGGCTCTTTGCGATCAATGAGAAAATGATGTGGATTAGCCTGTTTTAAAAAATAAGAAATGTGCCTTACCAACAGCTGCCTTTGTGAGAAAATAGATGAGACACACAGACCACTTCTTCATGGCAGCCGAAGTTAAAGTTGGTGCATAAAGCTGACTAAGTATCGCTGCTAGCTACACTGTTGTCTCTGTTGTGCTGCATACTACTGAAGTACTGGTGGTTGGTTGGGGGTCTCTCTACGTCTGTTCTTCTCCACCTCAAGACAGGATGATGGCTTCCAAGCCCATCGGCCCCCCAAGTGGAGAGGGGGTGTGAGTGAACTAAAGTTACGTAACCGTCTTACACGGTTATAGGGAGACATAAACCTCTGAAGAATAAGTCCCGCCTCCGAGGCTCCTGGTTCCCTCGGTCAAATGTCTATGGGAAATAACATGGAAATAACATTTTTTGAATGATCGTACATAAACTCTGTTGGTGGCGAAGAAGTAAAAGCTGCATCACGTTTTGAACTACACACTTTTTACATCTTGTTTTCACTGGGTTTTTGGATTGTCTGTGGCGTTAAAGTAGTTAACTATTATGAAGAAACATTATGCTAACCCGGATCTGCGCAGACTTAGGACGTCATGAACGGCAATGTTTCATAGTTTGTCTTCACTGAAATGTTCAGTGGCACCAGAGCCCGCCTACGGAGATGGCGCCAACGCTGCTCGTTCATGTGTGAAATCGATCTAAATCTCAATAACAGTCGACAAACTCTTATCACGGTCGAACCAAAAAGTCAAGTCGTGGAGAAAAGAGGTTGAACCTCGCCAGCGAATAAGTTTTATAGACCACTGAAATCACGCGTGAAATTACCATCATGGTAGGTTGTGACTGGTGGCGAGCACTCCCTCCTCCCTAACAAGTATGACGTATAAAGTCTGCGCAGATTGGAACTAGCTCCCGGTTAGCATTAATAATCGTTTACTACTTTAACGGCACCAACAATCCAAAACCCCAGTGGAAACCAGATGGTTATGTACGTTTGTTATGTACGATCATTCAAAAACCCCATGTTATTTCTCATAGACATTTGACAGAGGGAACCGGGAGCCTCGGAGGCAGGACTTATTCTTCAGAGGTCTATACCAAGTACGTGAACTACGGACTCGCGGACTTGGAAGTGCGTACTTGGCAAGTCCGGACTTCGAAGTAAAGACAAGAACGCAAATTGAGAAACGGCCAGAGTTTTCTAGCCCCCGTCAGATCCCAGTGTACAGGTCGATGGGCATGAAACATCGGTCCTAAAGCAACATTAAACGTTTTTATCTACCAGCCACTGTGGCTGGTAGATTTAAAAATCGACCAGCCACTCATCTTTTTTACCAACTTTTTATACGCTATATATTTTTGATGTATGCATACATTTTAAACAATATAATAGTAACAATAGATAAGAAGTGTTTTTCATACACATCATTTTTTCCATCAGAAGAATCTGAAAGTAGTAGTAGAAGCTGAAATAGTAGAAGTAGCTGAAATAGTAATACTAATAGCTGAAGTAGAAGTAACTGAAGTAGTAGTAGCTGAAATAATACTACTAATAGCTGAAGTAGAAGTAACTGAAGTAATAGTAGCTGAATTTGTATTACTAATAGTATTAGTAATGGTATTCTCTTTAAGAGAATAGCGGAGCCGGTGCGTGATTAAAAGTAGCACAATAGGGCTGGAAAAACAGCCCAATCTGGCAACCCTGTCTGAAAGTCCTCAAAAAGTAGCTCAATCTGGCAACACTGCTGAACGTCCTCAAAAAGTAGCCCTATCTGGCAACACCGTCTGAACGTCCTCAAAAGGTAGCCCAATCTGGCAACACTGTCTGATCCTCAAAAAGCTGCCCAATCTGGCAACACTGCTGAACGTCCCCTCGCTCGAGTGTCAACGTGAAGTCAACTGAAAAGGACTCCGTTAGACTGTGATTCTGAATGAATATAAATTAGTGGTGGGCATAGATTAATTTTTTTGAAATTAATGTAGATTAATCTCGATTAAAATGGCTCATTTTAATTCTGCCGAAGGCATTCATAATTTGTGTGTGCTACCTAAATAATGACTAAAAGTAAGTCTTTGAGAACGGGTTTCTCAAGCCAGGTGGCGCATTAGACCAGGGGCTCATCTCCTGTTTCCAAAATGCATCACAAACTCTAGTATAACTTACTACACGCTTACTATCAGAAACTCAAACGCGGGAAAATATAACGGCGCCGGGACGCGCTCTCGCTACAGGTCCACGGGACGCTCGTCTCCGGTGCGCGTCGCGGCAGCAGCGGCAGCCGGGGCGGCGGTGGGGCCGGCGTTGACGGCAGACGGCTGGTACGCGTCCGCCTACCGCCGTACCAAGGCGGGCAGCTCGGAGTATGGCGAGTGAACTATGGCGAGTGAACAGTGCCAAACCTAAGGATAACCAGGAAGAGGCGAAGGAGCAGTCTAACCCTACGCCGCCGTCACAACGTGTGAAATTTTGTATGGGACTGATTGGGACTGCAGACGAGAGACCAGCAGCGACGCCACGGCGACTGCATGGAAGTTCCGTCCACCGGCGGCGGTGTCACGGCGACGTACATACGGAAATTCAGACAAAATGTACGTCTGCTCACGGACGTCTGAACGAGTTCGTCGCCACAAAGACGCCTGCTAACCTACGTCGCCGTGAGAACGCCTGAACTAAAACTTAAGAGTTTTGGTCTTTTTGACACACAAAAACTAACGGTTTTTATAAAATGTCATCAACTTATTCATCAACAAGTATTTGGACATATTAATACCAGAAAAAAATAATAATAATAAAAAAGAAAACAAAAAATATAGACTGGGAATCGAACCCGTCTCTCGCGTGACAGTCAATTACCTTAACCACAACATTGTCTGGACCATGACCAAAAATAAATAAATATAAAGTAAAGTAAATATATATATATAAATTTATTTATTTATTTATTTTTGGTCATGGTCCAGACAATGTTGTGGTTAAGGTAATAAATAAATATATTTATTTATTTATTTTTGGTCATGGTCCAGTCAATGTTGTGGTTAAGGTAATTGACTGTCATATATATATATATATATAAATATATTATGGCGACGGCGTGCGTATCCTCTCCCCACGGCGGCGGCGTACGTATCTCCACACGTGCATTTCACACGATGTTATCCTTCTCCTGGTAATCCTGGCACTGTTCACTATGGCGAGTGAACAGTGCCAGGATTACCAGGAGAAGGATAACATCGTGTGAAATGCACGTGTGGAGATACGTACGCCGCCGCCGTGGGGAGAGGATACGCACGCCGTCGCCATAATATATTTATATATATATATATATATGACAACATACATGTCAATTACCTTAACCACAACATTGACTGGACCATGACCAAAAATAAATAAATAAATATATTTATTTATTACCTTAACCACAACATTGTCTGGACCATGACCAAAAATAAATAAATAAATAAATTTATATATATATATTTACTTTACTTTATATTTATTTATTTTTGGTCATGGTCCAGACAATGTTGTGGTTAAGGTAATTGACTGTCACGCGAGAGACGGGTTCGATTCCCAGTCTATATTTTTTGTTTTCTTTTTTATTATTATTATTTTTTTCTGGTATTAATATGTCCAAATACTTGTTGATGAATAAGTTGATGACATTTTATAAAAACCGTTCGTTTTTGTGTGTCAAAAAGACCAAAACTCTTAAGTTTTAGTTCAGGCGTTCTCACGGCGACGTAGGTTAGCAGGCGTCTTTGTGGCGACGAACTCGTTCAGACGTCCGTGAGCAGACGTACATTTTTATGGCGAGTGAACAGTGCCAGGATTACCAGGAGAAGGATAACATCGTGTGAAATGCACGTGTGGAGATACGTACGCCGCCGCCGTGGGGAGAGGATACGCACGCCGTCGCCATAATATATATATATATATATATATATATATGACAGTCAATTACCTTAACCACAACATTGACTGGACCATGACCAAAAATAAATAAATAAATATATTTATTTATTACCTTAACCACAACATTGTCTGGACCATGACCAAAAATAAATAAATAAATAAATTTATATATATATATTTACTTTACTTTATATTTATTTATTTTTGGTCATGGTCCAGACAATGTTGTGGTTAAGGTAATTGACTGTCACGCGAGAGACGGGTTCGATTCCCAGTCTATATTTTTTGTTTTCTTTTTTATTATTATTATTTTTTTCTGGTATTAATATGTCCAAATACTTGTTGATGAATAAGTTGATGACATTTTATAAAAACCGTTCGTTTTTGTGTGTCAAAAAGACCAAAACTCTTAAGTTTTAGTTCAGGCGTTCTCACGGCGACGTAGGTTAGCAGGCGTCTTTGTGGCGACGAACTCGTTCAGACGTCCGTGAGCAGACGTACATTTTTATGGCGAGTGAACAGTGCCAGGATTACCAGGAGAAGGATAACATCGTGTGAAATGCACGTGTGGAGATACGTACGCCGCCGCCGTGGGGAGAGGATACGCACGCCGTCGCCATAATATATATATATATATATATATATATATGACAGTCAATTACCTTAACCACAACATTGACTGGACCATGACCAAAAATAAATAAATATATATATATATATATACATATATATATATATATTTACTTATTTATTTTTGGTCATGGTCCAGACAATGTTGTGGTTAAGGTAATTGACTGTCACGCGAGAGACTGGGGTTCGATTCCCAGTCTATATATATATTTTCTTTTTTATTATTATTTTTTTTTTCTGGTATTAATATGTCCAAATACTTGTTGATGAATAAGTTGATGACATTTTATAAAAAACGTTAGTTTTTGTGTGTCGAAAAGACCAAAACTGTTTTAAGTTTTAGTTCAGGCGTTCTCACGGCGACGTAGGTTAGCAGGCGTCTTTGTGGCGACGAACTCGTTCAGACGTCCGTGAGCAGACGTACATTTTGTCTGAATTTCCGTATGTACGTCGCCGTGACACCGCCGCCGGTGGACGGAACTTCCATGCAGTCGCCGTGGCGTCGCTGCTGGTCTCTCGTCTGCAGTCCCAATCAGTCCCATACAAAATTTCACACGTTGTGACGGCGGCGTAGGGTTAGACTGCTCCTTCGCCTCTTCCTGGTTATCCTTAGGTTTGGCACTGTTCACTCGCCATACCGGAGGACGATTTGGATTATTACAACAACAACACCAATTATTTTGACGCTCTGATGTCACGATCAACCCAAAACGTGTCATCGCTCACCCAAGTTGTTTCTATTATCATTGCTACATTGTCTCCAGCATATGGCGCGATGATGGACAGCATATTTTATTAAATAGCCTACTCAGCTTCTGGTTAGTTCAACTTTGAGAATAGATTAACGGCGATATTTTTTTTATCACCCGATAAGAGTCTCGCGTTAACGCAGCACGTTAACGGCCCACCACTAGGCCTAATATAAATGCTATCGACATTTCGTTTGGATATTATTGAATATACAAGTCTGTAGATTAGTGACATTTTTGAATGAAGGTTAACGGTTGAAAAGTGAATGAATTAGTTACAACGTATTGGAAAGTATTACCCGACACAGTGGCGGGTGAAGTGACACAATTCACCCGCCACCATACAAATCCACCCGCAAATGGCGTGTGGCGGGTGTTAATTTCCATCCCTGGTGTATATATATATATATATATATATGTATGTGTATATATATGTGTATGTATGTATATATATATGTATGTATATACATATATATATGTAGGACTGTGCACTTGGTTGCCATTGGCCTGCTTGCACTGTTAGCAGGGGCGGACCTACCATTAGGCAAACACAGGCAATTGCCTGGGGCCCCGAGATTTCCAGGGGCCCACAAACGTCTCATACAAATCTGATTAATAAAGTTTTCTTTGATTTAAAGCAATTATTATTTGTCTTTATTCGCGCACTTAAAAATCCATAAAAATGCTTAATCTATCATGATCTTTTGACTGCCCCCCTCCCTTCTCATGCAATGGACTATTCCATGTTACTGCGCATGTGCAGGCTTGATTCAGGAAGACGGTACCAAAACAAACTAGTTGGCGCGGGTTGAGAGTTATACAATATAGATATATATATAGATATATATATATATACAGTATACAGTGCAGAACGAGAATGTGGAGGGCCCCAATGACTGGGTTTGCCTTGGGAAGTTGTTTCAGGGTGTTTTGGTGAACTACAAAAAAGCAGGGAGGGATAATTATGTGAATAAAATTGATACAAATCCAAAACCAGTGGCAGCATTGTACTTTGAAAGCTTGTGGGCAGCATGTCTTGGACTACAAGGGCAGAAGGAAAGGATGCAAAGCCAATTAGTCTAATCAGGCCTACTCTTGATTTGTAAAAAAAAAAAAAAAAATTGGGCCTATTTTTGCCGTCAATGACCGAAGCTATTGGTTGTAATTTGGCTATGTTTATTTTCAGCTACAATTGTTTTAAGAAAAATTAAGACACAAGACCAAAAGTGATGCCATTTAAAATGCTTTTCCGACTTTCTCGTTTTTTCAAAATTGAGGGTGTCTATGACTTTCATTTCGCCATACTTACGTAACCGTTTTATAAAAGCAATAGATATATAGACACTTCAGTCAGTGAAATGTCCTCATTATACCACAGTTAAGGGGCGTTGTCCGTCCCGATGCGCAGCGGAGGACCCCCTAACTACTGTAATGAATTAATGCCCTTAAATATGACTACTGGCATTAACCCCGCAGGTTTCCCGCTGACTTGTCGGTTGTACTTGCTGCTGACTGAGCACAGCGTCATCAAATAGTAGATCAATACGCTGCTTGTATTTTTTTTTCTATCACAGAAATATCAAACATGAGGTTCATTGTAAAAATAAATCTTGTTTAAAAAAAGTTTCTAAAATGTGTCGGAAATCTATCAGAGGGTCAGTCGATACATAGTTTCGCAAGCAAGATACAATGTAGCAACTACGTTATTAAATTAGTGATCAGATGCAGCCTTGTGTGGTTGCTATAGAAACTAATTAGCTACAGTTGAGCTAACGTTATTCACCGTAGTTCTAAAGGGGACTACTTTTTGAGAGAGATGAACTCAAACAGAGTATACATTTAATAAGCATGCAATACGAATAAGAAAAAGCATAATTATTAAAGTATTTGAATTGTTTTATTATGTTGGCAAGCAAGAAGTAGAATAAACTGGATAATCACCTCAAGGCAGGGCAATAAACAGTTTGATATGCCCGGCTCGTGGAAGGTAAGCCGTCCACGAGCCGGGCATATCAAACTGTTTATTGCCCGGTGATTATCCCTTACCTATCGCCTATTGAATATTACTTCGGGGAGGACGTTCCTCCCTCAGCCTCCATTGACTCCCATTCATTTCTCGGGCACTACTGGCGGCCGGTGAATTACATGGGGTTCAATGGTCCCACCTCCTCAGAGGAGGAAAGTCCTCCTCTGAGGAGGTGGGACTAGCTAAGGGATCTGAATCGCGTCAATGCCTATTAGGAATAGGCTGGAGCCCTGGCTGCGCTATGAACCAATAAGAAGAAGTCCTGGCTGGGCTATGAACCAATAAACAGGAACCCTGGCTGTGGAGCAGCCCAGAGGAAGGGTTTATCCCCTCAAGTCTCTAGGCTAGGAGAACCAACAAACCCGCTCGTATGCTTAGTTTCCACCGAGCGGTGCGCTACTGTTCGTTGCGGTACAGTGCGGCTCTGTTCGCTTTTCTTGGCGTTTCCACCGAGCGGTGCGGTTCGCTTAGCTTATATTGGCGTTTCCACCTCCAAACGTCTGCCGAAATAAACGCACTGAGCCTACCTATTTTTCGACACTCCTCCGTTGGGTTACCAAGCCATCTGAAAGGGTGGCAAAAACATGGAGCTACACACGCTGTTATTCTGAAATCACTTAAAAAATATCCAGTTTGGTATGACCAGGTCACTGATATCTTTACACAAACAGCGAGGAGGATTGACTTGATCTATAAATGAAGTCCCTCAATCTAAATTGGCTTAACACCATGACCAAGTTGGTCATGGTGTTAAGCCAAAGATCCCGATAAAGTAGGACGATCTGTGTCGACATGCGCCAAGCGAACACGGCCATACAGTGAGAACGACACCTCACACCAACCATGGACGACGTGATCCATGAGCTAAACAGTACACGTGTTTTCTCCAAGCTAGACCTTAACAAAGGCTACCAACAGCTAGAGTTACATCCTGATAGCCGGTATATCACCACTTTCACTAATCACCTTGGTCTGAGACGATACAAGAGACTAAGCTTTGGCATATCGTCTGCTGCTGAAGTCTTCCAGAATGCCATATGTCAATCCCTGCACGGCATCCCTGGTGTCAAGAACCTCAGCGATGAAATCATAGTGTATGGCGCATCTCAGACAGACCACCATGGCTGGTGGTAGCCTTTGTTAAGGTCTAGCTTGGAGAAAACACATGCACCGTTTAGCTCATGGATCACGTTTTGGCCGTGATATTATGTTATATTATATAGACATTTAATATTATATGAAATAATATTATATATAGAGCTCCGGGAGTCGCAAACGGCAACAATCACTCTCCTCTCCTCCATGCTGCGGTTCACTCCGGACTGCAGGGAACAGTTGGCCGGTTGAACACTGATTGGCTGTTACATTACATCACTCAGGGAATGAACGCTGATTGGCTGTCATCACACAAATGTCGCGGCAAAGTTCAAATATTTCAACTCGAGCGACGTGTTGTGCTACAAAATCCTTGTGAACGCACTCGCCCATGCCAGGGCGTTCATGCCACACCACATGTCAAATCTTGCCGCAGGTTTTTCTAGCGACAAGTCACGTGATGCGCGTCTCTACGTTGACTTTGCATAGAGTCGAGGCGCCAAGTGGCAGATTAAGGTGGTCATTGGCCCCTAGGCTACTATTTGTGTAAGGTCCCCTTTCTGATCACGCAAAATAATTTAATTTAAACCAAAAAATAACTTGGAAAAAAAGCGTAATTTAGGGCCATGTGTAAAAGTGTTCTAGGAATAGTACATGGCCCACACGCACATACTCTGAGCATACACACACCCAGACACAAATTTGCAAAAACACTTTGCAAATCGTTTTGCAAAACGTTTTGCAAAACGTATCGGCCAATCGCGTCTGGGGGGGAACTACGTCACTTGCTCGTCAGACCAGCTGATCATCCACGCACGTTGCAATTTATTTTCTATGCCTAGCATTGTGCCAGATTTGACTCTTAATAGGTCTATGGTTTGACTGAGTTTACGTAATTATAACTGAAAATGGCGGAAAAGACGGTCTGGCAGCTGCTGCGGGATAAATAAATAAATAAATTGCAATGTGCGTGGATGATCAGCTGGTCTGACGAGAAAGTGACGTATTTCCCCCCCAGACGCGATTGGCTGATACGTTTTGCAAAACGTTTTGCAAAGTGTTTTGCGGATTGAAATGTCATTTGAATTTTGCAACACACGGAGCGTGGCGAAGTGCATTGCAATCACGGGGACGCTATAGCTTTTCAATTTGAATAAAGGAACTCAAAAATTTGACAAAATGTTATTCTATTTTTATTGTTATAACTTTTGAAAATTTTATTGAGGATTTCATTGTCACTTTGCATATTAAAATACACTTTGAATAACGTATTTACAAATTACATTATTAAATTGCATAATGAATTGTCAATTGCACAATGTAATGACTTATTGAATTGCAAATTGCAAATTGCATTTCCATTTGAATTTTACTACATATATGCTTCCATACTTAATAGGTCTATGGTTTGACTGAGTTTACGTAATTATAACTGAAAATAGCGGAAAAGACGGTCTGGCAGCTGCTGCGGGAGGTCGCTACAGCTCTAGAGGAGCAGCGGGATGCAGGGTCCGGAAATTACGAGCAAGTGACGTAGTTCCCGCCTAGACGCGATTGGCTGATGACGTTTTGCAAAACATTTAGCAAAACGATTTGCAAAGTGTTTTGCGGATTGAAATGTCATTTGAATTTTGCAACACACGGAGCGTGGCGAAGTGCATTGCAATCACGGGGACGCTATAGCTTTTCAATTTGAATAAAGGAACTCAAAAAATTTGACGAAATGTTATTCTAGTTTTAT
Organism: Micromesistius poutassou; assembly: GCF_964030765.1. Classification (NCBI taxonomy): domain Eukaryota; kingdom Metazoa; phylum Chordata; class Actinopteri; order Gadiformes; family Gadidae; genus Micromesistius; species Micromesistius poutassou. The sequence continues at coordinate 16,853,621 of NC_140271.1, read as the reverse complement.
TGTTATAACTTTTGCAAATTTTATTGAGGATTTCATTGTCACTTTACATATTAAAATACACTTTGAATAACGTATTTACAAATTACATTATTAAATTGCATAATGAATTGTCAATTGCACAATGTAATGACTTATTGAATTGCAAATTGCAAATTGCATTCCCATTAGAATTTTACTACATATATGCTTCCATACCCCTGCCGAAGAATATGGGCAGGAATAGATCAAGACCAGCAACAGCAATAGCCATGTCAATGCCTCTGCGTTTGAATGATAATGAATGAATGGAACGTTGCATTTTTAATGTTGACACCAAAGTTTCTAGAGAGTGCGCGGCGCGTCAATCACTGAATGAATGAATGAATGAATGAATGAAACGGAATGCAGGAATCAGAGAAAGTCTGCCCTCTTTGCGGCGCAAAGCATGTTTCAGAAATCAGCACATTTAAATAAATGCTATAGGCCTAGTTGTCACACAGACACATGCTATTTTTTATTTTTTTAATATGGAATTATTTCAGGGGAGAAAATGCCGTGAAACAATGTACGCACGGTGCGTTCGGGATTAGGACTGATATAGCATATGTCGGCCTAGACCTAATAAATTGTGTTTTAATATTTGTAGCATTCATCTTAGTCTATTCTTTTCATAGGCTACTCTGCTGTTGGCCTTGATGGGGAGATATTTTTTTGCTGCCACAAAATATAGTTGAAGCCAACAACAATCCTGCGTCTCCCCCTCCTACCGAGCCCATTTCAGCACCGTGTCAGTAGACAGCTACAATCCTACGACGTCGTAAGAGCAGAGCACGCGCGTTCATGTTAAGATGAGTTTCGGGAAACGCTCCCCTAAAATTAACGATGCATCGTGAGATCCATCGTACGATGGATCGTACGAGCATGGATCCATCGTTATCGGGAAACGGGGCCCAGAGCTTTGCAGACACACAAACACCCAGTTAATGAGATCCAATCTGAACCCAAGGTATTAAGGGAAGTTTGTAAAGAAATCCATGCAGGATTACTCCCGTCCAGTAAAATTTATAATGAAGTGACCGCCCACATTTTTTTTTTAATGTTTAGATTGACCACAAATAACTTGCATCAAGGGTGTGAAACACAGGGATGTGGGGGGCATCTTTGACCCCCTGAAATTTAAACAGCAAAATGTTGTGGTGATATGATTTGTGAATCTTCACTTGCAATTGTATTTCAGAACTTAGTATTTATTTTTTCAAATTTTAAAACATTTATTCATAAATATGAATAGGCTACAGAAAAATATTATGTTTCCTCTTATATTGCCATTGAATACACGCTTGTTTCCGCTAACCCTATGGCCCGATTTCATGGGTGGCGCTGTTGCAAATGGTGCGTAATCCAACGGTTGGTCATTTAGATAACAAAACATACAAATTTCCAAGAAGCTTCACTTTCTTATCAACCGCTGCCCAGACAGAGCTCCACACACCACCTCGCCGGCGTCTCTTCGTCATGACCTTTTCGTCACCCAACCCGAATTGGGTGCAAAGATCTTTCATAAACTCTTTGTCGGAGACTGACAAAAACAAGACTTTCACCTGTTTTCGCAATGATTTACTTATTTTTAGCAAGTCAACAATTTTTGCGTGCGCAGAAATACGGCCCTTCTCTCCTCAAAGTGGCCATCTCAGGAGCCTCAGCAGGTATTGAGCTGTAAGCATTCCGTTGGAGCACTGGGTAGTGGGTACCCCCGATTGCCACCAGGTTCTATCTAGTTCTAGATCTAGTATATAGCATGTAGATGTCAAAAGTTATGTTTTTTGTCAACTTTATTTAAACAACATAATACATTGACATTACTTTTGAATAGTTGATGTGCCACATTCAAACATCCTTTTTTACAATGACTATTTTACAGGTCACAAAATTATTTGAAATATTAGCACCAGATCTGTTACTTTGAAGTGTCAATTTCAATTGCAAAATTTGACTTCAAAACATACAAACACTAATGTACAACACACACACACACACACAATGTATACAAGTACTAAGACAATTGCATTTACAGTTGCAGCTGATGCCAGCTAAAGGAGAGCAGAGCTCAAGGTGTTCAGGGGAAGTCTCCCGCCAGGTGCTGCAGGGTGTCCCGGGAGAGACCCAGGTGGATAAAGTCGAGGTAGTGCATAAACCTAAAGCATAAGAAAAAGTAATATGAATAAATGTCCTTCTGAAACCATGAGCTGGGTGAGATTATTTGTGTGTGCTGATGCATGTATTTAGGCTTCTGCATCTGTTACACTTTAACATACATGCATTTAAAAAGCAACACGTTTCCTTTACCTGGGTTTGCTCATCAAACCGTGATTTGCTAAAAGTGGTTTCCTTTTAGTCACCACATGGCATTCGAGATAAGCACTATACCACTTCTTGCACACAGTGACAAATGTTCTTAACAGCTACGGTCACGCAAAGACACATTAGTCCACAAATTAATAGATTTTCCGTGACACTATCCAAAAGAGAAATTTTGGCTGAGCAAAATGCATATTTCTGAAGACGTAAGTAAGTTTGTAAGTAAAATTGTGACAGTCCAGACATCGGCAGCTTGTAAAATGGGAGCTCACCTTCGTTTCACTTTTCCTTGTTCTTTAAGCTGCTCGGCTCTGCAGATGGTGCGTAGGGTAGGGAGGTATTCCAGTGAGAGCTCGGGTCTGCTGCCCACCGTATGTAACACTCCCCTGGACAGTAGACTGGTCGACACCTCCCTGCACTTCTGGAGCAGCCTGGCACACAGAGAACGAATAGTTTGGTTAAATAGTGCAATCTTAGATATAAGCCGTTTTCACACATCCATCTTTTCTCCGCATTGGTATATCAGGAGGTTTGACCGTGAGGGTCATTCACTTATTTACATTTGATGCTCGACATGCAGACATCGGTGTCGCTCAGACATCAGTAGAATCTCCGGCTGGTTTAGGGGGGTGGGCTTGCAAGGGTCAGGATCTGACGTAGGGTCTAAATTATCAAAAGGCGGGATAAGGATGGCCGCTGTCACTGTTTGTTTTGGTTTGACCGCAGACAGCACGGAGGCAGAATGGGCAAAACTCGCGATCATCAGAAATGTTGCTACAGCGATGCTTGATATATTCTGTTGCCTCCACAACATCCACATTGATCGATGAAAGATTGGAGCATGAGTTAGAGACAAATAGAACAAACGGCGAAGAAGAAAGGCGCTGCAAATGACTGCGTTAATGGAGGAAGAAAGCAACTTTTTTTGCTCACATATATTGCACACATATTGCTTCACATATAACAAACACGGACAAATGTAGTTGATTTCTGTGTTTAACTGAGAAAAAAGGAGTGGAAGGCCGGGACCCTATAATGTTCAGCTAACTGTTGTCAATAATAAGTGTTAAGAGAGTAGCATATGTATGTGACCGAGAATGGCAGTGTGTGTGTGTGAGTGGATGAGCGAGGAGAGCGAGCGGTAGCGTGTGTCATCGGCCCTGGAGGGAACGTCTGTAATGTGCTCCTCGACTACAGTCTGGGAGCCGACAGCAGGAAACGTGTAACATAATAATAAAAAAAAACATTTTCTATATATGCGTGCGGCTGTGAACTCATGTATTGTAATTGATTGTACGATGTGTACTTTGAGGGTTACGATAAGACCTATCATTTAGCGTTCACCACGAATGACTCGGAAAAGCAGTGCCAACATTTAAATCTTTTTAAACCATTCAGCGAACAAAAGGCAACAGGCTGATTATCGTTTAGGGTGCCACTCAACATGCAAATGCCCTGATAACCACCTCGCTGCCAGAGGGTTCCGTACGGCGGTGTGAAAGGGCCAGGCGTTTTTAGAAGCGGCTGCTGCCGGTGCCGAAAGTTTCAACACGGGGAAAGCTGAGCGGTAGCAGTAAAATCTGTGTGCATTTACGTGGGCGGCAACTGCTTCCTGGTCCAACCGCCGCGGTTGTAACTGCCTCCCCTCTGCCGCCCTTCCCTCATTGAATTGAATGGAGGCGGTGAGTTGCCGTGCGGTGGTGTGACACTCGCTCTCCTTGCTCGTCCACTCACTTGCTGACGCCACTCACACTGCCATTCTCGCGCACACACACGCTACTCATAACACTATGCTTCGTTATTGCGAATCAGATGTTTTTTCCCATCTATTTGAAAGTTAGGCTATTAAACATGTTGCATTCTATACGGCCTGATTATGTCATTATGTAAGCTACATAGCCTAATTAAGAAGCGATAATAGGATATTTGTCCGGCATATCATCAAAATGTCCGGAAAACGAAACCTATGCAGGTCACTTTGACCGGCACTGTTTTTTTCTAGCGGGAACGCTGGTTAGTGCTACCAAACTTTTCAAATTACTATTATTTATTTGACATTAATCTTTTTAAATACGTAGGCCTAAACCACAAATCTAGTTGAGGATTTTTTTGCCTACTTGCAAGCATCCGCCAACTAAATGTTACATTAAGTTAATTAATAAAAGTAAATGTTTAAATAAATAAATGCTTTTTAAATTAAAAAAAATCGTAGGATATATCGAACCGTGGGTCAAAAAGCATGATGCAAACCAAATCGTGAGTTGGTGTATCGTTACAGCCTTAGAAAGCAGCTATATAGTCAGTTATCAGCTATATTGTATATCAAAAATATATAAATTATATTTATAGGTGTGTTAAGAAGGACGTCTCTAATTAGAAAAACATGATGAACTGTAATCGTATTCAGTGTCATCACAAGTAGAGATGATGGCCGATATTGGCTAAAAATAGCGTGATCGGAGAACCCCAAAAGCACCGATCAAAAATACTGATCACTTGACGTAAATTACTCATGCAACTTTTTTTTTTTTTTTTTCAAATCGGAACTTGCCAGTGGCAGTATGGGTTCTCCCGTCTAAAACATTGTGCTACACGGTCAGGATTTCACGGGGTCACTGTAATGATGGCAAAGGAGGCAGTTTAACGTTATGTTTCGTCTACGGAGCACTTGCATAGCTCAGTAAGCACGCAGGCACATTTCAGTACCGTAAAAACAGCAGTAGGCACGCAGGCACATTTCAGTATCCTATATGACAGTCACATTCTGCAGAGGCTTTGATGAACGCATTGAGCGACATGTTTCAGTCACTGGGGATCCAAAGAGAAAAAATAAAGAGTCTATTGGAACAGAAACTGGTGCTTGCCTGCTATCCAGATTATATATAAAAGATATGGAATCTTCCATAAATTTTATATATATATATATATATATATATAATAGATTCCCATTCACCTGCCATTCTGTAATCAGTGATCGGGCCCAAAAATGCTGATCGGAACATCTCTAATCACGTGTAAAAAGTGATCCTTTAAGTGAAAGACCTGATCAGATTGAAAATGTAAAGATGAAGACTATGCATTCCTAACATGGAAAAAATGTGTTCGGCCCAAGAGAAATTCTTATAAAAGTAAAACATATACCAAATAAACGTAATTGAAGAACACAGCAGAGAATACATGGACTCACTTGGGTTGGCAGGGTGGATGAGGGGTAAGGCTGAACCCTCTCTGATGGGAAGCCACTGGGAGGCTGAGCTCCAGCCCTGCCTGCTTCCCCAGCTCTCCTCCTCCTAGGGCCTGGGCCTCTCCCTGGGCCTCAGTCACACCTGCCAGACACCTCTGGAAGCTCAGGGCCTCCACGGCAGCCTGGATCTCCACAACCTGCTCTGCTTCCATGCTGCTGGGCCCAGGGTCCTCCAGCCTGGCTTCGTCCATCATGCCATCCTTCACCTGTGCCAGGGGCTGTGCAATGCACAGTCCCCGGCCTCGACCTCCTCCGTCACCCCCCCGCGGTGAACAAGCATCCATGAAGGACATGTCGTCCAGGAAATCAGCGATGGCGGCGAGGCCGCGAGAGACCGGCCCACTGATGGCTCTCTGCTGAGGAGTCAGAGGTTCTTTCCTCCTCCTCCTCTGTGGAGGATGAAGGGTGTCCCCAGACCCTGCTTTGCAGACCATCTCCCCCTCCTCCTCGCACTGCGCAGTGAATGCAGGCTTGGCAAGAGAGAGGAAGTCGTCCTCGGAGTCCGAATGCAACGGGTCTTTCCTGGCAAGCCTCTTGTGCTTCCTCATCCTCTGCGACAATTTGACTGGACTTCCGTCATTTACAGCGTCGACTACCTCGGCCAGCTTCAGGGTCTTTGAGTGGGGCGGTGGTGCCTCCAAACGTTGCCGGGCAGAGGTGCTGGACAGGTCCATTGGCACATGGCAGGGCTGGCTTGGTGTCAGCAGGGGTGACACTTGGAGCTGGGTGACAGGCAGCGGGAGGAGAGTGTGCATGTTTGAGTAGAGCAGGTCCACCCTGCGGTGCCTGCAGTCAGCCACCAGCTCCCAGCATGCTGCAGTCTCATTCAGTGGACACTGTGGATAAAACACATTTGCTTTATGGTTTGACAGTTTTGAAGTATTGCTTTGAAATCCTAAATGAATATTTCCTTTGATAACACCATAAAGTTCAACTATAGGCGAGGCCTATACCCAAGGAAAATCATCCAAAAAAACGTATACAGAAATCTGTCCTAAATGTGAATGAGGCCTCGCTAGCTGTGTGGATGCTAGCTCGGTGGTAATAGTCTCTCACACACACACACATTTCAATAATAAAGTAGTATATAGGGTCAATGTCTCCACATGGGTAAAGTGGGTAAGTTTCACACAGTCACAGTTTGGTAACTGCAAAGGCTTAGCCACACCACACAAGTTTCTTGTCCCACTCTCAAAAAAGGGACATTGGTACATTATATTTATATCAACAAGAACAGCGATTGCAAAGATCTGCAAAACAAAAAAAGTTTGGGCAAACACCTGACACTACACATTCCAGAGAAACAAAGGAAATTGTTGCGTCAAAACTATTTACATCTGCCACTATGCAGAGATTTGGCATATTCCTATATAATCATGGCAGCGAAAAAGATTAATCAACCTATAAAGCCTAGTGAAGACGGGCTTATACGCTGTCCTTTCACCAAAATATCCTATATATTTAGAAGACTCCATAATACTGGAGTTTTAATTTTTAATCCAAATAGTTTAGCAAATGGCTGTTCAGGGATGAGAGGATTATGATAAGTGGGTGTATTTTGGCGACATTAACTTTTGCAGTTCAATAACTAAAATAGGCCATCACTCATTTTTAAAAGTTGGATTGCAATACAACTGCACACAATCATCATCAGCAACCCATATTCATCTACTGCAGTGCAAGTAAATCGACATTTTACCATGGGATCTAATTAAGTGCAGTGATAAATTACACCTGCATAAGAGATGTTCAAAATTATATTCTTTCCTTTTTACTAAAACTAACAGCAATAACAAAAAACAATAATAGAAAGGATTTTCTTAATTTAAATTAATTTAAATTGATTAAAAATGAATAAGAAAAAATAAAAACTGGGGAAAATATACAATAGAAGCCCTTAGGGAATGTAGTGTTAGAAGTTAAGTGAAACCGTCAAACCATGGTTTTTCATTAGACTATAATCGTACCATCAGTATCTATAATCATTGCATCCCTAGTCCCGACCATAACCTCATAAAGTTTACTATAATTTGCATCTACCTTTCTACTTCTCTTATACATACTTAAATAAATCTTGACGTTATTAGTTAATAGATATTTTATATTATTTTCAATTTGTATCTCTCTTGCATCTACTACTATCCTGTACTTGGCTGCTGTGGCCCATGAATTTCCCGCTTGGGATCAATAAATGACTGTCTTAGCTTACTTTGAGCATGTCCTGGACACTGCCTTGGCGCTGGATGTTCACTAGGCCCAGCATGCTCTCAGCACAGCCCGTGTCCCACAGAGGGAGGTCTGGTAGGCCGCTGCCACCCCAGGATGACACACATGCTGGCTCCTTGGTTTTCAGTTCTGCTTTTGTAGCCGACACAGGAAAGTACACTAAATCAGTAAGACAGTTATGAACTTCAACAAAATATAGAAGAGGTCATCGACAGCAGATACTGAGTCAGACCTGGATTTCACATTTAATCCTTGATCGTTGAAATAGTCATGGTATTAAAATGAATGCAGTTTCATAATATATATAAAAAACTAGATTTTTCTTTTTGCGTAGGGTCAGATTTTTCTTTTTGTTTAAAGCAGTATACTAACACACTACTAATAACCTGTACATTCAAGAACATCCAGACACTACGATAGCAACAAGTAGACATTAACATTTTGGTTTCCAAAATGATCGGGTCAGAACAACCAACTACAGAGCTCCCAGAGAGATCCACAGAGATGACTAACCAATGACATCCAATTGATCTGATTGTTTGGCTCTGTGGCGCCTTCCAGTGCTGCATGTCCAGAACTGCAGCTGCAGCAGGCTCTGTCTGATGTCACAGTTATTGAGGCTGAGTAAGGTGGATACATCCTGGGCGTCTGTCCTCTTGTCCTCCGTCAAGCACAACAGACGTAGGTAGCTGCTCACATTAACCTGCCAGCAAGCAGACAAAATGCATGTTTAGTAAAGAATTTTACAACCCATGTTTTGAGTTTCAAAATGATGTGGGCAGGATGGTCTTGTGGTGGATAGCGTGTTAAGGCCCAAAGTAGGGATGTTAACAATGTGTCGACTCAACGATCGATTCTCGACTCATGCTCAAGTCGACTCTAAAACTAGAAATCAGAAAATCGTTTACACACACACACACACACACACACACACACACACACACACACACACACACACACACACACACACACACACACACACACACACACACACACACACACACACACACACACACACACACACACGAAGAAATAATTATTTGATCCCTCACTGATTTTGTAAGTTTGCCCACTGACAAAGAAATGACTGGTCTATAATTGTAACGGTAGGTTTGTTTTAACATTGAGAGACAATATCAAAAAGAAAATCACATAAAAATATATATATAAATTGATTTGCATTTCATTGCGTGAAATAAGTATTTGATCCCCTATCAACCATAAATGATTCTGGCTCCCACAGATTAGTCCTTTCGCTTTAAGAAAGGACTCCTGATCTCAACTCGTTACCTGTATAAAAGACACCTGTCTTTACCTGTATAAAAGACACCTGTCCACAGAATCGATCTATCAGAACCAGACTGGAATCAGACTCCAACCTCTCCAACATGGGCAAGACCAAAGAGCTGTCTAAGGACATCAGGGATAAGATGTAGACTTGCACTAGGCCGGAATGGGCTACAAGACCATTGGCAAGAAGCTAGATGAGAAGGTGACAACTATAGGTGTGATTATTCGAAAAAGGAAGAAGCACAAAATGACTGTCAATCTCCCTCAGTCTAGGGCTCCACGCAAGATCACCTCACCTCGTGGTGTATCAATGATCATGAGACAGGTGAGGGATCAGCCCAGAACTACACGGGAGGAGCTTGTAAATTATCTGAAGGCAGCTGGGACCACAGTTACCAAGAAAACCATTGGTAACACACTGTGCTGTAATGGATTAAAATCCTGCAGTGCCCATAAGGTCCCCTTGCTCAAGAATGTATATGTACAAGCCCGTCAGAAGTTTGCCAATGAACACCTGGATGATTCAGAGAATGCTTGGCTGAAGGTGATGTGGTCAGATGAAAAAAAAAAAGTGAGCTCTTTGGTAGCATTGACGCAATGTGTTTGGAGAAAGAGGAATTCTGACAATGACCCCAAGAACACCATCCCCACCGTCAAGCATGGAGGTGGAAGCATTATGCTTTGGGGGTGTTTCTCTGCTAAGGGCACAGGTCGACTTCACCGCAGGGAAAAGATGGATGGGGCCGTGTACCGTGAAATCCTGGCTGACAACCTCCTTTCAGCCATGACACTAAAAAGGGTGGAATGGATGGGTCGTGGATGGGTCTTCCAGCACGACAATGACCCAAAACATACAGCAAAGGCAACAAAGGAGTGGCTCAAGAAGAAGCACATTAAGGTCATGGAGTGGCCTAGCCAGTCTCCAGACCTTAATCCCATAGAAAATCTGTGGAGGGAGCTGAAGCTTCGAGTTGCAAAGCGACGAAATTCCTCCTGAGATGTGTGCAAACCTGGTCATCAACTACGAGAAACATCTGACCTCTGTACTTGCCAACAAGGGTTTCTCCACTAAGTACTAAGCAATGTTTTGATAGGGGATCAAATACTTATTTCACTCAATGAAATGCAAAACAATTAATATATTTCATTTTATGTTATTTTCTGGATTTTTTTAAATTGAGATTCTATCTCAATCTGTTGAAATAAACCTACCAAATGATAGACCGATCAATTCTTTGTCAGTGGGCAAACTCAAATAATTATTTCCTCCACTGTATATATACTTTTATATATATATATTTTTCATGTCTTAAATGTGCTGTTCAGAACGTTGCAACACCTTTCTGTTTTCAAAATAACCAATTAAAAGTTATAGCCGGAGATATGCTGCCCATAAGCGTAGACAAGGGGAAGGGGTTCCGCAATCTGTTCGCATTTCTCGATTCTTTTCTTTGGCCTTCAAGATGACCAGCTGAAATATTCTTGGTTTGAACCCCAATGGCTGTAGAATGCATAATCCCCATCTGCCCATTAATGGCATACCGTATATCTGAATTCCCTGCATGTCACTTCAACCAAGAGTGTAAATTTAGTAAATTACTAAATAGTATATAATAAAATACAAAATGTTATTTGATCTGGAAGTTCCTACTAAATGGAAGAGAAACATATAGATGTAGTTCTATACAAATCGATGGCTTACCACAGAGGGTGTTGTGAAGTGAATCTCCTCCAAGTAGCCATCAAAAATAGTGCTGAAGTGGGTATCTAAAAATTGAGAGTTTAGTTAAACAAAAAAAATGCACAATCTTCCAAATATTGTTGAATATTTTAGGGTTTATTACATTTGACTAAAGGTTTCAGTACTAAAACATATACTAACTATTATGTTTGTTATATAATATAAGGATAACTGGTTAGTAACGGAGTGACACAAGACCGCAGGTCGAGTGATTGATATCCATTTTAAGTCTGATTTACTAGCACCGGAAAAATGTTACAGGTTACACTTAACAGGTGCCGTAGAGAGCCCCCTAAGGCATGGGAATAACAATGCTATCCAATGCATACATAACAATAACCACTGTAGGGACAGCAGCCTAATATAATGTATTAAGCCATATACTAACCACTGTGGGGACAGTAGCCTAAATCACCGTACTAAACCATCTACTGACCGCTGGTAGTGAGGATGACTGGCCTCTTGGTGGTAGTCATGAAGGTCTTGATGGCCGCCAGGAACCCAGAGTCCTCATCGAAGATAACGTCCACCTCCTCGAAGAGAATGAGCGAGGTGGCCGTCTTCTTGTTTTGCTCTTCGCGGCTGCCAGATGACTCCTTACCGCCACTGCTGGCTGCCAGGGGTGTTTTCAACGGCGGCTCCTTGGTCTTACTGGAATCTTCAGCAGGCTTTATGGATTTATTTGGAGCCGCTTTGGAGGACAGAGTAAATGGTAATATAATTTGGTGTAATGTGTCGTTATGTAACAAAGTTCAATTTGGTAGAGCCGTGGCATTAACACAGCCAGGGTATGGGGTTAAATTCCGGTTATCGTTATTATGGTTTCAGAGTAGATATTCCATTTGCTAGCAGCAGTGTTCATGCTTTAAGAGGAATTGCATCTCACCAGTGCGCTGAGTTGTCTTGTTCCCCACGGCCACCTCCTTGTTGCCTCTAGGTCGTCCCATTTTAAAGAAGCTGGCCAGGGAAGTCGGGGCTAGGGAACCCCGCTTTGGTCCCCTCGGGGACTGAGGTTGCTTATTCGGGGAGGAGACCACCCTGCGAGGAGAGTTCACCTTTCCTATGAGGACGAGAGATATCATCTCCATCAGATCCTGAACTAAGATAATAGTATAAATAAAAAAGACACTAAACAAAGTAACATTTTTTTTATTATTATAATTTTGATCATAATGTAAATGAGATAACTTGAGTATGTATATTTTTAATAATTAGATGAAAACAAAGCAAACATTTCCTGTCTTGGATTAATAGAGAACATCCTATCTTGTCTAATCAACCAGATGACCGACTGTGGTTCTTACTGGGGGACGAGCCGGGCCGGCCTGAGGGGCTGCTGGTGCTGTAGCTGTTGAAGTAGGTAGGCTTGTTGGCGTTGACCCCCTGGATGTCCACCTGGTGGGACTGAGTGGCCTCCTTCAGCTGGGACAGGATAAGCCTGCCACTACGCTGGGACGATGAGTTCACCTCAAACACCTACCGGGAGGAGGATTAGGTCAGGCACTTCCACCCAAAGCCATCTACAGATGATTTCTGCAGGGCTGACAGCAGTGGTGCTAGTAATCCAGTGGTGGAGCTGTGCCACTAGTGGACGCATGTCTGGGAAAACTGCCGTTGCTGAGCTTACCTTGAAGCCCAACTCCTGGGCGCAGGCGTAGACGGCGGCGGTCTTGCCCACCCCGGTGGGTCCAGTGATCAGCAGAGTGTTGCACAGCATGTCCTCCAGGTCCTGGGAGGGGTCGTCGCAACAGCCCCAGTCCGAGTCTGGAGGAAAACAAAAAAGGACCACCGGGCGTTAACTGTTTGTTATATAGAAGAGTATTTTGAAGTGTATATGTATATTATATTTCTGTTACTACAACACACAGCAGTACAACAATGGCATTTGTGGAGAGCAGTAAAACAGGAGAAGGCTAAAAAAAAAAAATGACTGTGCTTCTCTCACCGTTGCTGCTCTCCTCTGGTCTTGTCTCCTTTTGCTTTTTCCCCTCCTCACGGTCAGTGCGTAGCTTCCACTCCTTCAGCCAGCTGGAGGACAGACAACAGAAGGCTTCACTTCAGTGATGTCAGAGTACTCCTACTAACAGGATACGTTTCAGAACCATGACAGTGGCACCCAAGCACTGCGATTGGGGGACTCCCTGACATAGAAAGGTATAATGAAAAAATAATTCTGAATAAAAGGATTAAAGGGTTTTTCAATGTGAAAAGCTCCATAAAGCACTGACTGACTAATCTCTAGATTAAAGAACGACAAGATCTACAGTCAAAAGGGAGATTTCCTGTACATTTCACCACTGACAATGCTTGTCTGTTGTCTGTGCTTTAGTGACACAGTGGTACACAGAAGTAGGGTGGACATATAGGCTGAGGTAGAGCCGACAGAGATAGGCAGTAGTAGGCAGAGCCGACAGAGGCAGCGCAGACTGACCTGTGCAGTTTCCTGACTGAGGCGGTGTTGCCGATGACGTCGCTGGAGTGCTGAGGTTGATACTTCTCAGTCCACAACAGCTCCTCCTTCATTACATCTAGAAACGTTAAAAAAATATATATATATATTAACACAAAACTTAACATTTCTCTGCAAGCACTCTAATTTGTATCAGAATAGGAGAATATCATTTATGTCTGCTGAACTTACATTAACGGTGGACTACAGCTATACATTTTCATTTTGGGATACAGTGTTGACATTTTCTGGCCTCTTTATAAATACTGTGTTCACAACCAAAACCATTCATCATTTTGGGAAAATCATACAAAATCATGATCAAATAAGTGTGAAAGGCTGCAAACTTAATGATATTCTGACAAACTATTGCATTAATGATCATTTCTGGTCACCCGATAAGAATGAGGCAGAGGCTCCCTCACCTTCCTTGCCGTCGCTGCCAGCCAGAGGAGAGTCGTCCAGCACGATCACAGAGCCCTCCTGGGAAGGAGCTGGAGTAGAAGCGGTCTCCAATGCAGTTTGTGGTTTCAGTTCCTGTTTGCCCTTCTGCAGCTTGCATCTCTGGGCACGGCCACCCCTGCCACGACCTCCTCTCTTGGGATGCTCAAGCTCTGGCGAGGGAATGGCGTGTTGCTCATCTTCCTCTGTGCGGAGGGACCTCTGTTTCTTAGCCAGCTTCCCAGAGGTTTCCACTTCAGTCACCCTCTTCCTCTTACCCAACAGTACTGGTAAATATCCTGGCATGGTTTCTGAAACAGCACACAAATAGTCAAATCAGGCCTACTCTTGATTTGTAAAACTAAATAAAAAAATCTCATTCATTGGGCCTATTTTTGCCCTCAATGACTGAAGCTATTGGTTGTAATTTCGCTGTTTATTTTCAGCTACAATTGTTTTAAGAAAAATGAAGACACAAGACCAAAAGTGATGCCATTTAAAATGCATCATGCAATCATTTACTGACATCCTTTCCACAATATTAAACAGAACGGTCAGAGTAACAAACAATTAAAAGAACAATTAAAGCTGTGAGCAGCGTTTAAGGTGCCAAGCCTGAGCCGACCAATAAACCATCAAACCTAACCCTAATGACCAATAAACCATCAAACCTAACCCTATCGACCAATAAACCATCAAACCTAACCCTAACCCTATCAACCAATAAACCATCAAACCTAACCCTAATGACCAATAAACCATCAAACCTAACCCTATCGACCAATAAACCATCAAACCTAACCCTACCAACCAATAAACCATCAAACCTAACCCTACAGACCAATAAACCATCAAACCTAACCCTAACCCTACCAACCAATAAACCATCAAACCTAACCCTACCGACCAATAAACCATCAACCTAACCCTACCGACCAATAAACCATCAAACCTAACCCTAACCCTACCGACCAATAAACCATCAAACCTAACCCTAACCCTACCGACCAATAAACCATCAAACCTAACCCTACCGACCAATAAACCATCAAACCTAACCCTACCGACCAATAAACCATCAAACCTAACCCTAACCCTACCGACCAATAAACCATCAAACCTAACCCTACCGACCAATAAACCATCAAACCTAACCCTACCGACCAATAAACCATCAAACCTAACCCTACCGACCAATAAACCATCAAACCTAACCCTACCGACCAATAAACCATCAAACCTAACCCTAACCCTACCGACCAATAAACCATCAAACCTAACCCTAACCCTACCGACCAATAAACCATCAAACCTAACCCTACCGACCAATAAACCATCAAACCTAACCCTACCGACCAATAAACCATCAAACCTAACCCTAACCCTACCAACCAATAAACCATCAAACCTAACCCTACCAACCAATAAACCATCAAACCTAACCCTACCGACCAATAAACCATCAAACCTAACCCTAACCCTACCGACCAATAAACCATCAAACCTAACCCTAACCCTACCGACCAATAAACCATCAAACCTAACCCTAACCCTACCGACCAATAAACCATCAAACCTAACCCTACCGACCAATAAACCATCAAACCTAACCCTACCGACCAATAAACCATCAAACCTAACCCTAACCCTACCGACCAATAAACCATCAAACCTAACCCTAACCCTACCGACCAATAAACCATCAAACCTAACCCTACCGACCAATAAACCATCAAACCTAACCCTATCGACCAATAAACCATCAAACCTAACCCTAACCCTACCAACCAATAAACCATCAAACCTAACCCTACCGACCAATAAACCATCAAACCTAACCCTACCGACCAATAAACCATCAAACCTAACCCTAACCCTACCGACCAATAAACCATCAAACCTAACCCTAACCCTACCGACCAATAAACCATCAAACCTAACCCTACCGACCAATAAACCATCAAACCTAACCCTACCGACCAATAAACCATCAAACCTAACCCTACCGACCAATAAACCATCAAACCTAACCCTACCGACCAATAAACCATCAAACCTAACCCTACCGACCAATAAACCATCAAACCTAACCCTACCGACCAATAAACCATCAAACCTAACCCTACCGACCAATAAACCATCAAACCTAACCCTAACCCTACCGACCAATAAACCATCAAACCTAACCCTAACCCTACCGACCAATAAACCATCAAACCTAACCCTAACCCTACCGACCAATAAACCATCAAACCTAACCCTACCGACCAATAAACCATCAAACCTAACCCTACCGACCAATAAACCATCAAACCTAACCCTATCGACCAATAAACCATCAAACCTAACCCTAACCCTACCAACCAATAAACCATCAAACCTAACCCTACCGACCAATAAACCATCAAACCTAACCCTACCGACCAATAAACCATCAAACCTAACCCTACCGACCAATAAACCATCAAACCTAACCCTACCAACCAATAAACCATCAAACCTAACCCTACCGACCAATAAACCATCAAACCTAACCCTACCGACCAATAAACCATCAAACCTAACCCTAACCCTACCGACCAATAAACCATCAAACCTAACCCTACCGACCAATAAACCATCAAACCTAACCCTAACCCTACCGACCAATAAACCATCAAACCTAACCCTACCGACCAATAAACCATCAAACCTAACCCTACCGACCAATAAACCATCAAACCTAACCCTAACCCTACCGACCAATAAACCATCAAACCTAACCCTACCGACCAATAAACCATCAAACCTAACCCTACCGACCAATAAACCATCAAACCTAACCCTACCGACCAATAAACCATCAAACCTAACCCTACCGACCAATAATCGGTGTAGGCTGTGTAAGTCAAACGTGGCGGAATAAAAAGAATGGCAATTACAATAGGTTGCCTCGCACTTTGTGCTTTGCACCTAACAAGAACATAATTTCAACTATTGACATGGGCTGTAAGCCTAACATTGTTTGAGGCAAATGTGGATATTAATGGATGTTTCAGAATGTTGGTTAAGTCAAATAAGATTGAGGGACTTCATTAATAGATCAAGTCAATCCTCCTCGCTGTTTGTGTTGCAAAGATATCAGTGACCTGGTCATACCAAACAGGATATTTTGTGATTTCAGAATAACAGTGAATGTAACTCCAAGTTTTCGCCACCCTTTCAGATGGCTTGGTAACCCAACGGTGGAGTACCGAGAAATAGGTAGACTCAGCGCGTTTATTTCGGTGGACTTTTGGCAGTGGAAACGCCAGTATAAGCGAACCGAACCGCACCGCTCGGTGGAAACGCCAATATAAGCGAACAGAGCCGCACTGTACCAGTGCAAACAGTAGCGCACCGCTCTGTGGAAACGAGGCATACGAGTGGGTTTGTTGGTTCTCTTAGCCTAGAGACTTGAGGGGATAAACCCTCCCTCCGAGCCAGCCAGGCTCCTGCTTATTGGTTCATAGCACAGCCAGGGCTCCAGCCTATTCGTGAATAGACGTTGACGTGATTCAGATCCCTCAGCTAGTCCCACCCACTCAGAGGAGGACTTTCCTCCTCTCTCCCATTGAACCCCATGTTATCCACCGGCCGCCAGTAGTTCCCGAGAAATGAATGGGCGTCAATGGAGGCTGAGGGAGGAACGTCCTCCCCGAAGTTATATTCAATAGGCGATAGGGGGTGCTAATATCCCTTTATCCAGGGAAATGAACATTACATATACAAAGGCATTAAAGTAGTCAGATTTAAGGGCATTAATTCATTACAGTAGTCTGGGCAATACACTTCTTATTCTCAACAATGTTAAGGAGGATCTTCCTCCCTCTCCTCACTGGAGAAGCCTCCACTGACATAGACCCATGACATCATCATGGGGACACCTTTAATAAAGATGTGTTTTTAACTCCTCTCTCTTCACATCAGTATATTCCAAACTTATTTTCAATGTCTGGTGATACTGTCAGACCTCCCCCATATAGCTAATAAATTACTTCTCATGTAAACATCAGAATTTGGCCACCATGTTGAAAGTTGTCAAAATCAATAGTACATATCCACTGGCCACAACTTCTGTCCAATCTTCATGAAACTTGCCATATATGCTCTTCAGCTCCAAGCTGAACAAATGTGTAAAACAGCTATTTTAAATTCAAAACCGTTTGGCCGTGACTGCTAATCAAACTTGATGGCGAAGCCGCCAAACAAGAAGTAAGCGAGTTTCTCAGCAACTCTTTAACATATCATAGCCAAACTTGGTACATAGGCTGTTTCCCAATATGAAGGCTGCAGCCTTGCTAGAACACTTCCTTGCGAGTCACGTCCTATGGAGATGAGGCAAGAGTGCTGCCTAGCATTTGTAGCGAGTTTGGAACGACTTGCTAGTGTGGAAGTGCTTCTGCTTCCACTTTTTAATACTGCTCCAGTAGTAAAGATTGTAATATTTTAATTGTTTAAATTGTTATTGGATACAGTAGTTTGTTTAAACACCAGCTATGTACATATTAAAACAAATCAATCCATTCAAAATACACCCTATCATTATGTTCCAAAAAACGTTTGGAAAAAAAAAAATCCCACAAATTGTTTGCATTTACATGATTAATCTATAAAAAGCAATACGTGACGAAATATTTCTGAAAACTTTCAAATAACTGTAAAGCAATGTTTTAAATACCCCACTCAGCATGTGAACGCAAAGAATTGTGGGGATTTTGGCTCGTTGAGGAACCATCGATGCATCCTTGAAAAATCTCGGAATTCTCAAAAACAAAGGATGCGAAAAGGGTGCGAATTTCTGAGTGTTCTCAACATTGGAACACTGCATGTTGGCGTTCTATGACGTGGCGTCCTTAAAAGCATGCTTCCTTCCGTTGAGCATGCTTACTTCACATTGGGAAACAGCCATAGACTCATGACATCATCTTGGGGATACACAAACAATTTGGTGACCTTTGACCTCAGGGGGATGTCAAACAGGAAGTGAGCTCATATCTCTGCGAGGCTTTCATGTATCCAAACCAAACGTGGCTCATAGTCTTATGACCCTATCCTGATGATGCCCAAATAATCTGATGACATTTGACCTCTAGGGGGCATTAAAACCACAGTGAGTGTGATCATATCTCAGTCGATCTTTTATTTTTTGATGTGAAACTTGTTGAAAGTGCTGAAGGCCGTGTGTCTGATGTGGCTACTCTGGTCTATTCTGCTTGCAGACGCTTCGTGTTACCTTGCGACGACGTGCACGATCAACGCACCAAACGATTGCAGAATACGTACGGCAGCCCTGATCCGTAGGCGTATGTGTTGTTAGCAGCAAGTCTAATCCAGCCCTTAGAAAGCAACTTCAATGCATTTTCATTGTGATAACCATTTGCCAATAGCTTTCATTGTAAGTGAAATTACTGAGACAGTCATCATGTAGCCACCGAACCAATTATGTCTGTCCACCAAGATTAGTATTCTGCTTGGCCCCCTCATTGCTGCTCGCAGCTATATTTATGTTTTGTAACTTTTAACCCTGCTGTACGTAACAAACTGGGATTTTTGGGTACCGTTACACCCCTAATGGTCACTATTAAACTGTAGTAGTGTTTTTTTCCATCACATGTATACATGAGTTTTCTATTAAGCAAGAACCAAGAAGAGAACAATGCAGAATAATGTCCATCGATGCTGCTCTAGCCTAGTATTTCCACTTCCATTTGATTAACATTTTTACTGTTCTAAGAGTGTCTTTTTATAATGTAAAGCCCTTTGCAACAGGTTTTGAAAGGTGCTTTATGATTGGTATTATTTACTGACCCGTGGCAGTTGTCTGCTGGAGATGATGGTCTCGTCTCTTGAGGAAGCGTGTGAGGAACCTCTGGGTGGGGAAGGAGGGATCGGAGGAGATGACCTCTTCCATGAGGAGCTGACGGACCTGTTCAGAGAGCTTTGGCCTCTGGCCAATACCCTGGGGGAAGGATGAGGGCCATTAGTTTTATAAATTGTAAAACACACACTTACAAATTGTATTTTATTATGTTCATCAGAATGATTGCATGTGTTACTTTGTATAGCCCATTAAAAACAAGATGCAGAAAATACGCTACACAAATAAATTGTAACTGAATTTGCAAATGGACTGCCATCATTCACCACTACCAAAAAATAGTCAAGGGGCCCAGAAATGAATGACCCTTTCCTAAGCTATATACATATCTAGATTATTACTCATTCTCGTCTCACGCACCTCTGAATTTTACAAGGAGAGTGAGATGCGCATTACAGCCACGGAGACTAGGGATGCACCGATACCAGTACTCGGACCAAATACTGTGCTCATGTACTCACACTTCTCACACTACAAGACTTCCGGGTTAGACGATGTAGTGAGCAGACGCGCGAGGAGAGAATCTGACCCAATTTGCATTATTTACCTTCAATACGGTCCTGTTTCACTTTTTTCCTCACAACAAGCTGCTGAATGCGCATTAGAAATGTAATAGGTAAGAAATGCCATCAAAATTTTGCAAACAGGAATTCAGGATTACATAACTCGTGCTAATTCGAAACCTGCACAGCTAGCCAGCATGGCGACGAGCGCATGCTCGACAACACTCGACCTGTTTCCGAAATTGACAAGCCCGCTACAGTCCAACAACTCTCAGCCATGCTTGAAAACCAACGAGCCAGTATGAAGGATGATATGGCGAAGCTGATACAAACCATATCTCAGTCATTCAAAGCTCCCGTTGACATGCTGTGAGGGGAAGTGAACAAATTTAATGAACTCCACCACTGAAACAAACAAGAGTGGGAGAAAACTTTGAAAAGATCACTTCTGCTGAGGCAACAGTAAAATCCCTGGGGTCCCAAAATAAACACCATTAGACCGAGTAAAGGACCTGGAAAACAGATTGCACCGATCTAATCTCCGAATTGTGAATATATCGGGCGGCAGCGAGACAGGTAAGGAGCCGAAACAGTTCATAGCCGACTTTCTGATGGAGGCTATATATATTTAATATATATTTATATTCACGTCACCAGCGCCCATCGAGCGTGCGCACCGGCCCCGCTACCGGAACGAGGATCCTCAAGGTTGAGGCCTTTCATTGTGTGCTTCCACAACTTCTATGACAAGGAAAAAACATTAAGGTGGGCAATGAAACACCACAGTCTGACAGAGTTTACCAAGACACTAAGTTTTCGTGCTCATAACCTGTGCTCTCTCTCTCCATGGTTCGACCCGAGGCTGCTGTGTGACGCTACTGACACAACTTCCGGCTAGCCGGCTTGGTTTGTTTGGTTACAAGGACGCTTAGTGTCGATCTGCTAAATACTTTGTGAAGTTGTATTGTCATTTAGCGATATCGTAAATCGGTTTGTTATCTGCGACCTGTACGGCACTCTGTATTGTATTGGCTGTTTCCTAGTTGGAGCTGCTTCTGCATCAAACACGGTAAGCATGGACTACGGTTGCTCTTGCTCCGCCTTTCTCGTAGATAAGATAGCTCTGCCAGAGAGACGTGTCAGTTAGAGGAGGAAAAGGTAGCAAGCATAAAGATGTTGTGAAGGAACAGATTATCAAAGAAGCCCAGAAGAGTGATTTTCTGTCAATCCAGGCAGACGAGGCGATGACAGAAACAGTGCAGGAAAGTTTTTTTGAGTTCATCCCTCTGCACTCAGCAAGAGTCCATTGTTACAGCATTTAGTGAACGTCTCGCTGGAATCATTCCTGATGAACAGAAAGGTAAACTCCTTTGCCAGGCATATGATGGAGCCAGTGTTATGAGGGGTGCCACTTCAGGTGTTCAGCTGAGAATTCAGAATTCTACCCAAATGCCCACTACAGCCACTGCTCTGCAGCAGTGGATGTAGTGGGCATTTGGGTAGTCATCCTGAATAGACATCCCTGCCCGCCCCCCCCGCACGCGAAGCCTACAGGAACCACAGCATAGCATACAGTTTAAGTTCACCCACACTTTATATAAATAAAAAATGTTGACAGTGCAAATACTGCTGTTGCATATACTGTGCATAAGATTTGAACATTTGTAAAAAAAAATATTTAAAAAAAACACCACTGTACCATAAAGTCCAATATACATAAAAAAGTGCACAAGAACTAAATCCAACATACTTAAACACACACTTAAACACACACACACATTCAGTTCTCACAAAGAAAAAATAAAAGAGAAAATAAAACACTGCCATCTTATGCAGAAAAAGGATGCATTGTTCACAAACAACCTATAAAGAGTGCAGGTTGTGTAGTAATTTAAAAATCCAACATAAATACACACACACACACACACACACACACACACACACACACACACACACACACACACACACACACACACACACACACACACACACACACACACACACACACACACACACACACACACACACACACACACACACACACACACACACACACACACACGATAAACCTTTCAGGCCATCATGTGCAAATTATCTAAAACTGCTGTTTGCGACAGTGGCGGTTTTAGGCACAGGCGAAGCGGGTAGCCGCCCGGGGCGGCATTATTTTACGTCACATTGGGGGCGGCACAAGCACACGAGAAAAAACAAAATCATCCGCGCCGCGAAGCAGTTCTCTATTATCTATCATATCGCTGTGTGGGGAATTGGCATATTGGCGTCCCCTCCGGCTGCAGGCGCCCCTGCTCGCTGAGGAGGTGCCGTCACAGAAGCTGTGAGAAGGGGAAAGGGGAGGGGCCGCGGGGGGACAGTTCACCTCTGGGTCTCCCAAATGGAACGGACAAGGGGGCTAACGGGGGATCCACTGTTAGCGTGGATTGAAATCCTTATTGAAGCCTGCAGGGTTATGTGATAAACATACGGAGGAACGTGGTTGCTGAGCTGCCCTGCCCCAACATTTCATGAGACGTTAAACTCAACTAGAATCGCCGCCCACAACCATCATCCAAAATGTGAGGTCAACAGACCAAAAATAGTCAGAAAGCCTCCTCTTCCTTTCTCTTCTTTCTTTTCTGGCTTCCTGATGCATAATTCCGCTTCATGATGACTGCTAAGGTTTTGTATTTTGCCAAACATCCATCAGCTCCGTGATGTCGTCAAGGACAAGAGGATTCCAGTGGCAACCTGTGAAGCTCTGGTGAACTCCATGCCCAAGAGTGTTAAGGCAGTGCTGGGAAATAATGGTGGCCACACAAAATATTGACACTTGGGGCCCAATTTGGACATTTTCACTTAGGGGTGTACTCACTTTTGGTGCTAGCGCTTTAGACATGGCTGTGTGTTGAGTTATTTTGAGCAGACAGTACATTTAAACTGTTATACAAGCTGTACACTGACTACTTTACATTGTATCAAAGTGTCATTTCTTCAGTGTTGGCCCATGAATAGATTTAATAAAATGTTTACAAAAATGTGAGGGGTGTACTCACGTGTGTGTGTGTGTGTGTGTGTGTGTGTGTGTGTGTGTGTGTGTGTGTGTGTGTGTGTGTGTGTGTGTGTGTGTGTGTGTGTGATACACACACATATATACAGTGGTAGGCATAAGTTTAGGCACCCATGCTAAAGTTGATTTAAAAATCAAAAATCATCTCTTGGAAATTGATCTTAATGCCTTAATTAAACAAATGAGGAAAAATCCAACCTTTAAGGACACCAATTTGCTTTGTGAATGAATAATGTATCGTAAATAAATAAATGTTCTCCATTAATACAGGGTGCATAAGTATAGACACCCCTATGTTAAATTCCCATAGAGGCAGGCAGACATATTTTTAAAAGCCAGTTATTTCATGGATCCAGAATACTATGCATCCTGATGAATTCACCTAGGCCTTTGGATTTAAAATGCCCCACATACCTAGAGATGGGCATGGTTCTTTTTGGTTAGCCTTACAGCTGTTAGTTAGCCTAATGATTTCTCAATGCAAATCAAACCAGCTAATAGGCTAACTGAAATAAAACCATGCCAATCTCTCGGTATGGTGAAGGGTATGTGATGATGTGGGGCTATTTTAATTCCAAAGGCCTAAGTGACTTCATCAAGATGCATAGTATCCTGGATCCATGAAATAACTGGCTTTTAAAAATAAAAATCTGCCTGCCTCTATGGGAATTTAACATAGGGGTGTCTATACTTATGCACCCTGTATTTTAATGGAGAACATTTATTTATTTACGATACATTATTCATTCACAAAGCAAATTGGTGTCCTTAAAGGTTGGATTTTTCCTCATTTGTTTAATTAAGGCATTAAGATAAATTTCCAAATGATTATTTTTTTATTCCCCTTTTTAGTCAACTTTAGCATGGGTGCCTAAACTTATGCCTACCACTGCGCGCACACACACACACACACACACACACACACACACACACACACACACACACACACACACACACACACACACACACACACACACACACACACACACACACACACACACACACACACACACACACTTTAACGCCTTCACTTTTAAGGTTTTATATTGTACATCAAAATGTTTGTTGGGCATCATGAGTACTGCAGTGTTATCTGAAATGCATCGTTTTCATCAGAGAAATGCGCTTGGAACAACTATGGCTCACGCGTGCAAAAAAATATAACTACCTCAGAACATTTTACCTCATTATGTTCAATAAAAGTGCATTTATCAACATCTCAAGACATCTGATATGCAAGCTAGACAGCAATTTTACCTGTGCACAAATGGACTGTATGTACTTACATAAACCCCATGTTTGCGAGTGTGCATTTATATTTTTCTTAATGATTAACCGGTTAGTTAGCAGCTGATGGGGGTCGGTCTATTAGAGCAATATTGATCAAAACAGAAATGTATTTAATACCCTCCTCCGAAGGCTGGGCTTCCCGGACTCATTTAGTACAACGCTACCGTGTGTAGCGCGTTTCATATCCAACATCGCTCATACACAACGGTAATAAAAAATTATCCCAAAGTTGCTATGGGTCGTATGGCGATAAACACACACCCCCTCTTTCCTAGAGTGGGGCGTGTTTTTTTTACTTTGACTTAAAATTGTATTATTAATTACTCATATTGGTACTTGGTATGGGCGAGTACCCAAATGTAAGTACTTGTGCTTGAACTTGGTCTTAGAAAACTGAGAAACCTAACAGGGACTATGAATGAAAGTCAACCTACCCAATCACACAAGGCTCTTGGGGCCGATGGAGTGGTAAGCTGTAGGGGGCCATCGTGAGTTAGGACGGGGCTGGACGGCAGACGCCAGCTGTCCTTCACAGAATGCAGGAAGGAGGACACAGGCCAAGGTAAAATGGATAGAGGACAATCTGTATAAACACACATATATAAACACACAACAACATAGTCATGCATAAAGCTGGCTGGTGTATTAAAGAACGACATTGAGCTATTGCTATACTATTTTCACCTTCCTTAGTGACATCTTAGTGATTCCCCTCCATTGAATGTAAGAGCTACCGATAGATAAATCTAGATATCGATACGTCTATAGGTTGACAATGACGCTCTACTGAACAAGCAAATTATTTTTTTTATAGAGGCAGGTGTAAAGGAAGCCATCTTGTTAGGTCAGTGAGGAGTCGTTGGGGGAGGGAAGAGCCCTGGGGAGAAGGAGAGGCTGTACCCTGAGGAGTCTGCAGCACGTGCACTACAGGGTGGAAGGAGGAGCAGGAGAGGGAGTAGGCCTCCATGGTAGCCTCTGTCTTGACAATCAGCCTCTTGAAGGAGTCTGGCAGGCCGCTCTTGAGGAACTGGCGACGGGCGCGGCATGCCTCGTCGTCCAGGGAGTTCTCCGAGCCCTCGCGGCTGCCCTCGTCAAATATGGACCCCACTGCGGACAGCCTTCCAAACTTCCTGTCCTGGAACAGAGGAGCCACTTTGGAGTCTGAAAGAAATCAAGAAGTCACATTTACATTCGCTCCATTGGGAAAGTGCCCCCCTTGGTGCATTTTATAATGTTAAATGGCACTGTGCGCTTTTCTTTTATTATCCATCAAGACTTATGTTTATGGATTTATGATGTTGAAACTACCTCCTACTCAAACATAATGCCGTAACTTCCATTGTGCACTGTTCATGTTAATTCCAGTGTTGTGGTCTGATTATGTTGGCCAACAAGCTATATCGGTCAACAAGCAAGAAGAGACTAACCTTGAGCTGTAGCTTTCCCGAGAACATCATTCAGGCTGCGTAGCCTTTGTTTGGATTTTTTCTTGGGTGGCCTTTCAGAAACACTTTGAATCGCCTGGGCATCCTCGATGTACACGAGTGAATTCTAACAAAACACACACCTCACATTACCCAAACAGCTCAATCACGCACGCGAAATAATACAAAATCAAAGCACTGTATGAATGTGTAGTGTTGAGATGGAATGGTGATACAAAACAAAAATATACATCTATATATATATACAA
This sequence comes from Micromesistius poutassou, assembly GCF_964030765.1. Taxonomy (NCBI): domain Eukaryota; kingdom Metazoa; phylum Chordata; class Actinopteri; order Gadiformes; family Gadidae; genus Micromesistius; species Micromesistius poutassou. The sequence continues at coordinate 16,827,444 of NC_140271.1, read as the reverse complement.
ATAAACATCTGCATTTTACACTGAACCATCACCCAGGGATATTGATCGGTACCTTATCTTCAACATAGGCCTTGCTGGCGATGGCCTGAGACCTGGAGGAGCGCCGTAGAGAGGTATTTTCCTCACCCAGCATTGCTGTCGTCTTGCTCTGCTGCTTGATTACCTTGGCCCTCTCCACCAACTTCTTGGCCCGCGTCTTCTTCTTGGATGCAACTGGTGTCTAGATTAGATGAATGCAATCATGGTCAGTTGGCTTGCTTGGGAATGTGTTTGTGATATGGTGGTACTACATGAACGTATGAAAATATAACCCAACCTTAAATGCAATAGGAATGTTTTTTTCCAAAACAGTCCATCCTTTTGACGAGTTTCTTTGAATTCTGGTGAATTTGATCCTAAAAGTGCAAAGAACCATATATACATTTAGAAAAAAATCTGCCTGGATGACCCTATGAATTCCATATTTTACAATTCCAACAACATGGAATGATTAAAGGTCCCATGACATGCCACCAGGTGTGGTGTGATTAGCCGTTACAAGCCGTTTTGGAAATCTGCCCCTTATGACATCACAGGTGGGCGTGTACACCTAGATGTGTGAAGGATAGATGAGCAACATTTGCTGCAGTCCACTGGGTAGGCTGGTAGACCGATCTATACAGCACACATCTAGGTGGACACGCTCACTTGTGATGTCATAAGGGGCAGATTTCCAAAACGGCTTGTAACGGCTAATCACACCACACCTGGTGGCACGTCATGGGACCTTTAACAAATAAAAATACCTGATCGGGCTTCCTCTCTTGTCAGGCGAACCAACCAAATCTGCCTTATACATGTGCTTGGACCTATGGCGTGACTTCGGTGTGGACATCTGAAGGGGGCCGTCCTGTGGCAGGTCCACCATTTGTCCCCTCTTCTGGCGCCTGGAGGTCCGGACATGCGCTGTCCCCTCTGCCTCGGCTGCGTGCTTGGGTAAAGCTTCTCTTTTGGACTTCCTGACTGGCAGCGTGGAGGCATCGCAAGCACCAGCAGCTGTGGTGGCGGCTTCAGTCCTTTCAAGTGCAGCTTCAGGTCCCTCCTCGGGTGTGGAGGCAGCAGGGACAGATGAGGGGGTCACCTCCATATTCTTAGAGGCCTTTCTCTTCCCCTTCGCCACTGTTTTCTTCTTGGCTAGGGTGTTCTCCTCTATGGCTGCTAGGGCATCTGAAGGGGTCCCCGGCAGCTCCACTGTGGCCTCCTCCTTTCCCTCCTCTGCAGCCGTCTCCGTAGGCTGCTTCTGCTTGGCCTGGCTCTTGCCTGGCTTGGCCCTGTCAGGGCCTGGTCGCTTGAAGGCAGCCATGAACTGCTTACGCTCCGCCTGACTGCATTTAGGTGTGGAGAGGCTCTCCACCACTGCGAGCTCTAGGTCGTCCTCTTGCAGAACCACGTTAGATTTTCGCTTGGGAGGCAAAGTAGTAGGAGGAGGAGGGGAGGGCCCTGTGAGTGCTGGAGGGGACAAGCTGAAATCTGCTTCTTTCCTTTTGGTGAAAATGGAGGCCAATCTCTTGGCAGATTTCACCGGCTCAATTAAGACAGCATGCACTTCCGCTTGAACGGTGAGGGTCCTGGGAGAGATGTTCTGATGACTGGTCTCTGTATTTTCCTTTGTGAGGGCAACTTCCAACTGGCCTCCGGTATCCATCTCCTCTACCTCAGACATGGCCTCCTCTTTATCCCCCACTTCCTCTGCTCCGTCCCCCTGGTTCTGACTTTGTAGGAAGTCCTCAAAGGAGACTGTGACAGTACTGTGGTTAAGGCGAGAGTATTCGTCCACGTTGACCTCCATACTCACATCACACAGGGACTGCTCTGCCTCTTTTGCCTCGGGCCCTGCTGGTGGTGGCTTCTCCTCCTTGGTCTTCTTTTTCCTGGGATTCCCCACAGGATATCTTTGCTGCTTCGCCTTATCTTTCAAAGGCACTACTGGCGACAGGCCATTTATATCTTTAGACTTAGCCTTAGCCTTTCCACGTTTCCCACTTTTGAGGCCACCATTGCGACTTCCGTTTTTCTGAGTCGGGCCAGCGCTTAAAGTCTCTGTGTTAGCTCTGTCTGAGACCTTGTCAACTGTCAAACTCTCAGCAGAAGGCGGGTTGAGCAGAGCTCCGATATCGCTGCACAGCATGGAGGGAGAAACACAACCTCTGACCAGTTCCCCCATTGTCTCACCACTCTCATCGACTGAACTGTTGACGGGCTCGTTTTTCTGGAGCTTCCTGGCAACTTTGCTTTTACGTTTTGTCTGTCTTTGGGAAGGTTTTCCAGGAAGTTGTGTGACTCCTGCTTGCTTCTCTATGGACTGTAGCCTTTGACAGTTCTCCTTGGACTGCTCCAGGGGGCTGCACGTCTCCTTGGACGAGGACGGAGGTTTACGACTGAAGTAGTCCATTATGTTACTCGATCGAGGAGGAGAGCAATGCTTGTCCGCGGTCTTGGGAACAGGGGAGAAGTAGTTTGTGATTGTCTTTGCACCAGGGCTATCACCATCTTTGTGGGGTTTCTTACGCTGCAGTAATCGGTTTGGGAGAAAAATTAGTTTTAGAATTCAGCAACAAAACAGTCTACATGTGTGAACATCGTTAAGTACGAAAATTATTGATAAAAGATACCCGAATCTCAAAGTCCTCAATAACAGCCGCCATTGCCACAATCCCAGCCATTGTTTTTCGAGGACCTATAGAGATAAAGAGGTTGTTAATTGCTTCAACAAAGAATCAGTTGCCTGAATGGTCTTAGACGAGATAGCAACTATAGGACTAATTATTAACTATTGTTAGTCGTACTCGAAATGGAACAACTATTGTTGGTAATTCTATATTCCTTATTGGCATAATTACATTCGATGTTAACAATATTATTGACTTAAATCGTATGCAACAAATACATTTACAATATGACAATCCATAGTATTGACAATTCAGAGGCGGTTTTCTAGAGTAGTTATAGATAAACAAATAACCGCAAGAGAAACACAGCTAAAATACTAAGTTGACCTTACCCAGTCGGAATGCTGTGGCTTCGTTGCAGTCTCTGTCCCTTTATTTATGTTTCCTTATTTCTGAAAAAAACTATAATAGCGATGCCCATTGTTTGGCGATATCGGACTTCAAATCCAGTATGAAAAAGTATCCGAGGAATTAGCGTAGCCATAACACGCTAGGCGTCGCTCTCAAAGCAGCTGACTTAGTCATTTTACTCTCAACAAATCATTATACTGAACGGTGGAAACATTATCCTAACAGAACACACCAGCGTAAAATATTAAGTACAAACGTTAAATTCGTTACTTATATATCCAATAATGCCAATAGCGAACATCAAAACAATACTTGCTCGACTACGTTTATTATTTCGCGCCGGACTAGTCTGACTGGCCACGAACAAACCGCGCCAAATATACGTAACCTTTGACTCTTAACATTTTGACCAATCACAGAGACGGGTTTCGCCCATAACAAAAATGGATTCCGCCAAGGAAAGTAACCACTTGCGCCCCTATCGGTTATGTTTTTCACTCATGTTTCATGCGCATGCGTCATTTAAATGCTCATTCATTACAAAGAAGAAGGTCCTGCTTCAACTCGCTAAAAAACGATTTAATATTTAAATGTGGAATATGTTTATGTCTAGTTCACTGTGAATCATTATATCAGTAATGAATAGTCTGCTGACAAATGCAAACATAATGTGAGTATTTGGGACATGTCCTGTAGGCCTATTTTACTACAAAGTAGGAATAATAAAAAACAAATACATTTCAATAAATGTGTCGATCTTGGCCAAAAGAGAACTGATTTTTTTATTTCCAACCTCTCTACGCATTGAGTAATGTGTTTGGCACAATTGTACCTAATGTCAGAAAACTACATCTATAGTTTCAACACAGAATGCTGTTTTTTCCACACTCTGAAGAATTTCTTTAAAGTTTGAAACAAATGAAATACAGGATATTGTCTTACAAATAATATTTGTCTTCTGCATAGAATCATAAGAGGAAGACACTTGGGAGGGTGAAAAAAATGTTTTTAACACAAATTTTTAAATTATTTAATTCATTAAATTATTTAAAAACATCTCAATAGCACTCTACCACCTCCAAAGGCACAAGCATACTTAGAGCTTAGACCAAATTCATAAAACACTGCCACTAATTGTCTTTCTTCTTCCTCTATTTTTTATCAGTATTTTCTTGTACAAGTAAAATTGGAGCACTATAAAAAAAAAAAAGTGTCAGGTTTTCTTATGGGGTGGAGAATGGCCAGCGATATATATTTAGCTGTGTTAGCGATAGATCCTGTAACAACGGTAACATACACACTCACACACAAACAATACTTTTCTAATGAAATCCATAACAAAATAACAAAAGGCATGGAAGGTGTGATGCAGGGTAAAGAGAAGACAGGACATTGGTGGCCAAGGGAGGAACTGTGCAGGAAGAGCTGTCAAACAGGCCTTTCTCTTCTCAGAAGCATCTGACACGGATACAGCATCTCAGTATTACTTGCCACCTGGCGGACGCCACTAATTAAATACATGAATCTCAAGGCAAGCAAGAAAGTCCTGTGATGACAATAACCAAAAAAACCTTAACATGTTCTGTGTACTTCCAAACATATACTTTTTTTAATAAGCTGTGCAAAGAATAGCTTGTGTGTGAGAAAAATAATAATAATAATAATAGGACAAATGCACAGCAAGGATGCTTACAATATGTGACGACACACCATTGTACACACATATATATATATATATACATATATACATATATACATATATACATACATATATACATATATATACATACATATATATATATATATATATACACACATATACATACACACACACACACACACACACGGAAAACAGAACAGAATAAAAACGTGAAATGTGGGATTAACATACAAGACGAAAATCGTACAATTTGGCACAGTTAGAATGAAAGAGTAAATTAAATAAAGTAAGGCTTAAAACAATGATATGTCACAGGATAAATAGGCCACAGAGGAACCAGGGAAATGGTCAGAAATCAAGCACTCAGACCTCAGAAGTTCTTCTCATTGCACACACACAACAGATGTTAAATAAAATTGAGAACGATGGAACATTGTTTTTGTTGGGGTTTTTGCAGAAACCACTGGGAGCACTTTAAATCACAGGGTGTGAACCAGGTTTGCGATAATTACTCGTAACGACAACAAGTAACAATGACAGGCAATGGAAAAAACAAACAAAACATTTCTTAAGGCAACAAAAAATTATAATAAATCTCTTTTGACATGTTTATATATCAATGGAAAACATCCACGTGAGGAAGAAAGAAACAAAAACGATCAACACTTGTCATGACGCAACATCCCACAACTGCACTTGCACATTTACAATATCCAACACATACACACACACACACCCACCCATTCAAGCTCAATGCGACAGCAAAGCAGTGGATCACACAAGCGTACAGAGAGCACACAGTAGGAGTTTGTAAAACATTCACACAATCAAAATCCCTTCTTTTTTTTTTAAGAATCGTCCGTCATGTACAGAGATACACATTAGCTTAAAAGTGACTGCTAAAGGGGCTGGCAATAACCATTAACTGTCTAGCAGCAGGTTGTCTTTTCTAATGTATCACCTCTCTTCACCAAAAAACAAAAACCTCGAGACTCGAGACTACACACGGAAGCAACGTTTCGAAAAAAAAAACGACGTGACGTATCATTTTGGCAAGTTCTTGGACTCCATGTCTAATGTTTAATTCCAGCGTAAATAAAGTTCTTCACAAGTTGACCCTGGCCAAGGTCAACAAACTATTTGCGTCTTGCTTTGCTTCCAATTTCCCACAAGGCAATCAGGTGTTATCATCATCGTATATAGCGGCTTATAGTCCCCTTCTGTTGCAGCAATGCCTGTCTGACTACCTGTTTGATTGTGCTGGGTAAAAACTCTGCTCTCACACCCTGTGGGATAGACAGGGGGATATGGTGCGCCTAACCTTATATAGCGTAGTTCTGAATGGGCGCCTGAAGAAAAATCGGACCCGGCAAGGTGGAATGTGGGATTCAACGACGGTGGCAGCCGTGGTTGGTGCATGGACATACCCTCCTCTCCCTCCTAACGTTCCATCCAGTACAGGACAATGCGGTGCCATGCACGTGGCTGCCTGGTTAACCAAGCGTCGTAATGTGGTCTGTCTTTGGGTCAAACCTCGGTCAGTTGTCCACAGAGTCGGTCGGGAAGAGCACCCGCTGGTCCGTTCTGGCCAGCTTGGCCGGGGGTTCAAGAGATTCCTCCCCCAGCCCGGCGCCGTCCGACTGGAGGGAAAGCTCCTGGCCCTCGTCATCGCTCTCCTCCTCTTCCTCCTCCTCCTCCTCCTCTGTAACAGACATAGAGCTGAAGGTTAGGCGATGCTGACACGCTTGCGGCCCATACCGAGAGAAGGAGATGCTCGTCAGGGTGTTCGTGTGTGAAGAAAATATAATTTCTTACCTTTATCTGGGTCCAGTGGATTTAACATCCTGCCTAAACTGGCAAACTGAGGATGAAGATAAATAAAACACATCATCATCAGCAATGTGGCCTTTTGTGTGAGTGGATGTGTGTGTGTGATTATAGTGTGTATGTATGTATGTATGTATGTATGTATGTGTGCGTGTGTGTGTGTGTGTGTGTGTGTGTGTGTGTGTGTGTGTGTGTGTGTGTGTGTGTGTGTGTGTGTGTGTGTGTGTGTGTGTGTGTGTGTGTGTGTGTGTGTGTGTTTGGACCCGCACTTCTCCCATGACCGCGATGGGGGTCTCCCCTTTAGCCTGGGCTACCCTGTGCTCTATCAGGTAGTACATGTACTCGTCGTACAGCAGCCGGATCAGATGGAAGGAACCAAAGCTTGCCGCACTGCGCAGGGTCAGGTCCCTGATCACCATGGAGCTGAAAGCACAGACGGGTTTGGAAGAGCACGTAAAAAAGGAGTAACCCATTGTGAACAAGGCTTCGTCATCTGTTTGGTGTTTTTCTATGCATCTCTGAATCAACAAGCCATCGCAAGGACATTTTTTCTAAAGAAACATTTCCATTTCATTCATTCATTTTTGTTGAATATTGAAATGCAGTATGTTTCAAGGTCCTTTACGTCATTCTGTTATTGCGTTATTACATTCATCCATGGAAAGGTCTAAGCCTAGATTACACTTATGTTTCAAAAAGCCACCAAAGGTAAGCCTTTGGGTCTCTACGTCTGTGCTTTCATATTTGGTTCTGTGTCTATGCTAGTTCTAGTAGAGAATAGTTCTGAGCAAAAATTAAAAAATTCAGTTACTGATAACAGGATCTAAAAACCATGCTGGTCCAAAGCCAGTGATGCCATTTAGAAGACAGGCCACAGCCCTGATGCAAAACTGATACTAACGTCTGAAAGAGGAGATAGTATGTCTGATGACATTTTGTTTGACAATACATTTATATTTTGAACAATTGATTTTTACAAATTGAACAATTGAAATAAAAAAAAATTGAAAAGGCATGGAAAGTTGGATGCAGGGTGAAGAGGAACTGTAAAAGTGCAGAGGGAGGAACTGAGCACCAAGAGCAGGCCGGTCTTTATCTTCTCAGAAACATCTGCCAACAGTCAGTGAGATGCATACAGCAACAATGAACCTGTACCCCACCACAAATTAAATACAAAAATATAAACACAAATACTGACCAGACACACATACACCCAAGTAGGGCAGAATGGTATTGTGCAAAAATCACTGAAATAAATATTTGTTGGGGTGTACACCAAACAAACATAAATTCTTCCATTTGAAGAAGAATATGAAGGTCAGATTCTCTGCAGTATTTCATTAATTTCGGTGTTCATTCACACATTTTACCCTTATCACAAAATTGCGGCTCCTGAGATTTTTGATATTGCACTTCGCCATCTTGTGATATTGTTAGTATTTTGATGAATTGGTCACCCATAACACACACTCCTTCAAACGGATTCCTTGGTCTTGCGCTCACCTGTAGAAGGACCACTTGAGCAGGAAGAGCTTGGCAGCCTTGGGGAAAGCGGCGCTGTGCTGGTAGGGCTTCAGGACCTGGGAGACCACCCCGTCCAGCCAGGCAGCCCACTGCTCCAGGGAGTTCTGCTGCTGCAGCGTGAGCTTGAAGTCCTGCTCCAGCCGCTGCACCACGCGGTCCTCACAGCGGCACACCCAGGATGCCTGCTCCTGGAGGACGGAGACAGAGGCTCATGAGGAGGGGGGGGTGGACACCCCTGTTGGTACTATAGTAGTGGTCTTTAGCTTTGGCTCTGCATTTTTGGTTATTACATTTCATTTCACTTTTATTTATTTTTTTTAAACACTATTGATATTGCAGTGTTGCTTCAACATATGCCTGCTATTTATCACAAAATCACCCAGTTTACAGAATAGGGGGTAAGAAAAGGGAGTAAGAAGAACAAATAATAACTAGAAAATATAATCCCACGCATAAGGGAATACTGTGCATCGAAATGCCTGTGATCTTTATGATCTTTTTGCACGTCGCTTTGGATAAAGGCATCTGCTAAGAACCATAAAAATATTTCAGTTAGATTCAGCTGAGGGTTGTATAGCCAATGCAAAGAGTGATCGTTTAGTGATAGGTAGAGTGTGGATGAGTTGAGTTATGGTTGGACAGAAATCAGACACTGAACATAGAAACCATCAACTTCAGTCTTCTTCTTCTCTTAATTGCACAACCTTTGAACAATTATCTGTTTTCTGTGGGTAAGATGAGGGAGGTAGATATGCTTCTTAAAATGTAAATCACAGTCAATACTAGAAAATGCATTTCCTGAAGAAAATGCAGTGAGTGCTGTATTACAAAGTGAGGTTGAAAATATGTTTTAATAACAAATAATAAATACGTTAAATGGCTTAAATCAAGTGAAGAGATTTGAACAGAGTTCAAAAGTCGAAATAGAGTAAACAATGTAAACCATTCAAAAAAATTTAATGGTTGGAAACAAATAAAGTGACAGCTGAATAAAAACAGCAAAGCATTGCTAAAAATGCAGAAATGTAAAATGAATTGAACTGAAGAATCTGAAAGGTCAAATGTATTGCCCTGCATTGCTGAAAAATCTGAAAGGTGAAATGTATTGCAGTGCACTGCTGAAAAACTTGGAAGCTGAAATTGAAAACTGACTGACGCTGAATTGCATTACCTGAAGAAGCAAAGTCCTGAAATACATTGTTACAAAAGCTGGAAGCTAAACTGTAATACTGTCAAAGCTGGAAGAAAGTAGTAGTAGTGGTATTAGCTGTAGTAGTAGTAGTAGTAGTAGTAGTAGTAGTAGTAATGGTAGTAGTAGTAGTAGCTGTAGTAGTAGTAGTAGTAGTAGTAGTAGTAGTAGTAGTAGCTGAAGTAATAGTGGTACTAGCTGCACAAACGATATGCCATATGAAAGGTATGGTATTGATTGATGTTTGTAGAAAGAATTATAATAATCCCGCCAGTTCTTTTTAAAACCAGACAAAATTGAATGTACTCGCCTAATGCCCATTTTTCCAACCTAACGTGATTAAAAGTCTAATTGGGCGGGAAAAATCACCCGATCTGGCAACGCTGCCTGAAGTCATAAAAAGTAATCAAATTGAGCTGCAAAAACTACCCAATCTGGCAATACTGCCTGCACATCCTCGTGCTTCTCCCTCAGCGTAAATCATTGAGATGAAAAAAGTATAAAGGTAATCGAAATTCTGTTTTCAGATTATTGAAGATACAAGTGTCTTGATTTATTAAACCTTTGAAAGAAGGTTAACGATAAAAAAGCATTGTGATCTCATAGCAACCCGACACAGTGTAGCCTGCTAATAAATTCATGAAAAAGAAGAACGCGCACAATGAACAAAGAGCAACAATGTAGGACATCCATGAAGGACAGCAAACTTTTGCGCTTCAATAAATTAAGCTTTCACCGTTGTCCAGAAATACCTTGCGGGTACTGTGTTTGTTTGTTATTATCTCCCTGTCGCACAGAAGGGATGATTCTGTCGACCAATCAACGGACGGCGTGTGTAGCTCAAACTTGCCGGGACCCTTTCTCTCAGTACCCCGACGGAGGAGTACTGTGAGACGAGTACGGCTCAATACGGCTCTGTCCGGGTCACGCCCACTTTTGGAGGTGGAAACGCGGCCCGTGCCGCACCTTTGCAGACTGAACCGACCCGCACCCTGCGGTGGAAATGTGCCATATGTGACCCAAGTAGTTTCCAGTCCCTGACTCCCTCTTAATTGTGACTGTTGTAACATATTTCAGCCATAATATTCTCCCATAGCCACAATACTGAGTAAACATAACATAAGCCTTAAGACTGCTGCACAACCAGGCAGCAGCTGATCATACATAGATGAAAGGGGGCGGGCTTTTAAAGCCACAGAACACGCCCACCTCTACCTTCTTATTTAACTCGGACTCCGCCATCTTAGAATCAGAATCTCTTGGGCGGCGTATCGATTAGATGTAAAGCTTAGAGACACTCCACGCGTGTTATATACGATCCCTCTCCTTTTGTTTCATAGACGATAGACAATAGATCAATAACCTTAACCAAATAAAGTGAGTTAAAAGCGATCCTGTCTCGGCGGCCTTTCCTGGACTAAAATATCATAACACTGATTAATGAATAATGCTCATTGCATAAATCTGCCATTTAGAATCTTTTCAAAATTCCAATTAGATCTCTGAGTAAGGCATGTCTGAAAATCATGTGGACGGAAATTTGGGTCATTTGGACTTTTGGTTGATTTTAAGAACAATTTTGAAGTTTCCACAAAATTGTCACTGTACGGCAAAATCTACCCTGACGGACATTATGGGTCACAATGGCAGAAATGTTCAGCATGCAAAATAAGGCATGAAAACCAAGTATCAGAATTTTCATTAATCACGGCGCACATGCAGAGCGATTAACTGAAACTGGTCAAGCGGGAAAAAGCTTTTTGGAGACCTCTGTACTTCTGGTCTACATATGCCAATTGAATTTGTCCAAAGGTTTGGAGTGGTTGAGTTTAGCGTTTTTTCCGCGTTCACTTTCAATATTTAATAATAACATTGTAAATATAAATTTTAAAAGTATATACAATTTCTTAAATCGTAGGAATAGCGTACTGTACCGATATATTTGCAATTCTTTGCAATTGGCTACATTTTTATACCAGAAGTTAAATCAGGCAACATGTAGTTTAGTAGAAAAACATGTTTTATTCGCAATGTCATTGAAACCACTACACTACCCATGAATCCTGAAGTGTGACACGACAGGAAACGTTTACTACAACCGTGAAAAGTGAATGACTGCTACTGCTACTGAACACGATAGCTTACAAAGGCAACCATCATTTATATTAATGGAAAGTTTGAGTTGTGGTAAGAGCTGTAGCGGAAATGAGCTGTACATGTTGAAAAATATGTTGATATATAATATATGATAAAAATTAAAATATATGATATATATATAAGATGCTTTTTAGTAATTTGGGTAGTATAAAAGCAAAGGAATACATAATGTTGAATGAATAGTTAAATTGAATACGAGACTTAAAATGTATTAAAAATGAGTAACGTTACATGTGACTGCAGTCAGCAACGAAGGAACATACCATGCTATGATATGCACTATGTGAAACAATACACACACACACACACACACAACTTTTATTAACCATGTACCTTTGCCTTTTCTTCCGTTTTCCAAATTATTTTTTGCCCTGAATCAAACGTTTTCTGGTCACGACTACCTTTACGAACGATTGGCTTGGTTCCAGGCTTAAAACTCTTTATATAACGATTTTTACGGTGAAAATGAATGGGAAATTTACTTCCAGAACCAGAGCTGTTAAAAAAGGGGGCGGTCACTGTTACGCTCTATTGCGCCCCCATGTTGAGGGGTGTGGCTCACAGCCGTATGTATTTGACCACTAGTTATAGCGCCCCCTGTGGTCATAGTGGGACAAAACTTTTTGGAGACATCTGTACATCCGGTCTACATATGCTAATTTAATTAGGTTTGGAGAGGTTGATTTTGACATTCATGCCCGATTCACTTTCCATATTAAATATTCATATTCTAAATATTAATTAGGGACCGAGCAGGAACCTGCAAGGAACCTCTTGTAATTCTTGGTTTTATTATTATTATTCCGCCACGTTTGCATTGCACATGCCACACCGATCGCACGCTTTTTACGAAACTTACTAGACGCGTAGAGGTTGACCCAAGATTAGCACACAGCAAAAATTACACTGATTGGCCCAAAGGTGGCGCTATACCAACTGCCCAAATATGCAAACTTTGCACAAGCATATCTCGCCACCGGTTTGACCTACACTCGTGAAACTTTGCGCACACATGCATATACACATGCTGAACAAATAAGCCTCTTGAACTGAACACTTCCGGGTTGCAAGATTTTTCGCCATTTTGAGTTAAAGTAATTTTTAGTTAAAAACTGTAAATTGCCTAATGATCCCAGGATTTTAGACTTTGACAAAAATCCTTTTGCCCATATCATCTCTGGCCCATTATCTTCAATCTGACCAAAGGATTAGTCTGTACAATAAAGTTTAAAGCACCCATGAGCCATTGAGTTCTAAAACGGGCGTGGTTTAAACCGCGAAAATAGTTAATTGCTCATATCAACATCAAGTTGGACTCCTATGATGTTGATCCCAATACAAAAGTTGTTCATAATCAAATTATGAACAAGATGAACTCAACATATTTTCAAATAGGGCGTGGCATCGAAATGGGCGTGGCCTGTCACTAAAACCGCCACAGTTCATAGACGCAATGTTTGATTTGAGCGCGACCGACACAGTGCCTATTGGGGTCCTAAGGTCCAACTCCTCAAGTAAAATTAAGTTGATTGACATAACAACATGGCCGCCAGAGGCTAAAAATCGTCAAAAAAACGCGAATAGCCATATCAACATCAAGTTGGACTCCTATGATCTTGACTCCATTACAAAAGTTGTTCGGAATCAAATTCTGAACAAGATGAACCCAACATCGTGTTTGTAGCGCCCCCTACAGGAACTTTAAAAAGCAGCCCCTGCGCCACGTTTCACCAATATGTATGAAACTCGGTAGGCACGTATAACGTGGCAATACCTACAGAAAAGCCTCTTGGACGCATGCCCCAAAACCCACCGGAAGTCAGCTATTTTCATTTTTCATTTTCACTCTCGGCGGCCATTTTCAAATCTTCGCCTTGTATTTGAACAAACTCCTCCTAGGGAATTTATCGGATCTGCTTCAAAATTGGTCAGTACAGTCATGAAGTGGTGCTGAATAAACGCCATGCTATTTGTGACTGTACGTTGAAGGGCGTGTCCGTGGCGTGCCGTCAAATTGGCCATTTTGAATTCCTTTGCTTTTACTGTGAGTGTGATGATATGGCTTCATGTATGGAATTGTAACAAGTTGATGTAGGGTTAATGATGTTAGTTAAAGTTGTTACAACATGTAATTCAGTTAAATCTTACAACATGTAATTCTGTTAAATCTGGTCTTACATGTTAATGTCAAAACAATTAGTTACATAAATTCTCGAAAAAAAATTAAAACTGCGCGCAGTGATGAACGGGACCTCGTACCGGCTTGCGGCTGCGTCACGTGCGGTCCTAACATGTGCGCAATTGTCAGCCCACATGTTACGACGGCACGTGACGCGGACGCAAGCCGGTACGAGGTCCTGTTCATCACTGCGCGCAGTTTTAATTTAAAATTGTAATTGCTGTAATTTAACCCATAGCTATAATGTGGAGACCCCGGTTGATAATATAGCATTTCTGAGGGCATAATATGATACAATTTTGCCTATAATGTTACAACGTATAACATTTTGGTTCACCTATTACGTAATGAAGCAAGCATAATAATTTTCTCCTTACGTTATGAAGCAAGCATAATCATTTTAAAGACACATGTCCTCTGCATTTTCACCACATTTGTATATCAGGAGATTTGACCCTGAGGGTGATTCACACTTGATGCTTTATATGCGGACATCAATGTCGTTCAGACATCATTAGAATCAACGGGGGGTTAAGGGGGGTGGGCTTGCAAAGGGTGAGATATGACATAGGGTCTACATTCCCAAGAGGCGGGATAAGTGTAGCCGCTGTCACTCTAGTTTGTTTTGGTTTGACAACAGACAGCATGGAGGCAGAACAGGCAGAACTCATCGTGATCATCTTAAATGTTGCTGCAACGATGCATCATATATTCTGTTGCATTCACAACATCCGAAGCATCAATCAATGAAAGATTGGAGCATGATTTGCTCCCTGGTACGGGCGAGTGCGCTCACGAGGATTTAGTAGCGTGACACGATGCGACACATTCGCTCGTGTTGAAATATTTGAACTTCGCCGCGGCAGTCGCATGATGACAGCCAATCAGCATTCACTCCCTGAGTGACGTAACGTAACAACCAATCAGCGTTCAACCGGCCGGGCTAACCGTTCCCTGCAGTCTGGAGTGAACCACAGCATGGAGGAGAAAGTGATTGTTGCCGTTTGCAACTCCCGGAGCTCTATATATAATATTATATGATATTAGTGGCCAGCTGATATTATCGGCTGATATTTGCATTTTTTACGTGTATCGGTATCGGCCGATTTATTTATTTTTTTCCGCCAACAGCCCTGGCATTTTGGCCAAGACCAGCCCACCTAAATCTTTTGCACGTGTGCACATAATTTTACGTTGAAGGCATTTATATATATAATTCTGTACTTGAAGCAATGAAACATAACTATTTGCAGCCATTCACAAGTTTCATAACCACTAATCCTAACCCCAGTCACGCAAAATAAGCATTGAAAAAAAAAAGTTTTTGGCCACCAGAGGGATCACTGACCTCATCAATGATCAACATCGACTGCGGTTACATGGTCGGACCAGATCGACTTATCATGGATTAAGCCATATAACGATGTTGTCACTCGATGGGGGGGCGGTCACTTGTCTGAGTATACATACATCGGATCAGATTGGAATAATGGTCGGAGACCTGGCTGACTCCGCTACGCTAGGTGGCGCTGTAGCCCTTCAACAAGTGGTACTAGAGCCACTTCCGGTTCACGGCAACGTAAAAGCAACAACAAACTATCTGGCGGCATACAAACAAAGATGGTGTACAAGGAGTTTGACGAGGCAACAGTAGCGTACATTTTGTGCATTTTTCACTGTATACAAATGCATATGAGGGAACAAATGGAGCTTTTTGCTGCGGCGGTGGCGATAGAACTTCCGGGTGAAATCCCCGGCCGAAACTCTCGAGCACGCGCAGGACGCAAACTCCCGGCAATACGATACGATCGAGTACACATGCAGGTAGATAGTCGCCTATGACCGGCTCAAGCCCAGCTATCCTATCGACTTCGCAAATCCGGTCCTGAGACGATCCTTTTGGCGAAGCAGATCGAATAAACCTGTTTACATGAATCCAATCGTCATTCAATACGTTCATTACACGATTATGCTCCAGCATGTCAACGCAGTGATTGACCACCAGGTCTGGGATTTTTTGACAGATCGGACCTAAACATTGTCCCATTGGCTTGTTCAAAACAAGATCATAGGTTTGGAATTTGTATGCCAGAACACCAAACAGATATCCCAGAAAGCCATATATCATTGATCAAAATAAAACCTGTTTTAACACATTACTTAAGTACGGATTCATAAAAATAGGTATTTTTTAAGTTATTATACAATATACTATTTATCTGTTGAAGTTTGATCGACTGCACTGGGCCGAGCTCAATGCACTCTTCTCTGTCTGTGTATGGCCACAGTAATCCTCCTTCTGTTACTAACCGCCGCGCATCGTACTGTAGCGGTATCGTAATTCACTGTTGTGTGTATGGTGTATTGTGCGTGTCCCCTTTAAGGAAGGGGGCGTGAGACTGATGTGGGGGGTATTTATTTATTTATTTATGCGAAGCATCTCTGGCTACGTCGGTAGTCTGTTTGAAATAAATCTGTTCCTATATATTTTTACCGGCAACAAAGTCTCCGTCTCCGTTCTTACCCATTCCCCTACAGTACAATTATATACAAGGTTGTATTATATAAAAAAAAACAAGGGGCAGTCAGACAACAAATTGTAAAAAAATAAAAATAAATAGTTGTGTCGTCGGCTCAAAAAAGTGTTAATTTTGTGTTAATTGTATTCTTTCACATCAGTTAACTGAGATTAGGTCTCAGAATGATAAGGCTTGTATTGTTGGACTCAATAGGGATCCATTTGAATATAATGACGGTCGCAACACACAACAACCCGATGTTATTTTATTGATTTTAACGCAAGTGAAACAAGAAATACCGTAACAGTTTAAGCCTTACATTGTGTTTCTAGGATAAATATTGACATTGTAAGGCTCCACTACTGTTCCTCATCCTCATCGTCGTCCGCTTATCCGGGGTCGGGTCGCGGGGGCAGCAGCTCAAGCAGGGGGCCCCAGACTTCCCTTTCCCGGGCCACATTGACCAGCTCTGACGGGGGGATCCCGAGGCGTTCCCAGGCCAGTGTTGAGATATAATCTCTCCACCTAGTCCTGGGTCTTCCCCGGGGTCTCCTCCCCACTGGTCGTGCCTGGAACACCTCCCAAGGGAGGCGTCCAGTGGGCATCCTTACCAGATGCCCGAACCACCTCAACTGACTTTCTAAGCAAAGGAGCAGCGGCTCTAATCCGAGTTCCTCCCGGATGACTGAACTTCTCACCCTATCTCTAAGGGAGAAGCCAGCCACCCTCCTGAGAAAACTCATCTCGGCCGCTTGTATCCGCGATCTCGTCCTTTCGGTCATCACCCACCCCTCATGACCATAGGTGAGGGTAGGAACGAAGATCGACCGGTAGATCGAGAGCTTTGCCTTGCGGCTCAGCTCTCTTTTCGTCACAACAGTGCGGTAAAGCGAACGCAATACCGCCCCCGCTGCTCCGATTCTCCGGCCAATCTCACGCTCCATCGTACCCTCACTCGCGAACAAGACCCCGAGGTACTTAAACTCCTTCACTTGGGCTAAGGACTCATTTCCTCATTTCCTCCACTACTGTTGTACTAAATTATATCGAAAATATGTTTTAATAAATATTTGTTGAATGTTTGAACAAAGTTTAAAGGTAAACATGTACAGTGTGACTTTTAAATATAAAAAATTATATAAAGTATAAAATATATTTTAAAAATGTGGATCATACCACGTGATTCCATGCAAACATTTTTAAATTGGAATAGAAAAATGTTGGTTAGTCCTAAAGTCCGTTATGTCCCAAAGTTTGTAGAGAATAGCAACTTGAGTCTTGTAATGGACATTTGAATGAATGTGCAATGATTTGTAAAAATGCATACATATTTATGAATCCTGCGGTTTTATGGATAAAAAGAACTGTAATGTTTACATTTCTCAACTGATTTCAATGAGTCGTTCATATATTCATGGTTTGTGATCTATGTGGAAAAACACTGTTTTGTCTCCAGTTACTTCTCGATAATAGATTATACTGTCGTGTCTAGCATAGCAGCAATAATCACTGCTAGACGCTCAAGAGAGGACTGTGTATCAACGTTAGGCTGATATGAAGTGAATTACTTTTGTGGAAGAAAAAAAATCATTGTATTGTTGGTTATGTCATGTTAGATTGAGCTTGTTTTCTTTGGTTAATACTTGGGGATATTTCCCTTTATAATATAATTGAATTAATTTAACATAAATATTGTTATTTATTGTTAATAATTATGAAATTGAGTATTGAGTAACACAATAATAATTATATTCTTTTTATTATTATTATTATTATGTATAGGTATTTAGAAATATATTAAAATGTATTTATATTTATGTGAAATGTTAAACTTGGAATCATACATATGATCATATGATTAGATTCAAATGTCATTCAAATGTCAATTTACAAGACACAAGTAAACTTGTGACTATTATTAATAATTATGATACAAATCTCTCTCCATAGGGATGTACCTGTACGTTAGCAAAGTCAACGCGGTTGAGGTCGGAGAGCATCTGGTTGATCTGAGCAGTGTTCTGCAGCACGGCGCGGGCCGCCTGGGCCAGGTGGTTCAGGCTGGTGTAGCGACGCAGCGTCTGGGCAAACGCACTGGCGGACGTCACCTGGCCACAGGAAGGAACTTGAGGTAAGACCCCAGCCACCCACCTGGAGCAGGCGTGGATATAGTGGTCAGAGCTCTATGCTGACCTTTCTCCCTGCCAACACTGTGCTTCTGAGTTGGACTTTTTAGGGAAAAACAGATTTTTATTTTGTTTGTGTGGCAAAACTGATTTTGCGATAACAACAAGACCTCTCCCATCTTCTATTTGAATGTGTGAAGTGTGATATTGGCTTCTATTATTTGGTCAGTCGGCAAACCTGTTGTGCTATTCGTGAAAGCCTGAATGTGATCCGTTTAATCTTAATTCAAAAATAAAAATGACACTCCCACATGTGCTCCTAAATGTTAACTCATGTTTGCACAAGGGACCATTTACTCGCATATGCTAGACAAATGGTTGCACTGTAGAGCCTTGCGTAGCAATACAGATATACAAATACATATACACACACACAAACACGGGCAAACGCATGCACACACATGTCAACACACACACACACACACACACACACACACACACAGAGGGTACCTTGATGCGGACCATCTCTTCGGGGATGTTCATCATGGCGTTGGTCAGCCAGCTCTCCAGACTCTTGGCGAAGTTACGGATGGCTTGTGTTAAGGCACCTAGAGAGGGGGAAATTCAAGAGCTTGAAAATGCTGTGTGTGTGTGTGATAGTGTCTCGCATTGAAAGGATGTTGACAGGACACAACTGTACTTGTGTTATAGCCACAGCTGTTGTGCTGTGTGTTCTCCCCCTGTACACCCCCTGTCTGTCTCTGTCATGTGCCTAAACCTAAACTATTCACAACTGGCCTGCATCAGCTCATCAACTCCCCTTCTTCACACCTGGTTCCTCTGCAGTCATCGTCAGATCGTACTTCAAACTTCAGTGGTAGATATTCGTACCTGGTCTACTCCAAATAAATATTTTCATTACTCCAACTCCAGTCCTGTCTCTGTGTTCTGCTCTTGGGTCCAGCAGCTATCGAACCCTAACATCTTGGGCTTATTGCTTATTGCTTGACACAATAGCTGTGAGGCTTGGATGTGAGGGTCCAGATGTGAGGCCTTGATATGAGATCTGGATGTGAGGGATTGATTTGAGGCCTTGATGCGACCCCTTGAGGTGACACCTGGATTTGAGGTCTGGATGTGAAGCATGGTTGTGAAGCCTGGTTTTAAAGTTTGGATGTGAGGTCTGGATTGGAGGAATGGATGTGAGGCCTAGACGTAAGGCCTGGATTGGAGAAATGGAAGTGAGGCCTGGATGTGAGGCCTGTGGGCGCTGACATGGTCTTACTGGGGATGGGCCTGAGGACGTCAGGGATGAGGATCTCCACAAGCGCCTGGTACAGGCTGTTGTCACAGTCTCGGCTCCACCGCAGCACAGGCTCGTACTTACAGAGTACCACCAGACAGGACTTGGGCAGACGCTTCTCAGACTCGTCGTGGCTGGACATGAGAGAGACACAGGGCTGCTGGTCAGCCATTAACGTCATTGACCCAGGTGTGTGTGTGTGTGTGTGTGTGTGTGTGTGTGTGTGTGTGTGTGTGTGTGTGTGTGTGTGTGTGTGTGTGTGTGTGTGTGTGTGTGTGTCTTACACGGCCAGTGCAGCAGAGTCAGCAGGCTGGTTCTGGCTGAACCTCCAGAAGGTCTTCCACAGTGTCTCAACCAACGTGAACTGCAGGTTGACGATCACATCCAGGATAGCCTGGATCAAGAACACGGATCAGCTGACACTTAATTAATAACTAGTCATTCATATAGGACAATCATATTGGTATGAAATTATGGAATCATTATGCAAACACACTGCCATCTTTTCACTCCTGCAGCTATAGTTCCCTTGTTAGATGGCACTCAAGGTAACACAACCCAAAACTGACAGATGGGGGACATTTACTTTGTCTGGATATTCTCTCCCTACTCTTTGTCTGTCACAAGACCTCAAGTTCCGGCTGTCAACCATCGTTCGCGGCCATTTGTGTCTCAGGGAGTCCCCTTCACTGACCACAAGGACCAAGGTAGGATGGACGGTTCATTTACATTACATTTACATTTGGGGCATTTAGCAGATGTTTTTTAGCCAAAGCGACTTACAATTCACAATGGATGTTGAGCCCTAGTTTACCTCACAGTGTTCTCTGTAGAGCAGCTGGAAGCTCTTGATGTGCTCCAGCTCTACGCCCTCGGGCAGAGCCTTCCCCTGCAGGTCGATTTCCGGGAACTCTGGCAGGGCTCTGGATGCGTCTGGAGACAAGAGAGGAAACCCCCACCCCTTTAAAACCAGAAGCAAGCACAACAGCAGAACCAGTATTGATTCATTAATCATGAAAGCCAAGCATATTCGTACTGCGGGTGGTATGCGGTGGTATGTGCTGATGTTCTTAGCAATGAATCCATGGAACCATCGCAAACGTCATCTTAAAACCGAACACGCAGTGCTGCAAGACAAACACTAAACTAAAGCTGACCTTGACTGATCCAGACATCGCAGGACTGTGTTCGCAGAGGCAGGCGCACCCTTCTCATTAGGCTTATGGAAGTTCAGTTATCAACGTGCTGGCCAACTTTTGATATTATTTGTATTTAGCCTACAGTGTGTGCTCTGTGTGTGAAAAACTGTTATTCTTAATGTTGTCACTTGCTGTGTGTGTGTGTGTGTGTGTGTGTGTGTGTCTGTGTGTGTCACTGTATTTTGTTATATTTTATAACATCTGTCATAATGGTGGTACTTGGAGAGACAAATTTTTTCTGAGGTGGTACGCGGTATAAAATGTTTACTGCTGTAGCGAATGGCTGTTTGTGGATGAGGGGGATTATGTTAAGTGGGTCTGTTTTGGAGATGTTAATTTTTAACTAAAATAAACTATCGCTCTCTCATAGAAAGTTGTGTCCAAAAGGAAACTTTTGCAATACAACTGCACGCCTTCATGTTATCAAAAGCAAGCTATTTTCACATTCTGCAGTGCAAGTAAACGTTCGCTAGTAGTGTTGACTACTATAGACTAGTGATCGACCGATATATCGGCCAATATTCACGTATTTTACGTCTATCGGTATCGGCTGATTATTATTTTTTTGGCAGATTTTTTTTTTTTTTTTCGAGACTTATAACATTTGTTATCATCATTGTGTCATTTTTATGATGTCAATTGAGGGAGCAAAAGCAGTATTGGCTTAGCCTGGAAATCCAGACCCACATCCGAAAGCTGTAGGGTCTGGCAACGAGCAATGAAAATGGCCCAACTTGAGGGGCGGCACCAAGCATGCATTTGAAAATGTCACTGCACGCAATTGGATAACACTACGAGCAATCAGAAGAATACAAGGGGTGACGTATCCAGACCAGCGGAGCTAACCAATAGATAAGACTCTTGCCGTATCCGGTCGGTAAAACAGCAACGCTTTTGGCCCGCCTATATCAGATACACCGATGTGATTGGTTAATGTTCTGGGCAAGGGGAATCGGTATCGGCCATCGGTTAAGGCTGATGAAAAGAAATCGGTATCGGCCCTAAAACATCCATATCGGTCGATCCCTACTATAGACGTTAAGAACTTTCAGCACTATACCATGGGACCTAATTACGTGCAGTGAGTAATAACACCTGCATAAGAAATATACTCAATTCCATTCTTTAATTTTTACTTAAACTGGAAACCAACAATACAAAACAATATAATAAAAAAGAATAATGTTGTGGGGAAAAATACAATATAATCTCTAATTAAAGAATGCTCATATGATTTTATACATCTGTGGTGTCGTGAAATAAATTATTGCATCATAATCGTGAAACCATCAAACGGTGGTGGTTATTCCTCAGACTACTGTGTAACCGTACCATCAAAATCTATCTCGTTGCATCCCTAGTGTGGACTAGGTATCATCAGTCACATGAGAACTCACCGAGGAACTGTTGGTACTGCTGAACCTGGGCGCTGATGTCAGACAGCCCCGCCCCGTGTTGCTGCTGCTGTTGCCCTGCCCCAGATCCTGTGCCATTGGTCATTCCCTCTATCTTCTGCACCGGTTTCAACCTATGTCAGGATGCGAGAGTGGTTATCAAGTTACACTTGTCTTCGAGGCGAAGGTCATCATGGATGCATTTAGGGAGCATGATACTCTAGTAGTTACGGTGTTTAGGACTTTGAGCAGTTCAGGGTCGAAGCCCAATGTCCGCAGTCTACCTGTAGGCATCCTTGAGAAAGATACCAAACCCATATTTGGTCATTATCTATGTAGCTTTGGATACCTGATAGTGGACTTAATAGCACTAAATGGCCAAATAGCACTAAATAGCAAATAGATGTAGTCTGTAGTATGGAAATAATCGCCAGCTCCCACCATTTCCTGTGTGTGAGAGAGCCTATAGGACAGTGTGTACTGTACCACCATATTGGCATGCAGTGTTAGTACCTCTGCTTCTGGGAGAAGGGCTGCTGCCTCATGGCCAAGTGCTGCTGGTCCTCCATCAGCCGAATGAGAGACGAGCTAGCCTTGATCCTCAGGCCGTAATAGTGGTACTTTGAGTTACCCCTGACGTGGGGAGAAGAAAAACAGGGATCTTATGTGCAGAATTGTGTGTATACACTGCTGTGTTCATCTGCAAGAGTCTCAAGAGTTTTCAATGGTATACATTTTTCAACTGTATATGTATATATACAGTATATTGTTTGTGTATTATTTTGTATGCATCAATATATTCTGTCTATAAACAAGTCTTTTAAAGAATGACACATTTGTATCCACCATGAGCCAGGAACTTAAGTCTGCCCTCTTAAAGCAAGAATAAAACCATTGCACACTGGGCTGGAAAGCTCACTACAATAAAACCATAAAACCAAACTGTTGCAGTAATACGGCTATTGGTACGTGTGACTCTCATGAACGTGTCTCTCTTACCGTGTGCCCAGGCGGCGTGTGCGCAGCCCCATGAAGACAGAGCGGATTAGCTTGCCGAAGGAGGCAGCGTTGACAGGCTCCAGCTTCTGCTCCTGGCAGTGCAGCAGGTAGTGGCAGTAGAGCGTGGAGCGGGGCAGACTTACGCCTTCAGCTGTCTCGTAGTTGTCCAGCAACCACTGTACCTGGCACACAGGCAGAGGCAGACAGCCAGGCTGCAGCAGTTAGCAAAGGGAGGCAAGGGCGGGGGATTGGAATAAAATTACACTAAATATATAAAGTCAAGGTACATAAGCGAGAAGCCTGCACACTGAGGAGGCAGGCAAACATTGGAAAAATAGGAGATCTAAATAAATTCAGATATGATTAAAACAAAGTAATGCTTTTAATCATTTTGTTTATCCTGTGTTGAATTTCATCAAAGACAAAAACATGATAACTGTTGTTTGCATGCTGTGGCATACAATGTTGGTATGCAATGAGATTGATAGGGCAATAATCATATCAGGTGATATGAAAGGAGTCTGGAATGAGTCCCATGCAATTGAATGATAGGAAGCATGATGAGGTCATGGTTGTGTTGACCATGAGAAGCGAATCAAAGTTAAAAGATTACAGTTTACATAACAACTTTTGGCAATACCACAAGTGCGCACAAAGGGTGCTAATGTTATCCAGATCAACTTCCCGCTCAAATCCCCACTTCGGCAGGACCTGCGCTTCCTGCTAGACTTCAACACGATGACATCATCAGCCTGCACCACCAGAACTTCACAGGGTGGTAGGGGGGTGAGGGTAGAACGAACAAACAAGATGAGAGAATGGGCTCCCACGCTTGGCACCTCTGCATACCTTCTTGTCTGCCGATGGCACATTACTCTCCTCTCCCTCGGTAATACTCACGGTGGCTGGGGAGGCTCGGGCTGCGAGCGAGTAGCTCTGACCGTTTCCACCTGACCCTCCTCCTCCTCCACCTCCACCACCTCCCGTGCTGCCACCACTGCTGCTGCTGCTCCCACTCAGCATGTAGCCCCCCTGGATCACGTAGCTCCCAGTGGCCGCGCCGCCGTTGGTGCCAGCCCCGTCTGCCCCACCGTTGGCCCCGGACGCCACTGCAACGGACCCCGCCACGGTCTCCCCGGGCCCCGCCGCCACGCTGGTGGGCTGGGCCACGAACATCGACACGGCCCCCGCAGAACCGGCTGTGACCGACACAGTAAGGGGGGTGCCGGGGGTGGAGGCCTGGGTGGTGCTGGCCTCGTAGTACTGGGACGCCGTCGTCTGGGTGTAGAGGGGCGCGTCTGCATAGGAGAAGCTACCGGAGTGGCTTGCCAGTAGGTGAGAGAAAGGAGGAGGGGGAGGGCGGAGGCAGGGGATGTAAGGGAGTTGTCCTGCCAGGAGTGCCACCTCCCCCGACTCTCCCTCCAAAACATGCGCAACAGGCTGGGAAGACTGGGAATTTTGGGATTGGGAAGACTGACCTACTGTACTGTGTGTGTGTGTGTGTGTGTGTGTGTGTGTGTGTGTGTGTGTGTGTGTGTGTGTGTGTGTGTGTGTGTGTGTGTGTGTGTGTGTGTGAGGGGGGGATTCTTACATAGTACTGGTTGTGTAGTTTGTGTCTCCTCCTTCCACATACTGAACCTGGTTGGTGTACACGTGTTGCACCTGGGTCAGTTGCTGCTGCACCTGACGAACGCACGCACGCACGCACACACACACACACACACAATAAGATAACCTCCTCAAGCATTAATTACACTAAGTGCAACTCCAAGGTTCATTTGCATCCTTATCCCTACGTTAGTAAAATAGCAAAACTGACTTTCTCACTTCCTCCTCCCTTCTCCCTCCCGCTCTTCGTCTCTCCCTTGTTCATTTCTCTCTCTACCACATTCTCCCTTGTTCCTCTCCCTCTCTTTCTCTTGCTGTCTCCCTTTCATCCTTTCCCTTTGTATCTCTCCCTCCCTTCACCTTGCTCTTCCCTAACCTACTCTGAGCAGCATGGCCTCGTCCAGCAGCAACCGCGGTGGCAGAAACAGTTCATGAACAGGGCCTAAGAAGCCAGCCTCTAGTGCGTCGAAGCCGGGGCATAGGGGGACCAGGCCAGGCAGGCTAAGGTTGAACCACTCTTCTGCTCCTTCTGCTCTTTCTGCTCCCAAACTGAGGAGCTGGAAGCCAGTAGTAGTAAAGTTCAACCCACACAAGGGATTTTTGTTGTGGGTTTGTTTTCCTTAAATTAATCTACAATGTCTTCTGATGTGAGTGGTTAAGTTATGAAAGCTGCGACTCCTATGCTATGAATACTAGGGCCTGCATTGATCTGCTGTCCCTGCGCATTGGGCGGCGCAGACAGGATATGAAAATAAGAGCCCTCCCTTGTATTTTGACTAACACAGGTGTAATAGCCGTGTGCAGCATTAATGAGGGGACTTTCTCTGAAAACCTAGAATTGCTCATCAATGGTCGTTAGATATAGATAGAAGCAAACAGTAGTTGGGTATGTGTGTGTTTTCATTCATTTGGGTTTACCTCCTGGCTGATATGGACAGGCTGTAGACTGGTGACCGTGAGCTGGGTGCCCGGTTCAGCCTTTGCTATCTGAGAGGTAGCCTGCACAACGGACCGCTGGAGGATCAACACAGCCAAAACACTTTACACAACACCGCCCCCTGCCACGTTCATGACCGGCCACTATGCACGCACGTTACATCAGAGCCCCTTTGGCAGGCTGTGTGTGTGTGTGTGTGTGTGTGTGTGTGTGTGTGTGTGTGTGTGTGTGTGTGTGTGTGTGTGTGTGTGTGTGTGTGTGTGTGTGTGTGTGTGTGTGTGTGTGTGTGTGTGTGTGTGTGTGTGTGTGTGTTTTCACCTGCTGAGCAGTCTGCACCTGTTGGACCACCTGCGTGGGAACGCCTGTTTGAACCACAACTGGAGGGGGGCTGGAGTCTGAGACGCTGTCGCTGGAGTGGAGGGATCCCTCTGGAGAAGAAAGAGGAAACGGATGATTTCAGTTCTGTATATTAACTACTGGGCACTCATCTCCTGGACTGGCCAATTTACGTAGCGACCCCTGGACGTAGTTTCAATATGAATTTATCAGAGACACACTTCCCTTAAGCATCTAGCTAACTTCACTGCTAGTAGGAAATGTGTCGACTTTAGCACCTCAAAGAGTTTTAATATGCTTTGTAAATGATCAATGCACAAGGTCTCATTTTGTCATACACAAACTTTTGAATAGGGCATTTAAGCGTCTATGGCAATTGTGCTGCTAGAGTAGATCCTGAGACAAAAGGGGGTAATTGAGTGGGTTATTATTTACCTATACATTAACCTGTCCAATCTGGTCTTACCTGTGACTGTGACCACAATGTACTGTGGCGTGCTTTGAGCGTTGCCCGTCTGTGTGGGGGAGCCCTGGATTTCTGCGGTCACATACTGGGTCTGGGCCACAACCGCCGTTTGGGGGGCCTGGCTGCCCCCTGCCGGCTTCTGACCTTCGATGGTGGGGCTCTGGGCATCGCTGGACACCCCCGTACCCCCTGGCGTGCTGGCAGTGGGGGACGTCTGGATCTCAGCCAGGTACTGAGTGGTGGTGGTGGTAGAGGTGGCCACCGCCACCGACGACATGGAAACGCCAGGGCCCCCTTGGGGTTGACTCGCCGGCTGTATCTCTCCCACGTAGCCTGAGGTGGCCATGGCTCCACCTGGGAATCCCCACTGGTAAGGCAAATGCAACCACGTAAAACAAAATTAATAATAATAATAAGGTTTATTAAACACTTAGCAATTCCCATTTTTGTGACCCATTGTTGGTTAATCATCACACCTGTCTAGACCCCTTTTTTCTAGCCTACAAGTGAATTCATGAAAACCCAAGTACCTGGAAAGCTTTGCTATGCTAAAAAATATAATTATTAGCATAGCAAATCGTTTTTATATTTATTACCACTACTATCATCACAGATACTGCCACTAAAAAGGTAAAAGTTGAATTCCTATTATCATTCTGACCAATATTAATGGATAATACTTTATTGCTTGGTTGTTCTCTTTGAAAGGAATTGTGGGGGAGGAGTACTGACTGTAGAAAGAAGTGCGGTGTCACATTACCTGTAATATGATCACAATATACACAGTAAATATATTCAATGGCTTTCCTGACAACAATGCCAGTCCTTTAATGAATGGGGCTAGTTCGTTTTAACAGTTGCAGTTGTAGTAGTAGTTGCACTTATAAAGACAAAAAAAATATGACTCCAAACTGCTTAAAAAAAATTGAATTGTACGCACCTACAAAGTAAAAACGCCCTTCCCTGCCACGCCCCTTCCCTATTCAACTTCTGACACTTGACGTTGTGGAGTCGTGGCTTTCACCTTTGTACGGATTTCCAAATAAGCATAGCATCAAATCAACACCCGAAGAACAAAAGCAACATAACATGTATCCCATTCCTTTCTGGTTTTGATAAGGGCAACAAAGTTGGCCGCACGTAAAAGATAGCAGGAGATCAGCAAATGGCAAATTCAACCCAACTAATCAAAGCATTTTATAGCGGAATACCATCTAAATGTGGCAGTTGCTCGGTTATTGGTGACAAGAAACATGGGCTTCTGCCGCTGACCATGAATATTAGCACATGTCCTCCTATCGTACAGCAGCAATGGAAATACAGCCAACATAATGGCTAACCTAAGCATTGATAATAATAAATCTGGTCTCTATAACAACCGCCATTTTGTACCCTTTGCATTTGACATCGCCATAACAACGGCCTGCCTGAGCATGCATTGGAGGAAGCGTCGGCATGGCAAGCACATTACAACGTACACCGAATGCACCGCGAGCACAAATCCGCACGGTCAACGCTTAGGCTTGGTGATTATTATAACCAAGCAGCTAGCTAACCGGCTAACTTACATTACAATCATGTTATGGCTACTGAATGACGGCGTAATGTTAATTTAAATACCGCCTGGAATTAATATATTTAAAATATCCTTAGAGCTTCACCTCTTTTTCCGAGTGAACTTTCCAGCGGTAAATTGTTTTTATTTTTAAGGATTCGTTTGTTGTTGTTGATTCGCGTTGCTGGGGTTCTTGTCGCCAGGGCTACCGCGGCTATGGCGCTTCGTCCTCACCAGGGCAACTGTTGCTACCCACTCGCTTTCTTCCCTCCCCCTTCATTGTTCTGATTGGCCAAGCGCTCCGAATTTCTGTTAAAGAGAAACGATAGTTAAACGTATCAATACAATGCATTTCTAAACGGTGCCGAAAATCACTGTCTTGTGAAGATTAAACGATATAGCTATGGCAGAATCAATGCAAGAGTCTTTATGGTGCGTGACAGAATTCTGCATTACGTGAATTCTTACAAGGCGACTCAGTGTTGTGTTGTATTCATCAATAATAACCAGGACCTGACAATCATTATTCAGGACCAGTACTCGGTTGTAGGTTCTATGTTATTAATCTCTTCTGCATTATTAAAGCCAGTGCACTCAATGGTACATAAGGCTATTCAGGATCATTGGAAGCAACAATAATACATCACACAACGACAACTACTCTATTGTAACTGTACCCGTGCCTGTGATAATGTAGGGCTCCCTAGCAGACCTGGGCTATAATAATATCCGATATTTTGAATAACTGTGAAGACAAGAATTCGGAAATCCCTTATCTATAACCCATAGATAGAATAGATATGTCTTGCAGAGTCAGGTCTAGCTTATTATTATAACATATTTATAGAAAAGCTTTCATCAAACAATGTATTATTTCTATACGTACTATTTCTATATTTATTAAAATAAAGGAATTCATCTTTTATGATTTTATCAACTTCTTTTATTATTTTACTATATCTTTAATTTCAAAACGTAAACGTTTTGAAGCACGTGCATTAAAAAATTATATATAACCTGTTTCTCATACAGAAATTTTCCATCAACACCCATAGCTGATGCAACATTTTGCAACAATATGGTCCTTTTTCTGTGTAGGCCTTAATTATTTATTTATAATGTATCATATTTGATATGTAAGGCCAGCAAGCAACCTCGGGAAATGTCATGTTGTTTTCTTCCTATGAACAGAATAATTACACATTCATTATCCCCATTGTAATTTCCAAAACGAGGGGTCTTTGACCTCCATGATCCAGATAATACCGTAGTTTCTGTGTGACTTATATAATGACTTCTATGTTATCTGACTTTGGAAATGCCACAGGCCCGGTTCCGATCCTTTACCCTATATTCCAAACCCAAGAGAGTGAGTGTTGGTTTGCAGAGTGGTAATGAAATGAATAGGTCTAGGTAGATAAGATGGAAAGGAGGTCATAACAGACTCAGGGATATTACTGTATAAAGGTATGAGCAATTGGCCTTTTTCACCTGGGGTTTGGGTTATAAACACTAGCTGGGCAACGGACTTGAATGCGGAACAGTTCCACCACCCAGCTAGCATTAAGAGCCAAGATGTCACCAAGATGGCTGCTATGTGAATAAGGCCCTTTGCTGCTAATAATTATATTGTGTGACCATAACATTTTTCGAGCTGTTTTCCATTGAAGATCAATATGAGGATAATGTCACGTACAGATAATATTCACTGCATAATACATATTTATTTAAATGTTTTATGATTATACTGTGGACAGTATTTACATAAAAGTGTGCGGAAGGGTTCATATTTGAAGTTTGTGTAAACATTATTCTCACAATTCAGTTCTGAAATTCTGTCAAATCCCAGAGGTTGGGATATCCACAGTATTTCTTAATTATTCCTGCTTTTGTTTTCCTAAAGGTCTTTCACTCTATCTCTCGCCCCAATCTCTTAGTCCCTCAGACAGGCGTCTACATGCGTAGTCGGGCCCTCGTCGTCATCATGGGCTGTGAAACCCCCTTTATAAACGAGGCCAGGGTCACCCTGAAAAGTCACTGCCATACCAAACCACACAGAGCGAGTGCTTTTCCTCAGAATAAAAATAAATAAATAGACAGAGATAGACACAGGAGGATAAAGTGTTGATTGCAATTCAGTTATCTCCTTTTGACAATTGAACTTGCACTAGCTGTTGGCTTGCTGTGTGTGTGGGTGTGACTGTGTGCGGGGGGGGGTCAGTATGTGGAAAGCCGTAGTGTTGGTGGTGTGTCTGCTGGTGGCGGGGATCCGTGGCATGGAGGGACCGTCATACGGCGTGAAGCTCTGCGGACGGGAGTTCATCCGAGCAGTCATATTCACCTGTGGGGGTTCCCGCTGGAAGCGATCCCTGGGTGGCAAAGGTGAGACTTACTGCTTTATTGTGCCACTGTGGACACTCAGGTCTATTTATTGGTCATGTTGGGTTAGTTATGTTTGGAGGAAATTTTGTTTTGTTTTACCCTTGTGTTGTATTGTTTAGTGCCTGATGTGTATTGCCATGTTTATTTATATGGCATTTATTTATGTTTGCATTACATGTTGCTTTGTATTTATGGTATTATCTATTCTTCTAAAGTCATTAGTCAATATAATGTGTTCAATGCAGTTTATTTGTCATACACAAAATTATAAATCTGAATAAGTGTTCTTTGTTTTTTTGTAGTCTGGAGAAAAATCAGTTGATCAAAAACAAAATGAATGGGAAGCAATCTGAACACCTTTTTATCATCTGCTAATATCATGTATCATGTGTTGTATATGTGTATGTATGTGTATTTATCTATACTGTTACTGTAGATAATCAGACAGATAATCAGACCCTTTACTTCTTACCCCCCCCCAGAGGTAGATGCGTTGGGCTCCCAGGACGAGCCGATCTCTGAGGGCAGTGGTGTGGACAGCAGCCTCCAGCTGGAAGACCCTAGCAGGTCCCGGCGGACGGTCCGATCTGTCATCTCTGAGGAGATCCTGCAGGCCCTGCGCAGGGACGACCGCAAAGGCCGCGGTGTGGTGGTGGGGCTGTCCAACGCCTGCTGCAAGTGGGGCTGCAGCAAGAGCGAGATCAGCTCTCTCTGCTGATGGAACATGCACACATACAACCCTGGGAGGAACAAAAACGGATAGAATGGAGATACGCGCACACACACACACACACACACACACACACACACACTCACACACTTCGTTTTTCATTTCCTATATTGGACACGTCTTGTATTTTTTAATTGGTATTTAGTTACTCATTCTATGTCTGAAGTTGAAACAAATGACAAATTAGTTGTCGTTAGGATCTGGTAATTCTGTGTTGATGTTTATTTATATTAAATGAAATAACCCACTCTGATGAATGTGTGCTATTTTTCCAATCAGAAAAACACATTTACATTTTCTATTTACAACTTTTTTCTGAATGTGTCCCTGGTTCTCTCTCTCTCTCTCTCTCTCTCTCCCTTTCTTTCCCTTCCCCTCCCCCTTTCTCTTCCTTTCTTCTCTTCTCTATATGTAAACAGCTGTAACCCCCCCCACACACACAGGTCATGACCTCTGCTGTAAATGTCTACACTGAGAAAAGAAAGGAAGTCTACATGCTGTGTTAGTGGTAATCACAAAACATAGAAGTGCTCAAGAAGCTCTATTAGCAGGAAGGAGGAGAAGTAAAATCTAAATATCTAAATAAATAAATATATATATATATATACCAGTGGTGGCTGCTGGTCTTTTGGTCTTTCAAAGAGGGGAAGCTCATTTTCGGCCATCATATAAATTGTCAATTTATGTATATGTCAATTATGCTCTCTGTTCCTTTTCAAGGAAATGCTCTGTCATACCAACTAGCTGTCTTTTCCAGTGACTTGACCAGTGTCCTCTCAATGGCCAGCAGAGCTAGGCTGCTTAAACAGCCTTGGTCCATTGTGTTAGGTGTAGGACTTGAGCCACTTTAAACAGGAGAAGCTCCTTTCTACACCTGCAGATGTAGCTCCAATTGTTGCCACTAATGAGAACAGTTTGTAAAGCTGAGGCATTGCACTCCATGTCTTTAAGGAACACCAAGAAATAACACAGCTTTCCCTTGTCATCCTGCAATTCCTGATCTGAATACAGGACTTGAAGTTCAGACCTCAGGCTCCCTGAATCAAAGTGATGGCCAACTACCAAAACGATATTAAACTTGAAAAAGGAAATGTGGGAATGTTATGTTAAACTGAAGTAAGGAATTGTGTGAATAAAAATGTATGAAATGTACGATGAAAATTGTCTAGCAATTTCGCCAAGCAAATATCAAGAAATAGGTTGCAGTTCGTCTTTCGACTCGCTTGCAAACTCCACGGTGGGACTGAGGAATGAAGAGCGCTCCGGCGACTTTTTATAGTTCAAAATCGCTGTCAATCAAACGGCAACTCAGTCTTTCGCAGACCCGCCAATCATCACGCAGATGCCCAGCGTCCAGGCCGGCCTACTCCTCCTTTCACTCCCAGAGACGCTGAGCGTCCGTGGGAGGGACATAATCGCAGCATTATCCAATGACCGTCGACTTTCGACGCACTAAAAAAAGCTGTTCTATGCAGCCCATTGAAGTGGACATTTAACCGGTTGCTTGCAGGTTGCTTGCTAGGAAATGTGTCACAGGAATTTCCTGGTAGGGCGGACTCAAAAGTGCATTTTGGGCGGGGCGGAGCTATTCATGTCAAATCTTGTAGCAACTCGATACAGTTTCCGCGTGAGTAAATGGTGGCGAAGACATCTTCTCTGGATTTTGCCCTCTTTCTATGAGGTAAAGGAATTATGTTCATAGTTTTGATAACTAATACTTTTTGTTAGTTGTTAACCACTTACCGACTATATACTTTGAGAAAATAATATTAATACTACTACTTCAACTACTACTAATTGTGTGTGTGTGTGTGTGTGTGTGTGTGTGTGTGTGTGTGTGTGTGTGTGTGTGTGTGTGTGTGTGTGTGTGTGTGTGTGTGTGTGTGTGTGTGTGTGTGTGTGTGTGTGTGTGTGTGTGTGTGTGTGTGTGTGTGTGTGCGCGCGCGCGCACACACAAGACCTTGTGTCCATGGACAGACTTGGCAACAGATGGCTTCTCTCCATCTTTTTGATCATCGTGCCAGACACTATGTACAACATGAAGGGCTGTCTAACCCAACAAGGTAAAACGATTCTGGAGGTCTTCCTGCTCTTGCTATTCATAAGCTGAGCTACTTTATTTATGGATACCTTAAAGACTTTTGAAAAAAAGATATTGTAAAATGGACGCCAGGTACACAGATCATTTTACTGGTCATATCTGATGGCCTAGGCCTGTTTCTGGATAACCAACAATCAAAGAAAGGAGGAATATTACGTGTTTGCTTCCTGGTATAACCTTGTATAACATACCTTATCCTAACTGTTTGTATGCAGAAGTGAATAGTTACGATAGATGTTGGTTTGTGTGTTTTGTCATTTGTTTCTTTTCTGACTCATCGTCATATGAGGTATGAGTCTTACGAGTGCTTATGAACTAGAAATTACATGTATTACTAAATTACTCTTCTGACCTCAATATAGCATTATGATATAGGAAATGCACACACAAACAGCATACATTTGTATAATGTCATACATTTGTTTTTAAAGTAATAAACATCCATCGTAGCCCACAGCAAACCCACAGCAATACAATGTTGAGAAAGTTGATTCATGGACGGAGCAGGAAGCCCCCAACCCCCTTTACCATCCAGGGGGTTGAAATAGAGACGGTGGAGTCGTACAAGTTCCTTGGAGTGCACATAAACAATAAGCTGGACTGGACAGACAACACAGAGGCCCTTTATAGGAAGAGCCAGAGCAGACTCTTCTTCCTCAGGAGGCTCAGGTCATTTGACGTGTGTGGCAGGCTATTAAAGATGTTCTATCAGTCTGTGGTAGCCAGCACACTGTTCTTTGCTGGGGTGTGCTGGGGAGGAGGCATCAAGGCTGGGGAGTCCAACAGACTCAATGAGCTGGGAAGGCTAGCTCTGTTGTGGGACTAGAACTGGACAGTCTGGAGGTAGTGGTGGAGAGGAGAATGAGGGACAAATTCAAGTCCATCTTGGGTAACCCCTCCCATCCCCTCTATGTTGAGCTGTGGCAGATGGGGAGCACCTTTAGCCACAGATTCATTTCCCCCCAGGTGTGTGTGTGTGTGTGTGTGTGTGTGTGTGTGTGTGTGTGTGTGTGTGTGTGTGTGTGTGTGTGTGTGTGTGTGTGTGTGTGTGTGTGTGTGCGTGCGTGCGTGCGTGCGTGCGTGCGTGCGTGCGTGCGTGCGTGCGTGCGTGCGTGCGTGCGTGCGTGCGTGCGTGCGTGCGTGCGTGCGTGCGTGCGTGCGTGCGTGCGTGCGTGCGTGCGTGCGTGCGTGCGTGCGTGCGTGCGTGCGTGCGTGCGTGCGTGCGTGCGTGCGTGCGTGCGTGCGTGCGTGCGTGCGTGCGTGCGTGCGTGCGTGCGTGCGTGCGTGCGTGCGTGCGTGCGTGCGTGCGTGCGTGCGTGCGTGCGTGCGTGCGTGCGTGCGTGCGTGCGTGCGTGCGTGCGTGCGTGCGTGCGTGCGTGCGTGCGTGCGTGCGTGCGTGCGTGCGTGCGTGCGTGCGTGCGTGCGTGCGTGCGTGCGTGCGTGCGTGCGTGCGTGCGTGCGTGCGTGCGTGCGTGCGTGCGTGCGTGCGTGCGTGCGTGCGTGCGTGCGTGCGTGCGTGCGTGCGTGCGTGCGTGCGTGCGTGCGTGCGTGCGTGCGTGCGTGCGTGCGTGCGTGCGTGCGTGCGTGCGTGCAACAAACAAATGTATCCTACGGGGGATTAATAAAGATGTATCATATCGTATGTGAATGATGTTTCGGTTCCCTCCTCCCAACATTCTTGTGTTAATGTCAAGGTGGTCCGCCTCCCCCATCTCATCTTGGATGCCATATTCCCTATGAGGAGGATAGCGGCATGATGGTGCGGGCAGCCATCCAGTGCGTCTGGGACCCAGGGCCTCACTCAGAGACCCCCTCCATCTACACCTTACACTGGGAGTCTGCTGACAGAAGGTATGGCATACTTGCTGATCAACAAAGCTCAAAGCGAGTCCATTATAATGATTATGATGTGGTTACCGTTTTTCCTCTTCCTTCTCTCTCCTCTCCTCTCCTCTCCACTCTCCTCTCATCCTCCCCTTTTCACTTCTGTAATCTTCTCTCCTTTCCTCCTATTTTCTTCTACTCTCTTTTCCTATTCTCTCTGTGTAACAGAGAGCAGAGTGTCAGGGGGAGTAATTCAAGTGCGTATATTTCACCGACGCTGGTGTCCAGCCACAGTGAGCTGAGTGTGTGGGTTGAGGCCAAGAACCAGCACGGTTCTGCCTCCTCTCCAAGGTCCACCTTCAACACAGCCAACATCAGTGAGTACTTCCTTGGCACGTCTGTCCCAATGGGTACCAGGGAGCAGCTGGGTCTGAAATGTCCTTTTTCTGATTGTTTCATGACACACTTGAATTGAATGACTTTAATGACTAACCCTATACACACGTGGCTGTTTGTCTTATTTAAAAATATCTTTGTGCAACAGAAACTGCGTGTTCTGTCTAACAGGATGTTTATTTTGTGGTTTTCTCATTTTGTGCTGTTAAGCAGTGTTCACTGTCATTTATAATTCCAATCAAGTCCTTAAGTTTTTGTGTGTGTGTGTGTGTGTTTATTTTTTGTGTGGGTATGTGTGTAGTGAAACCAGCTACTCCCAATATCACTCAGCACGAACTGGCGCCCCTGGAGATATACTGGGAGTCAAAGTGTTCAAAGCAGGGTCTCTCTGAGGGCCACTGCCAGGTTCGCCACCGAGTGGCCCCAGATGTAAGCTGGGCAGAGGTCAGTGGGACTTGTAATGCAGTAATAGTGCTGTTTGTATCTAATCCTACCTAACCCTAACCCTTGATAAATGGATAGAGATATCTTATTCATAATTTCTTTCATGCTTTATTTATATGAAGTACAACAACAGGCTGTTGACAGAAAAAACTTTTAGTCATTCAGTAGAGGTTTTTATCCACATCTTTTTGTATTCAGATAGGCTTTTTTATCCACATCTTTTTGTATTCAGATAGGCTTCAATTAATGCATTATAGGCTTCTGGTTTAACACTCTTTTGTCATTTAGCACAGGCTTTTAACCAAAGTAAGTAATATATATATATATATATATATATATATTCTCTCTTACTTCCTGCTGTAAAAGAGCTTCCTGACTACTTCTATGTTTTGTTTGTATCACTAACACAGCCTTTATCATTTGTTTACTCTGTGTAGACATTTACAGCAGAGGTCTTTCCTTTAGGACTATTATTGTATTTTGCCTTGTTTTAGTTCATTTAATGTAATGTACATTGTGAGTTCTCTCTCTCTCTCTCTCTCTCTCTCTCTCTCTCTCTCTCTCTCTCTCTCTCTCTCTCTCTCTCTCTCTCTCTCTCTCTCTCTCTCTCTCTCTCTCTCTCTCTCTCTCTCTCTCGTCTTTCTATAGTTCAGTAGTTTCGCTTCCTCCCCAAATAAAAAGTGAAAAAGTGTGTATACAAAAATGACTCTGCATTGCTCTTTTTAAAGGGCCCCTATTTAACCACCAGGTTATAGTGTAATTAGCCGTTACAAACCATTTAAAATCTGCCCTGCTCTTTAACCACGCTTTTTGACTAGAGATCTTTAGATCACTTAAGGTACATATTTCTCATTGTTATTCAGGTAGAGGAAGGCTTCCAGGGCGTCTACTGCTTAGAAAATGCCCTTCCATATTCATGGTATGAGTTCCAAGTGCGCTGTGTGTGTCTTGGGAGCTCACTGAGTGACTGGAGCAAAGTGTATAAAGTGGAGAGCCCCCGAGCAGGTCAGTCCACAACATACTATGCAATGTCACTCTTGTTCTTGTACTTTTAGTTGCTAATAAGTACGCACGTTTTTCAAAATTTATCTTATCTTATTTATATGCATAGTTTGCATACAGTGACCTATCTATATTTCATGAATATACATGGTTTTGTACAAAATTTATTCTAACAATTTTATTTTTCATGTTTGTAGTTATGAAAAATGTAATAGAATCTTTGCTAGAAAGACATTTACTCACGATTTGACTTTAATAGTCAAATCGTTGCGTCAAGAAAACTGTGCGTGTGTAACAGCAGGACATTTTGTTGGAAGGATGGGGGTGCTAAATGAGTGATACCCCCTCATTGCTGGGCTTCTAGAAGTAACAGCCTATAAGTTCTATAATGTTTTTTCGTTGGGGTTGGGGATTGACTCAGTCTCCTTAATTTAGAAACCATTAAAGCTGATGCAAAAAAAGGCAAATGCCAACAGTCTCATGCTGGAGAAAATGATTCCCTCGGTCAGTACTCGGTAGTGCATTTTCGCGTGGTGCAGCATGAAGGTACATGAACATGTATATTCAATTTGTAATCAGTCAAATGCTTCTGAAGTCTTTTTTTATCAATGCAGGATGTTGTATGATGTATTATATTTTATTATTTCATTAATTATATTATTTATGGTATATTATATATGCTAATATTTTAGTATATTAGTCTAATAGTAGCCTTTTATTTTCTGAATAATGAAGATGCTGATATGAATGGACGCATACATTGCCGATGTAAATTTGTTTGTAGGGGTGATTGGAAGACAGTTGTAGGAAACCCTGAAAGCATTTAAACCACACAAAAGTAAAAAACTAAATTAGGCATCATTGATCAGTTATTCTATTGGTCATTCGACAGTGGGTCTGGCCTGAAGAATCATATTAGACTATGCAAAATCTTATTTGAGGTCACCCCTAATTCTTGCATGTCGAGTTCTTTATTGCCCCTACATGAGCAGTTTGAATCTCTCTTCAAATGCTGAATTTAAAACGGTTGTGAGGTCGTGGTGCAAAGTGAGACGTTTTCTCCATCTCAAAGAGAGGCTGCACACTGTAGAACCAATAGGTGGAGCTTGGCATTGTCCTGCTCCACTTCTAAGTCCAGCCGTAGACCCAGCTCGGACCCAGCCCCACCCAAGCCCACTCATACTAATTTTGTAGCACAAGGTTGAGTAGCATCTAGCTTCCGCCCCGGAGAAGCCCCTGGCGAGGTCAGTTAAGCCAACCATTGTCAAAACCACATCTGGAGGTAGTGTATGCTACATTCAATCTAGAATGACCGTCGATATGTTTGCAACTA
Organism: Micromesistius poutassou; assembly: GCF_964030765.1. Classification (NCBI taxonomy): domain Eukaryota; kingdom Metazoa; phylum Chordata; class Actinopteri; order Gadiformes; family Gadidae; genus Micromesistius; species Micromesistius poutassou. Next base: position 16,789,195 of record NC_140271.1, on the reverse strand, counting down.
CTTACAACTGTCAATGTACATCCTTTAAAAGTGCTAGGTTCTGCCACTGACAGGCTGAGATTATATAACATTATAAGGATCTCTACAGAGAAATTAAACGTGTTTCTATACCATTCCCTTGATACCTGTCTGTTTGTTATTTTGTTCAACCAAGTTTCGCTCAAGTATAGTCTTGCTTTGAAATCTCGTTGTTGCTGCAGGTAATTTCTCTATTGGCATTACTCCTTCACCCCAATATTTTAGATAACACCAAGCTATGCTTTCTGTAGTCCAATTTTCAGAGTCAGTTCTCTTCCTGCAACAACTTAAAGATTTTCAAATCAAATCAAAGCTCTTTCAGTTCTTCTCAACTCAACAACTCTTTGAGTGGTTGAGCTTGTTTTATTTCTCTGTAGGGATCCTTTCCATAATGCTAGAATATATATTTGAGCATGTCAATGATGAAAACATGCACCTTTGACATGTATAGGATATACATGATGGTTAAAAATATGTTGTCCATATAGTCCCTTAAATCTAAAATGATCGAAAAATCCAGGTCTTCCTTTAACTACATGATTTTACTACAAAAAATGGTTTGGTTTGGATTGTGTTCTCACTCCCTGTCGTTCTGGCCTCATGTGTTTGTGTTCCAGCTCCTGTTGGTCTGCTGGACATATGGAGTGATTGCAAATTATCACCTCAAAGCTCTGAGTGCGTGCTCATGTGGAAGGTATGCAAACCAGTTTCACCTAAAACATTTTATTCAGCTTGAAACATAAAGTGGATGAACAGCATTACCATCTTATGTGCTCCGGTGTAGCTAAATTAGCAGCATAGCCTTAAAACCAAATAAAGCTAACATGAAACAGGAATGATGTCATCCAGGCCCTCGGGCAGGGTTCAGACAGCGATAAATTTGTCGCCTGTGGCTGACCTCAGAAATGTTGGAGCTTTGCAAGCACAAACTATCCTTCAAACTTACCTTATAGTAATTTACTTTCTTCACACAGAGGCCTCCAAGGTGGCATGCTGGAAGTGAAATCCTCGGTTATGTGGTAACGTTGTCCCGTTGTAACGGCACGGTAACCCTGGTGAATGCATCCACGGTTGCTAAGGCAAGCGACCAATTGACATGTGACAAGAAGATGTGCCACCTTATGGCCACTCTTATAGATGTGACAGCTGTGAATGTATCAGCCTACACTGCATATGGTGCCACAACACCTGCTTGTCTACGTTTACCTCTGACAGGTAACGTGAAAAAATGTTTTCATCAACATAAATGACTGCTGGGTACATTGTGATTCTGATAGACCTGTACAATTACACACCATTGGTCACAATTGAATCATATGTTCATGTTGCCACTGATTTCAAGCAGAATATGTGTTTTTTGGATGTTAGTTGAATCTAGTGGATTATGATATCTGTATTACCAGCAGCCATATACTTGCTTATATACTTGTGTTGTCTAAATTAGTAATTTTGTATTCTAAATTAATAACACTGGTATGTCTGTCCTTTGAAAACAATGCAAACAACAAATTAAAATAATTCAAAATAATAATAATAATTAAAAAGTAAAAAGTAACTTTGACCTCAATTGACATTCACTCTTGCACTCTTTCTCAAGAACAAGAAAACAGAGGGGAAGCTCTTCAGCTAAAAGTGAACTCTGAAGGACTTTCGGTGTCTTGGAATCCCCCTACTCGATTCATAAACAACCAATCTAAATATGTTGTGCAGTATAAGCAGGCTGGACTCAAACTTCAAACTAAAGGCTTTGATTGGATCAGACTGGACAGGACCCAGATGTCTGCCACCCTGACAGGTCTGCGTAACCTTTAGTTTCATTTTCAGACAGAAATCCATATTACTCCAGCTAGTTCATTTAGGGACATAATACTTTAATTTATATATTAAGTAATTTATATTAAATTATATTAAGTAATCTTAAGTGAACTTTATATTAGATTTGAAATCGTGTGACCTTCCAGCTTTGTGTCTGTCTCCGTCTACAGGCCAGTTTGAGAATTACATTGCCTACCAAGTGGCATTGTTCTTAGTATCTCCCAACGGGACAAGTGATCACATTTCATCTACTGTTGGATATGTTCATCAAGGAAGTAAGAATTCATGTTTAAGTACTTTCTAATGTTTTAATTTACCCCTTTTAAGCACTAAAATAACCTCACCCCGCTCCTCATCTATTCTCAGTCCCTCCCAAAGTGCCCTTGTTCGAAGTGGTTAACGTCGAGGCCAACAGTGTGACGGTGACTTGGAAGCCAATTCTCCTTCCTCAGAGGAGAGGGGTGATTGTATGCTATCAAATAGGATTGGACAGCCAAAAAGGTAGAACATTTTTTAAACTCTGCTGTGTTATTACATTACTGCAGCCATCACTAAATGGTGGAATTATATTAATAATAATGAATCATATCCACAAAATGATTGGCTATTGCAATGCATGAAGAATTTCCTGCCATAGTAATCCACAGACCGAATTGATTGAGAGAGATAAGAACTCAGAACACAGAATACATATGATAGCTGTTATTCTACGTTGGCTGCTTGATTAAAGTGATTTTCTCTCTCTCCCTCCCCCTCCCAGTGTATAATTTGAGTAAGCATCAAGGTGATAAAAACGGGAGCTTTCGGTTGGATTACCTCGACCCTGGCCAAAACTACGAGATTTGGATCAGGGCCATCACTGAGGCTGGGCCAGGACCAAAGTCCACAGTGACGATCAAAACAGAGGACCTTGAAGACTTTGGTACGGTACCAGTTTCTTTTGTCTATGATAAAGTTATTAAAAGTTTAAAAGTGGTGCCTTAGATACGGTACCAGCTACTGACACATCCGGATGATAAAGTTATTACGAGTTATGAAGTCGTGCCTAAAACATTATTCTGACAATGTGTGTTTGGATGCATTGTGCCCTTGCTTTTTTCAAATAAAAATATATTTCTCTAATTTCTGTATGTTCAGTGTTTTGGCCTAAACTAAGGGATTCATCTTGGTTCACAAAAAAAATGCATTTATCGATCTGAATGTCAGGTTATTTCTATATGATGTATTCTTTATTTGTTTAATAATTTGTTTCATTCCCTGCACAGATTATACCATTCTGTTTGTCCTGGCTGTGCTTTTTCCATTCATATCCTTCCTCTTGATGAGGAAATTCTCCTGGTGAGGCACTTCTCCCTGTCAATGATCAGACGTTATACTGTTTTGTAATATTTGTTTAAATCAGATTTGAGGATAGTGTGTTGTATTACACACCCATATTTATATGTATGTCTCTGTTTAGTGTATTTAAGGAATGCATTGGTTTTAAGAACGTGCCTGACCCAAGCAACAGCCATGTTTTTCAAAAGATGAACCACCAGGTGAGATACCCACTTTTTGGATAGACCTACGATTATATCTATCTAACTAGAAAATGTAATCCCACGCATAAGGGATTACTGTGCATAGAAATGCCTGTGATCTTTATGAACTTTTTGCATGTCGCTTTGGATAAAGCCATCTGCTGTGGGTAAGATGAGGGAGGTAGTTAGATATGCTTCTTAAAATGTAAATCACACTCAATAATAGAAAATTACCTTCCTGCAGAAAATGCGGTGAGTGCTGTAATACAAATTGAGGTTGAAAATATGTTTTAATAACAAATAATAAATATGTTAAATGGCTTAAATCAAGTGAAGGGGTTTGAACAGAGTTCAAAAGTCAAAATGGAGTAAACAATGTAAACATGCACACCATTCAAAAAATGTAAATAGTTGGAAACAAATAATGTGACAACTGAATGAAAAGCATTGCTAAAAATGCAGAAATGTAAAATGAATTGAACTGAAGAATCTGAAAGGTCAAATGTATTGGAGTGCACTGCTGAAAAACCTGGAAGCTGAAATCGAAAACTTATTGACGCTGAATTGCATTACCTGAAGAAGCAAAGTCCTGAAATACATTGTTACAAAAGCTGGAAGCTAAACTGTAATACTGTCAAAGCTGGAAGATGATAGTAGTAGTAGTAGTAGAAGTAGTAGCTGAAGTAATAGTTGTACTAGCTGCACAAACTATATGCCATATGAAAGGCATGGTATTGATTGATGGTTGTAGAAAGAATTATAATAATCCCGCCAGTTCTTTTTAAAACCAGCCAAAATTGAATGTACTCGCTTTCCAGCCTAACGTGTTTAAAAGTAGTCAAATTAGGCAAGAAAATTCATCGATTGATGCGGATGTTGTGCAATGGAATATATGATGGATCGCTGCAGCAACATTTAAGATGATGGCGATGAGTTCTGCCCATTCTGCCTCCGTTGCTGTCTGCGGTCAGACCAAAACACACCAGAGTGACAGGGGCCGCCAGATAGTTTGTTGTTGCTTTTACGTTGCCGTGAACCAAAAGTGGCTCTAGTACCACTTGTTGAAAGGGCTACAGCGCCACCTAGCATAGCGGAGTCAGCCAGGTCTCCGACCATTATTCCAATCTGATCCGATGTATGTATACTCAGACAAGTGACAGCCCCCCCGTCGAGTGGCAACATCGTTATATGGCTTAATCCATGATAAGTCGATCTGGTCCGACAATGTAACCGCAATCAATGAGATGAAAAAAGTATAAAGGTAATTGAAAGTCTGTTTTCAGATTATTGAAGATACTGTGTGTGATATAAGTGTCTTCATTTGTTAAACCTTTGAAAGAAGGTTAACGATAAAAAATTGACCAAGTTACGAAGTCTGAAAGTAGTAAGTGTCAGAGAATGGGCGTGTCAGAGAATATCTCAAAGTTTAAAGTTTACAAATATAAAAAGTCATTGCCCAAATGTATGACAAAAAGGCCTTTGTGAATGGAATCGATTGGTTCGGTAGTTTTGGCCACATTAATTGCACAAGTTTGGTGGGAAGAAGAACGGAACGGAAAAGGGATATCAAGATTGTGCATTCCTATGCACAATAATTAATTTGCTGTACTCAACAATAGTTTGATGATGAATGGTCCGTCAACCGAATTTAATCTTGTTTTCGTAGATCAACGGCTCCATGTTCAACAATTGCGTCTCTGTGGAAGAGCCGGACCCTGTGCTGTCTCACCTGGAGATTGTTAAATACCTAGATGAGTTGGCCGGAGGAAAGATTGGAGACCGAGGATCACAGGGGGCCATGGAGGGTCTGAAGGACCAGGGGGAATTGGCCGGCGAAGGGAACGCTGCTTCTAGAGAGGACTGCTACAGCAAAATGACAGACTCAGACGAGGACAGAGACATGTGGCCTTCGGATTATGAGAAGCACTTCATTCCAACTGCTATGGAAATTATGTGTCTTTGATGGGAATGCGATGGATTGGCGTTGTCAATAACGGCGCAATGTATTATTTTTACTTTTTTATCACTGTTAAATCATTTTTTATTAAATAGTTTTAATGTTTCCACGTGTGTGAATGTCTCAAGTGTACAATACAGTTCCCCCTTGACAAAACAAGCTCTTAAAAAATGTATCTTAAATGTTGCCAAAATGCACTTTAGAAAACGGTAGGACTGTGTTAAACGTGAATTAATGGTATTAAAGAAGGCCTACTTGCTATAAGTTTCAGCTTGGAAAAATGCAGCAGGAGTAATTTATAAATGAATTGAAAGTGGTGTAGGCCTATCTTGCAAAAAGGCATGTTTGTAAAACGTATACAGTGTTACATCCTACCATGTAACGTGATGAAGCAATGGATTGAATTTGCAAAACCAAAGACGGTACAACAAGTATCTATCTTTCCACGTACTTTCCTGACTCGATAATGGTGCTCAATATTAGGAATATTCTTAACGATGGGGATGCAAAAAATTATAAACAATGTTAATAATAGTGCACATTACAGTAACCTATATGCTAATATTAGGCCTATAACCCGTGACTAGGTAAAAGTAAAACTATGGGCAATGGCAATCCAAGTTGACTATGGGTTATAGTTAATAACCAGGTTTCTATTTACATATATATATAATTTTATACACCTATTTACAATTCAAACATGGTCTCTCAACGGAAGCCGAGCAAGAACCATTTCCGCCTGTGCGTTTTTTTCAAACAATTGCGAGGATCAGCAGCACGAGCCAGAGCAGCGGCCCCGTGGTGAACGAGCAACTGAAAAGCTGATATTGTACGTAAAGTACTCTTACCTTGTTCTAAAACTATATGTACTACTATGAAGTCGTTGGTTCATCTAAGTTGGGGATGTCTATTTGAGAATGCCTTACTGGAGGGATTGATGGGAGTCTTGACTAGAATGAGCCAATAGTTGCTACCTAGCACTAGCATAGTCTAAGCCGCGGCTAGCTCATTAGCTTAGCTGCTAGGAAAACGTGTTGTTGCAAGTTCGTTTCTCCTTGGCGCCAGCAAAGTCACATTTGTATTGTGAACGATTGTATTAATATACATTCGTCGATGATGGCTCGTTATTAAAGTGTTTTGTCGCTTCTCTGTGTTGAACTGTATCGAGACAACACGTTCTAGCCCCTGAGCTCGTGACAGCCCCACAGGCCCGGCAAGGACACGTTGTTTGGTTCGGCGTTAAAAACACTCGTCCTCGTTGCACGGGTGGGTGTGATCAGAAGGGGTCCGATTAATAGATCCAATATCGATCAGTAAGCCTTAGTCTAGTCTGTATACGTGCAATCGCCACATGGCCAATTGTTCCTCGGCATGGGCGGCAGTACAGGAAACGCACAATACTTGCCCGTTCCCTCCAACTTTAAACGCTTTCGAACAAACGTGATCCATTGAAGACCCACCCTCGTCGCACCTTTGGTGTGGTCTGTTTCGAGTCATCGGTTCGATTTAATTCCTGCGTATTCAAAAAACAACATTTTTTTTGACTTTGACTTTGTCGAGGCGGCTGGTGGAGTGGGGAGTATTAAACGATTATGTCTAGTCACAGATTTTCTTGGTCTTGCGGTCCTGAACGTCATCGGGTTTTTCCGTGCGCCATCACCATATATAAATTATACCTACATTGGCAGGCATTTCTATTTGAGACGGGCTGTTTTTCCACAGCCTGGTTAATCTATCAGAAAAAGGATTCAGCCAGCGTTGGTTGAGTGAAGGCCTCCTACTCCACCACGACCCCAGCACCATGTGCACGACACACCGTCGTTATCTAGTAGCTGATTGCAGAGTTGCTCAACTTCTTTTTTTTAAGCCGCGTTGTTTGGTGATTGATATTGCCTTAGTATGTCTAAGGCAATATCATATATCATAACGCCATTCCTTTGTTTATGGCTTCGTTGGTGTGCAATCTACACATTTGAGGTCTCGAACCGCAAGCAATTCCGTTGTGCGTCTGACACGTGTCTGCTGGCTGGTTGAGAACGGAAATCTCAACATGATAATGTATCCTAAATCGTTATACCCAAGTGGGACTATGAAAGCAAATAAATAGACTGAGACAAATGAGGTCCTATAATTCAAGCCCATGAAAGTTGTATTCAATGTAGGTTCGATAAATATTTCCAGCAGAACACATACACTCGTACTGGCATGCTATTATTGACATGTATACAGGCAAAGCTTGAGTATTTCCACATATGCCCTGTGAGAAACTATAGTCTGTTATTTTCTAAGGTCTTGAGTATATTGATGTTTGATTCCCAATCTGGGGATGGTGTATAAAATTGCATCTGACAAACCAGTGATGGTGTTTGTATTCATACGGCCTGATCCAGCCATTGACGATGTAGGGTGAATTCTACTTATTCCACATTCTTTTCAAGGGAGGAATTTAAAAAATGGGTAATGCGTGTTTGGGTTCTAGGATGGAGTGGCAGCCGGATGAGCAGGGACTGCAGCAGGTCCTACAGCTTCTTAAGGACTCCCAGTCGCCGAACACGGCCACACAGAGAGCTGTCCAACAAGTATCCTTCCTCAGTGGCCTCGAATTCCCTCTGAACAAAGGGGCTTTTTACAATGACTGAAAACAATCGTGGACAAAAATATCCCACCTGCAAAACGCATACTGGCTGATATTTGGACTGTATTATATAAAAAGTATTGCATCCCTAGTCTGAAATAAGCTGGTTCCATGGATAGCATTTTGTAAGGTTATGTTATTCTGGCTTTGTTACTGGCTTTTATAAAGATTTATCTGTGTAAAATGAATGCTTAAATGTGCAGGAAAACGCAGGTAGGTACGTAGGTGAACGGTCTTCACTAGCAAAAATGATCAAGTCATTGCAATGCACTTTTTCATAAAAGTACATCTATATCTTTTTGCAAGTCACTTTTAATTTATTTGACATTTCACAAAAAATGTTGTTGTTTTTTTAAATGGGACTGATTATCTAATTTTTAGCACTGCTAGTTTGTTTAGAATAATGTTTCTTATAACCAATTTGCACCCCTGTTCTTTACACCTGTTACCTTAGTTACTATTTTGGCTCTCAGACAAACAGTGCTTGATTTGAGCCATACTTGTGGGCATTCTTGAGCTGGACATCTGTCTCCTACCTTCTGCTTGGTCACCTGTATCTGCATTCTCTTAGGATAAAAGCCTCTGCTAAATAGATAAAGATGTACTGAATATTTCTGTTTAACCCTGGTCCTTAACCGTTAAACCAGAAACTTGAACAGCTCAACCAATTCCCAGACTTCAACAACTATCTTATTTTTGTCCTCACACGTCTTAAAACTGAAGGTGAGTCAGTTTCTGACATAACGGCATACACAAAATGTCATGCATGCTGTTATTTTGGTTTGGCTGTCTGCCCAAGATGTAGCAGTGTGAGAAATGTAGCGCATGTTCTAGCACTGCCAAATCTGTAAAGCAATTTAGTGTGTACTAGTAATATCAGAAGAGCCTCTATGTATCTGCCAGGTTTTGAACAGCTGTATAGATCAGTCTATCAGCCTACTCAGTGGACTGCAGCAAACGTTGCTCATCTATCCGTCACACATCTGGGTGGACACGTCCACCTGTGATGTCATAAGACAGATTTTCAAAACGGCCTGTAACGGCTAATCACACGACACCTGGTGGCATGTCATGGGACCTTTTAAATAATGCAGTCAAAAATGTAAATGTCTTTTATTAAATCTTTTCCTGGAAATGACGACAAACCCAGCTCATTGAAATGCAATGAAAAATAATGTTCCTTATATTCTGATCCAGGTAATGTGTATAGTTGTATTAGCATTTCCAAACATAGCTGAACTGTTACTCAAATATTCAGTGCTACATTATTAGCACATTAATTAGCATTGAAGTGCCTTTATTGACTCTCACCTCGTATGACTTTGACCAGTCCTAACGTTCCTAACATTCTGTCTGTTCAGATGAGCCCACTCGGTCACTGAGCGGCCTGATACTGAAGAACAATGTGAAGGCCCACTACCAGAACTTTCCGACCACTGTGGCAGAGTTCATCAAACAGGAATGTCTCTCCAACATCGGGGATCCATCACCTCTCATCCGTGCTACCATTGGTGGGTTTTTTATTTTATAACCTTGACAATCATGTTACTGACTGAAAAATATGATGGAGTGTATCGCAGTCTTACGAAACCCTACATTTCACTATATATCACTTGTTGAGTAGGACCTCATCCCTTTGTTACTTGTTGGCACTTTCACACACTACGCATTTACAAGTAATGCCATTGAGAAGGAAACTCTCAAACAAAACATGTTAAATACTCAATACTGCATGATCATTGGAATAGTTGAGACTCAGTTATCTAAAGTCTAAAGGACAATTCCGGTATTTAGCACATTGAGCCCCCCTTCTGGGTTGTCTAGGATGAAATAGTGGTTGACACTGAAATTTTGACTGTTGGTCCTGTCTCGGGTATTTGGCTCATTTCTAATCAAACCCTGCCTGCTTCAGAATGGCTGGCTACAGGCATTCACAAAACAACCAGAAACGTTTGTTTTCAGATATGTGCAACTCACCGAGTGGTTAGTGGTGTTACTTGATGTTCAAAATCAAGTATTGTAGCGAACTACTTTTTCTGTTTTATTTGGCATTTTGTAAATCCCATTGAAACAGAAAGTGGTTGTGTTCTTTTCGCTCCATTCTTCATCTCAACAGTAGGGCTAGAGCCATGCGAAAAGACTACAACCAAACGTAAACAGCTCCCCTTTCCGGTTCCGGTCCGGTTTCCTTTTCAATGGGATTTACAAAATGCCAAATAAAACGCGACAGAAACTGTATTTTGCTACGATACTTGATTTGGAAAATCAACGAACACCACTAACCACTCGGTGAGTTGCACATTTCTGAAAACAAACGTTTAGGGTTGTTTTAAGGACAGGTTTGTGAATCCCCGTAGCCAGCCATTCTGAAGCAGGCAGGGGCGATTCTAAATTAGCCAAATAGCCGAGATGGGTAGCCTGGAAATCCGGACCCACATCTAAAAAGCTGTAGGGTCTGGCATTGAGTAATAAAATGGCCCAACTCGAGGGGCAGCACCAAGCATGCATTTGAAAATGTCACTGCACATACTTGGATAACACTACAACCAATCAGAAGAATACAAGGGGTGACGTATCTAGACCAGCAGAGCTAACCAATAGAGAAGACTTGACGTATCCAGTCGGTAAAACAGCAACGCTTTTGGCCCGCCTATAGCAGATACACCGATGTGATTGGCTAATGTGCTGGGAGAGGGGCATCGGGGAGGGATTATATTGCTCGTTCTCAGAGTGAATTGCTGAGCAAATTCAAATTGTGCTCTCACGAAAACTGGACCAATAGTCAAAACCACTTTCATCCTAGACATCCCAGAAAGGGGGCTCAATGTGTTAATTACCGGAATTGTCCTCTGAGTGCTGTTGTACCCTGGAAATGATGACATACCCAGCTCATTGAAATACAATGAAAAATCTTGTTCTATATTATTCTGATCCAGGGTCACCATAATAAATCCAAAAGCACATTTTGTATGTTTTACCTTTTTGATACTTGATCTGATAATTTGGGTCTGTATGAATGGAGTTGTTCCTGATAAACTTATACAAAAAGGGCTTTTTAGAAATTTTTAGTCAAGACTTATCGTCCGTTCTGGTTAATGTTTTCCTCCTGAACCTTATGTCTATTATGGCAGTAGGCAATGCATAAACCCCCTACAACTGGAGTTGTTTTTACTCATACAGGCCTTCCCACTACAGATGGTGCACACACAGAACTGAAGTACTTTCCATATGAGATCTAAGTAATGGGCTTGCAGACTTGAATAAATATTCAGCATAAAATTATAATCGTATTTGCCTTTTATTAATAATATGACCCTAACTGTGGATGCTCTGGACATTCTAACATTCCCAAAAAATGACTAATGTATAGACTATTTTTTGGACTATTCTGGCACTCTTGTCCTCTCCTATGAGCATGACCTTTTTATTCATCATGCCTTGGTTCTACTGAAGGCTGCATCTCAGGCATGTATCTCAGTCTTTCTCATGGTTGCCCTGTCTCTCCCTCTACCAGGCATCCTTATCACCACCATTGCCTCCAAGGGCGACCTGCAGACATGGCCTGAACTGCTGCCACAGCTCTGCAACCTGCTCAACTCGGAGGACTACAATACATGCGAGGTTTGAACTCATTCACTCACCATTCTTGATGGTGCCTCTTTTTTATAGTGTTGTGTAAAGCGGCAATCACTGCATATTTGAAAATATTCTCAAAACCGATCATTGGATCGGAAGAGACTTGTCTCAAGAGTGGCCACTTTTAATGTCAGTTGCAGCACAAACTAGATAAATTCTGACATTCAGTTGATGGTCGGTATCCACCACAGACTGGTACTTCACTCCCTGGAAGTGATGACAAACCCAGCTGATTGAATACAATGAAAATTCATGTTCCTTATATTCTGATCCAGGGTTCATCCCCAAGCACGTTTTAGGTTTGGTACTGTTTGTATTTTATCTGACAAGTTTTTGTGCATTCACAGGGCTCTTTTGGAGCGCTGCAGAAGATCTGTGAGGACTCGTCTGAGTTGCTGGACAGTGATGCCCTGAATAGACCACTGAACATCATGATCCCAAAGTTCCTTCAGTTCTTCAAGCATTGCAGTCCAAAGATCAGGTCCAGTGATGTTTATTCATTCATTCATTCATTCTTAATGCTACTCTATTATATACTCTACGGTATTACTTGTACTGTCTGATCCAAAGGCTGCAATCCTTGAGTAAACATTGGTTTTGGCCCTTTCATCTCCTGATGCCGTGTTAGGTTTCCTCTTGTCCATCTCCCTGAGGAGGCAGATGGTAGTGATGCCTCAATACTTCAATGCATGCTTCTCTCTCCGATTGCAGGTCCCATGCCATAGCCTGTGTAAACCAGTTCATCATCGGCCGCGCCCAGGCCTTGATGGATAACATTGACACCTTCATAGAGGCGAGTTTACCTGGACGGCAAGCTCGTCATGTGTCCACCTCCATTAGGGGAGTGAACTTAAAACATCCATATCCCATTTTCCTAATCAACAAATCCTTTCTCAATTTGTCCTTTTTCGTTTTTGTGCTTGTCCATCCAGAGCCTTTTTGCCTTGGCAGCCGATGAAGATTCTGAAGTGAGGAAGAATGTCTGCAGGGCACTGGTGATGCTGCTGGAGGTCCGTGTCGACCGCCTCATCCCCCACATGTTCAGCATCATTCAGGTAAACACACTCTCAATATGGTACTGCCCAGTTGAGACATGTTGGTCCCCTTGTTTAAGGACTACAAAATGATGTAGTCTTTCTGTTTTGGGGACAAGAAAGCAGTTGATATTTTCCATGGAACATCCCCCATATTAGTGGGGGATATAGTACATTTTCTGTAAATTATGAGAAATGTCTACTCAGAGTAACCGACTCATGACTACTTGCAAATAATCCTATTATTATCTGTTGTCAAAAATATTGATTTCTTTGATAATCATCGATAAACACAGCTGCCATGTCAAGTGCAGCTCCTCCGAACGTTTTAGGTAGACAAAGAAAATGGCAGGAGTGCTGTTCAAAATTAGCCTACTTATGCTTTGAGGCAAATTACAAAGGAAAGTCAAAAGATGCATGTATACCCATATGCAAGAATACTGTTCTTGCATATGAGAACACAAACTTCCCCTTTTCTTTTAACACCAAAAATGATGTCATACCTTTTTTTCTTTTTGTCCACAAAAACAAACCATAAACCACCATAAACAGATAATCCAGTCTCTGGGCCAAATTTCCAACTAAACATCTATGACTAAAAGGTGTGATGAAAATGGCCCAACTTGAGGGGCTGCACAAAGCATGCATTTGAAAATGTCACTGCACGCAATTGGATAACACTATGACCAATCAGAAGAATACAAGGGGTGACGTATCCAGACCAGCGGAGCTAACCAATAGATAAGACTTTTGCCGTATTCGGTCGGTAAAACAGCAACGCTTTTGGCCCGCCTATATCAGATACACCGATGTGATTGGTTAATGTTCTGGGCAAGGGGAATCGGTATCGGCGTATTGGTCATCGGCTAAGGCTGATGAAAAAAAAAAAAAGGAGTGAGTATATTGCTCGTTCCCAGAGTGACTCGCAGAGCAAATTCAAATCGTGCTCTCGCGAGAACTCTGGGTTTCCAGGATAGAGGAAATGGATAAATTCCCTTCAATCAGAACACGTGTCCTTCAACGCTATCTGGTGGCCATATGGTGTATTTGCAAGTGTTTGGTTTGGTGTCATTCAATTGTATCTGCCCTGAACTTTCAATAGAGGGGTCTAGTGTCAAAATTGTACAATGGGTTCTCAAGATATCTACCCGTTTGTTTTGCAGTACATTATATAATAATTTTATTATAAAGATAATTATTTAAGGTGGAAATGTGGAAATGTTATCTTCCACTTATGCTGTGTTCCAGCTTAATTCACTCTAACCAAGTAGTATACACATTGAATATTTAACTTGCACAACAATCTTTTGGCACCAAGAAGACCTATAATAATTCTCACAGTTGTGGAGATGTACTTTTTTTTTGTATGTTATTGTCTGAAGTTTTCCCAGTGGTATTGAAAATAGTATTGAATATCAATATTTTTCAAGGTGTTGTATCAAGTTGGAAAATCCAGTATCGTAACACTAATCCTATACTGCCATGCTGCCACCAATTTAAAAAAAAAATAGTTTGGTATAGTTTTTTTTTCTCCAATATTTGTATAATGTTATTTACATATAATCTAGTTTGATTTATTTAACATACGGCCAAATTGGAGTTAGTTGAAAATGGCCCATATTATGACCTAAAGTCCATATGACCTGAATCGCGACCATGGTCATCAAAATGTTTTGTCTGTTGTGCGAAGTTTGTCTAATTTGTCGCACATATGTAGTGAACCTGGTCAGAATGACGTAAAATACTGCCTTAAACTAAAATAACGATGCGAACAATGGAGGGAAATATCTATTGATGGACACTTTTGGACTCTTGTCAATTCTCTCTCGGTTGTGCAATATAAATTGTCACAACCGTAAGACCATCATAGAGGTCCATCCCCCATATTACTCTAAGAAACTGAAACCAGCTTCAAATATAGTTGCTATCTAAAATAATAACCACCATTCTGCAGGCCAAACATAATGAGAAAGTACATAATGATCACCCAACCTCTATTATCACATGAGACTGGGCTTTTAGACCCTGGAAATGATGACAGACCCAGCTCATTGAAAAACAATGAAAATTATGTTCCTTATATTCTGATCCAGGGTCTCCACCATTCAAGCACCATCCTTATATTGTCCAATGACAAACCCAGACCAGAACATGTTGGCTTTAAGGCAGTTAAGGCCTATCACAAACTTGGTGTATCGTACCCATTCTTCTATAGTACATGCTCCAACGGACCCAGGACCCGGATGAGAACGTGGCTCTGGAGGCCTGCGAATTCTGGCTGACCCTGGCAGAGCAGCCCATCTGTAAGGACGTGCTCTCTGGACACTTGGTGCAGTAAGTCCCCTTGGACATACCCCCTGGCCCGCTGCAGTGGTCGCTCACACTGGAAAACAAATGTGTTGTGTTAGTCTAACGTTTTCCACAGTAATCTGTGGAAATAATCAGTTGATCAAATTGTTCCCTAGGTTGAGTCATATTTTAATCAGCATTTTATATAGTGCAATACTCTGGAAATGATGACAAACCCAGCTCATTGAAATACAATGAAAATTAATGTTCCTTATATTCTGATCCAGGGTTCTTCCCAAAGCCACAAGCCCTTTTTTGTGGTGCTACTATTTCATATCTTTCTTTGTGGGAAACTGGTATGTTTTGATTGAATTTTGTTAGAGAAGCGGTCAATAAAGAATCGATAGGTGAATGGACAATTTAAACAATGGTCATTAGCAGCCCTAACATAAACTTATCTAACTTAATGGCGACCCTCTAATTCATTAAGGTGACAACTGACCTCTTATGGTCCACTTGGCGTCGCTGACCACTGGGTGTGTTTTCAATCATGTTGTGCTGTCATTTTCTTTTCAAGTGTTTGTCAGAAACGTCCTTGTTGGGCATGAACAATGTTTGACACGTGAATACACTCCATGTCCATTTACTCTCTTATCTATCTGGATGGATCAAATCAGCGTGTTCATCTTAACACAGTGGGGTGCTTTGTTTGAGTTTGTCGTGTGTTTTGTGTATTTTCTTTTCTTCTACTTCTTACAGACTGATTCCCATCCTGGTGAATGGGATGAAGTACTCTGAGATAGACATCATTCTCCTCAAGGTGAGCTTGTGTAGTCTCTTTTAATAGAAAAGTAATTATGTGCTGCTCCCCCTCCTTCACACATGCCTGTGATGACAGCTTATTCACCATGAGACTGATGTCTGTCTACTCATACTTTCTTATTAAATTCTGCACCCTTTTCCTGACACCGGACGTGTTCTCAGTGTACTGGTGACAACTCACCACCTTTGAAACAAGTTTTTTTTTTTTTTTTTTTTTTGTCGCTTCTTTTTAAAGCTCATTTACACTATTCAATGTTTTCTGGCAAAAAAGGGTTGCTTTGCTTGCAGAACTGAACGCCCCCGACAAATATAATATTCTATACTTAAGTATTTTAAGTATAAATAAAACGCTACATATCTGATCTAAAATCTAAATGGGTTTTGTGCTGAAGTCAGGTTAACGTGGACATTACCTTATATTGCCATCAAATGTCATTAGTTAATTTTGGAGATGAATC
The DNA here is from genome assembly GCF_964030765.1 of Micromesistius poutassou. NCBI lineage: Eukaryota > Metazoa > Chordata > Actinopteri > Gadiformes > Gadidae > Micromesistius > Micromesistius poutassou. Next base: position 16,773,011 of record NC_140271.1, on the reverse strand, counting down.
GAAAAAATATTTCCATTGTAGTGGCAATTTTCCCACCCCCCTCACCCCATTAGAGTGTCACTGGGGCCAGTGATGGGTTGATGGCAGGGTTCTGTGCTGCTCTATGCAGGGCGATGTGGAGGAAGACGAGGCTGTGCCCGACAGCGAGCAGGACATCAAGCCGCGCTTCCACAAGTCTCGCACTGTCACCCTCCAACATGAGGGCGGGGGCGGCGAGGAGGAAGAGGACATAGACGATGACGACGACGACGACGATGATGACACGCTGTCAGACTGGAACCTGCGTGAGTCCTGTCATCCGTTTGGGGGGGTGGTGTTTGTTACTTTTAATTTATTTATGAGGTGGACTATGTTCTGCTCATGGGTCCTCCTTGTAAGTTTCACTATTGCTGGTGGTGGTTTTATTTAAGGATCCTGGAAATGATGATAAACCCAGCTCATTGAAATGCAATGAAAATTCATGTTCCTTATATTCTGATCCAGGGTACACCCAGCCACCATTTTATATTGGTCCTTTCTTTTGTTAATGTCTCCCACTTTTCAGGGTGTCTGATTTCCTAAAATGCATTGGAAGCCCTGGACTAGAAATGAGTATGATCTGACTGCGTTCTGTAGTCAGTGCTTGTGTTCATGACCGTGCAGGAAAGTGTTCGGCGGCGGCGTTGGACGTGTTGGCCAACGTGTTTCGCGACGAGCTGCTGCCGCACCTGCTGCCCCTGCTCAAGGGCTTGCTTTTTCACCCCGACTGGGTCATCAAGGAGTCTGGTATCCTGGTGCTCGGCGCCATCGCTGAGGGTAAGTCCAGCCTCGCCCTGGGCCATCTACCCCCAGATTTGTCTCCTTGCATTTAAGGGTCAACACATGGAGCGAATTAATTGAGGGCTTAAAGGTCCCATGGCATGCTACTTTTTGGATGCTTTTATATAGGTCTTAGTGGTCCCCTAATCCTGTATCTGAAGTCTTTCCCCATATTCAGCCTTGGTGCAGAATTACAGAAACGTGCCGTTTCTGTGTCTGTAGCTTTAAAGCGCAGGATACCCAGGGCTTGCTTAACACCAATCGCTTTACACCAAAAATGTCATGCCATGGGACCTTTAATAGTGACCCTTTGGGAACCTTGGTGGTAGCAAGGGGTCTGCTGACTTAAGTCATGTGGAATGGCTGCTCTATGTAAATGTAGGAGAGGTTCTGCTTATAGGTCAGGTTCCAAGTGTTGCTGTTTTACAATAGTAAATGTCGAGCTAAACATACAATCAATACTCTTTTTCAATTAATATTATGCTGTTGTATATATTACTACCCTGGAAATGATGACAAACCCAGCTCATTGAAATACAATGAAAATTCATGTTCCTTATACTCTGATCCAGTGTGCTCCTTAAAATCATATAATTCTTTACTTCAGCATTTCTTGGTAGCATTTTCCTGACATATATTTTCTTGGCTTTGTTCTCTTGAATGCCTGTCAAACATGGCAGAACATCTAAATGCTCGTTTGCCAAATCTGCTAATTGGGTGTGGATTTTTTTAAACTCCCTTTCAATTTGATTGCTGGCCCAAACAAGCTTTATTTTTTTTTTTTTTTCTTATTTAGCTCTTGTAGTTTTATCCTGTGTACCTGGGAGTCGTTTTGACACAGCTCACACAGCTGGCCAATACATTATAGCAGTGCTGGGTGATCTTGGGTTGAATGAGTCACTTGCCTTTTTACTTTCCTACGGAGCATTAGATGTTTAGAACTTTATTTAATTGTTTTGCGGTTCAGACTCTGCAGATTCCCTTTGCATTAAAGAGAAAGTGAACAGACTAAAGAGCAAGTGAACCTGCTGTATTTTTAGATAGTGTTTGCAGTGTTTTGTGAGTTCTGGGAAGGAGGGGGTGTCTGGCGACTCATGTCACCTTTGGGATTCTTTTTAACTATTCCGAAAGATGTGTAGCACCAAGAAATGCAGATGCCAGCTTAAAGGTGACATATTATACCACCGTGTGAGTGTGATAAGCAGTTTTGAAAATCTGCCTCTTCTGTCATAAGTGGGCATGTCCACGTCCGCAATAGATGAGCAACGTTTGCTAAACTTCACTGGTAGACTGAACTATCCAGCACACATCTAGGTGGACACAACCACTTGTGATGTCAGACGTAGGGTTCAATATTTTTCCCGAAAATGTGACGAATCAGATCCCGGGAAATAGCTCTTTTTTTTTTTATTATTTGTATCATTATTAGGGCACACACACGTACTCTGCACGGCGAAACGCTGATCCGTGTCCCCCTCGGGAGCGGGTCTGTGGACTCTGAACTCCAGCCCCGCCAGACCCACACACACCCGCACTCTGCTCGGCGGAGCGCTAATCAACATTGCTCACTCTAGGCCTGCCCCCCTCCCCCACCATCTCAAGGGCATATGGTGCCCCGATACACACGGGACAGACATCCATCAAATTCCTGCACTCCCACCATTGTTACCGTATGAAAACAATAGACATGCACTCATTGCGTTTTTTATTTTATTTGCGGTTTCCCGTCATAACCTTTCCCGGGAATCGGGAAGTGGTTTTTATCAGATTTCCCGGGAATCCCGTCTCCCGGGATTAAACCCTAGTCAGAAGAGGCAGATTTTCGAAACGGCTTGTAACGGCTAATCACACTCATACATGGTGGTATAATATGTCTCCTTTAAGCCAAAAAGTGCATGCAAAAAAGCAGTTAACCTGGGCAACACTATTTTCAACACTTTCCTTATGACAAGGAAAGACCATGCAGGCAAGCGATCACAGAAGAGGTGATGTATTACATCGAAAAAGTCAGGTCCCCATTTATACAGTAGAAAAAAGGGGTCATCTTAAAATGCTGCGAACGATGGACAATATTTTGGGGTATTTTTAGTTTAGTAAAAGCAATCTTGCTTTAAAATTGAAAAATGTCACTTAGTTTGAATTTATTTAAATTTTTTAAGGCCAAATCTCCCAAACCTAATCCAAAGTAGAAAATCAAAGACTTCTGTGTAGATTAAAAAGGTCATTATGTCCCTGGTTACTCTGGTAACGCCTCTCTCTAGGCTGCATGCAAGGCATGGTGCCCTACCTGCCAGAGCTCCTCCCTCACCTCATCGCGTGTCTTTGTGACAAGAAGGCTCTGGTGCGCTCCATTGCCTGCTGGACGCTCAGCCGCTATGCCCACTGGGTGGTCTCCCAGCCCCCGGACTCCCACCTGAAGCCCCTGATGACAGAGCTGCTCAAGCGAATCCTGGATGGGAACAAGAGGGTCCAGGAGGCTGCCTGCAGGTGAGAAGAGGGGGGGGGGCATGGTTTGACTACACCACTCAGTTACAGCTTGTGTTTCCACCACCGACAGTACCCTTATGATAGGGCGGGATTTTGCCGGATGGCGTAGCAGCTACATAATCAACGTGACATCATGGCAGCCCGACAGTGTAGCCTGCTAATAATAAATTAAATGAAAAAGAAAGCAACACATTAAACAAAGGGCAAACTTTTGCCGACATTTTTTTCAATATCCGAAGCTTTCGCCGTTGTCCAGAAATACCTTGTGGATACTGTTTGTTTTTATCAGCCTGTCGCACAGAAGTGATGATTCTGTCGACCAATCAACAGACGGTGTGTGTGTAGCTCCAACTTTTTTGGCACCCTTTCAGACCTCTTGGTACCCCAACAGAGGAGTACTGAAAAATAGGTGCGGCTCATTATGGGACCCAGCCAACGTTTTGCAGGTGGAAATGCGAACTGTAACGCACCTAACCGTAACACACCAAACTACCGCACTGCTCGGTGGAAATGCGCCATAAGACTAAATGGCTACTAAATGTTATCGCAAGAAAAGATGTGTGCATTGGTTCATATTTTTTTCTCCTCTCCGCTATCCAACACAGCGTACTGGCCTGGGACATTATCGGCCTGATGCCGTGGATGGGATCGGGACATCCCTATTAGCCAATGATAGTTTTTGTTTCCATATGAATTCGCTGATTAAGAAACCCATTCAGATGCTTGTGTAACGTTCGGTCACATGATGGTCCAAATGGAATCACTTTTCCAACCCCTTTTTATTAGGGATGCACTGATACCGATACCAGTATCGGGCGGATACCATGCACCGATACCACTATATCAGTAATCTGAATCTGATCAAGACTATTTCCTGATTCCCAGGAAAGGTTATGATGGGAAATGGGATGGGAAATAAAATAAAATAAAAAGCGCAATGAGTGCGCGTCTATTGTTGTCATACGGTAACGTTGATCGAGGCGAAACTCGAACGACACAAAAACGAAACAGTGAAACACTGATCCGTGTCCCCCTCTGGAGCGGGTCCGTGGACTCCAGCCACGCCGGACATACACAACCACGCGCAGCCTAACTCTAGCCCCGGGAAAGGAGCGACACACACGGCGAAACGCTGATCCGTGTCCCCCTTGGGAGCGGGTCCGTGGACTCCGTGGACGCTGCGGTTTCTCACTGTCTGTCCATGGTTCTGAAGTCTGTCGCTACAGTGCGCACAGCATTACATGAAATGTTGTGCACATTTACCGTGCATAATGAACGCTGAGTAGGTAAATTTACAGATTGACTGGTAATTCTGCACAATGACCGTTTTCCCAAATAAACCTTAGCATACACAAAACAGTGGCAGAGGCGGCCAGAATAAAATCAGTTGGCACGGCGGGCTATACGTTTTTAAATAACTTACCCTTTGATGATCGCATTACTTGAAAACAAAGTCCATCCTCCTGTCCTTTTGGATGAAGTGGTTGATGGTGACTGATCCTTTGCTTTTAATTTACTTTTGCTCCTTATCGGTATCACGTATAGTTGGTGGAGTTGAAATGCCTTTCAAAAGCTTTGGTTTTCTGAACCAATTTTAGCTCTGGTGTGGGTCTTCCTGTTCAGACTAACTCCAACTTTTTATTAAAAGTTAACCTAGAAAACGGCGTAGATAATAAAAATCTGAAACAATGTCCTCACTAGCGGTTACGTTATTCGCGGCGGCTGCCATTGTGAAGTAAACCAAATAATTTGTGAATAAGCTAGCTAGCTAGTTTATTTATTGGCTCGTGATTCGTGTCCCTCACAGCGGGCCCACCCATTTAGAGGGAAGATATGATTGAATGATTGAATACTTGAAAGGAGACTTTTGAAATGTGATGATAATGTGCTTATTAAGCAATTAGTTCTGCTCACTTTTTGTTATTTATTTTTGTCTAATGTGATGGCATTTTGTCTTAGAAGGCTTTTTTGTTTAAACCAGAAAGCTGTTTATTTTGGCTTGGAATAGCCTTCTGTTCATTTTGTATAGCCTTACTAAAGGCTTGATATAATCTTCAGAGGAGAAAATAAAATGCCTTCAAATTAATTGCACTTCTTTCATAGAGACCAAATCTAGAAAGTATATCGGTACTCGGTATCGGCAAGTACACAAATAAAAGTATCAGTATCGTATCGGTTTGTTAAAAAATGGTATCTGTGCATCCCTACCTTTTTTATTATTAGTGCTTTTGCCACGCTGGAGGAGGAGGCGTGCACAGAGCTGGTGCCCTACCTCAGCTTCATCCTGGACACGTTGGTCTTTGCATTCGGAAAGTACCAACACAAGAATCTGCTCATCCTGTACGATGCTATAGGAACCCTGGCTGACTCGGTGGGACACCACCTCAACCAACCAGTGAGTGTCTCACCCCCCGTTTCAAATCCACTTTTACATACCTGACATAATTGACCACTGACTAAAGGATATTTTTTCCCTTGTTGGCCGACATAATCTAAATTCATAAAATTTAAGATTTTAGGGGTCAAATCAGTGCATTATAAGTGATTATTCATGAACAATAGGATCACTTGTAAAATCAGACCTTTTTGTTCCTCTGCACAGGAATACATCCAGAAGTTGATGCCTCCGCTTATCAACAAGTGGAATGAACTGAAGGATGAAGATAAGGATCTTTTCCCTCTACTGGAGGTAAACCAACGTGTCCCACAAACATCTGTCAAACCTGTTTGATGCCTGAACATGTCTTGAAACTAACCCTGTTTTGTGTTACATGCAGTGTCTTTCCTCGGTGGCCACCGCGCTGCAGAGTGGTTTCCTGCCTTACTGTGAGCCAGTCTACCAGCGCTGCGTCACACTAGTCCAGAAGACGCTAGCCCAGGCCATGGTGAAAATATACACATGCACACAATTGCTGAATCCATCGCTATAGTTACTGTACACTATAGAGCAGTGGTTCTCAAATATTTGGTACGTGGTATAAAAAGTTAGTCTCCCCAAGTACCAGTATGACCGATGGTATAAAATACAGTAACGTAGGGCAGTCTACTATTCAGCTACGGAGAATTCACGCAGGAGGAATATTTATTCCTATTCCTATTATTGTTGTCAGCTGTACAAAGAGGTAGCACTAGAATTGACACACGCACGCACACCGTTACGAACGCACAGTTACGCAGGCACACTGGTACACACTATTTAGCGCCAGTGAAACAGGAAATGCTATAACTGTTAAAGTTTAACATTGTGTTTCTAGGTTAAATATTGATGTTAGGCTTTGTGACATCTAAAATTGCTTGCTTTTGTGATGGCCATCTTGGGCTAGAGCGGGTGGAATTCTCATGCTCTAGCCTCAACGGAGGTCACAAGACCAACTGAAAATATACAAAGCGGGTTTAAAGTAGGGGTGTGCATTGGCACTGCCCTCACGATTCGATTCGATTACGATTCAGCAGGTAACGATTCGATTCTACGATGCATTGCGATGCATTGCGATGCATCAAAATTCTACTGCACACAATAAGGCAAATTTTTCATCAATCATGAGGCAATACAAGGAGTGAGATATAACAACAGATTTTATTGGCTGCTATGTGTGTATTCACTCTCCTGTATCTGACATAAATGTCATAAAATAAAATGGTACAGGGTTGGATATGGCATTTTACCTTAAAAAGAAAACATAAATCACTGCTTTCAGTACTTTGAATGAGAAATATTCTCTTCTCTCTGCTTTAGAACCATTTGTATGTAAATATAGCAATAACAGCCAACTTTTTCCAGCAGTGACCATAAGTGTTTGTTTGTTTTTTACACACAGTAAAATAGCAGCTATGAAGCATGCCACTGATCGTGTAATCCTCTTTGCTCTCTCGGAGTTGTGTGGCAACGTTGACACTAGCGACTGGTCAATTCTTGGCTGGGATGTGTCGACTTTTTGTGTTGTTGTTGTAATTGTTGAAGCCAACTCAGGATGCCAACGATCAACATGGTTCGTGAAGTTAGTTGTATTGCCGACGTGCTTGATTTTAGTGTGGCATATTTTACACACCGCGTAAGTCTTGTCTAGTATCCCATTAACTTCGTAGAATCCGAAATGTGCCCAAATGTCCGCTTTCCAAGCTTTGGGTGCGTTTTTAATTACCCGTCTTTCGTGGTCATCTCCCTCCGCCTCAGCCATCCTGTTGTGCTAGCTAGCGCCGCCGCTTAGCATGTAGCTACGTTGCTCCGGAAATGCCGCCGGAAGTAATTGAAACTTCACAACTTTATTGTCCACTCGAGGCCAGAAAATAAACAGCGACATAATCGATTACGGCACGTTGCCGCATCGATGCTGAATCGTGCATGCCCCGCATTGCGATGCATCGCCGAATCGATTATTGTTGACACCCCTAGTTTAAAGTATAAATTATATTAAGAAATCTGATATAGTTGAAGATACAGGTTTGTTGACTTGTTAAAGGTTTGAATGAAGGTTGAAGATGCTTATACATAGGTGTTAATGGGCCCCTAATACAGTATTTGAAGACGTTCAAAAAATTACGAGCCAGTCCCACAATGAGCTCTCCACAAACATGCCGTTTTTAGAGGCGGGTCAAGGTGGAGGGTGGGGGTGTGGCCCTGAGCAGCTTGTTGCCACGGTACCATGCGCTAGTGTTTACAGTGGAACGCTGAACACTCCGGGTGCTCCGGCGGGAGTCCTGGAGCTCTATATCTAAATAATATCATATTATATAGAGATATCTATATAATACAATATATTATCAGGGTCAAAAGCTGTTTGCACCTCTGGATGATATTATGAATCTCAAATGACTGCGTCGGTTTCTCAGACGCCTCTGGTTCTTCCACTTCCACGTCAATATTAAGTAGGCCTACAGACTGAACCGCGAAATGGAGGAGAAAGGGATTGTTGCCCGGGATTGACAATCCCGGGCAACAATCCCTTTTTCCTCCATGTCGTGGTTACCAATTCCTTCTCAACCATGGCTGAGATAACCCCACTATGAGTCTCGTGGAACCCCATCCTGAGGACGCCCAATAACTTCAGTGACCCCAGGGGGCACAATAATGACAAGAAGTGAGGTTGTATCTCAGACACGCTTTAACTTATCAAAACTAAACTTAGTACTTGGCCTCGAGGCCCCATCCTTAGGACGTCAACAGATTTGTTGACGTTTGACCACCGGGGCACTATAATTACTAACAATTTCACGTATCGAACACCAAACTTGGTACGTGGACTCGTGACATCATCCTGAATGCGCATATTACATTTGTTAATCTTCCACCACAAGTCAAAAAGCCAAATTAGCCAAACTTTTCCGTATCAACACCAAACTTGTTACATTGAGTCAGGACAGGCAAAAGTTGCAGCCACGCTTGACCCCATCATTGCTGCTTTGCAGCTATATTTATTATGAAGACTTCACACATTATCATCATATGGCAATTGACAAAATCTTGTTTGTCCCAGATGTACAACCAGCACCCTGACCAGTACGAGGCCCCAGACAAGGACTTCATGATCGTTGCTCTGGACCTGCTGAGTGGCTTGGCTGAGGGCCTGGGGGGCCATGTGGACCAGCTGGTGTCTCGCTCCAACATCATGACCCTCCTCTTCCAGTGCATGCAGGTATGAGGAGCCCTTGTCGGAGAGCCTAGAATCTCTTATGTCGGTGCTGGATGTAATGAAAGCCCCCTCTATTCATTTTTCTTAAGATCCGGTTAATCCATATTCAATAATCCGGGATGCTAAACATGATTGAGTAATGGTACATTTCCACTGACGGGTATGCTTCGGACCCAGCAAGCCTCTGCCCAGTAGTGAGGGTGCGGTACTGTGAGACGAGCACGGCTCAATACGGCTTAGTCCGGGTCATGCCCTCTTTTGGCGGTGGAGACGCAACCTGTGCCACACCTTTGCAGACTGAACCGACCCGCACCCTCCGGTGGAAATTCTCCACAATATGATCTGTGAAGCCCTGTGGTTGCTATGGATTGTTTATTTGTATGCATCATCTTCTGTGCGTGTTACAGGACAGCATGCCTGAGGTGAGACAGAGTTCATTCGCCCTCCTGGGTGATCTTACCAAGGCCTGCTTCCCTCATGTGAAGCCCTGCATTGGTGAGTCCATTCTACTGGAAGTGTTTGAATATACTATGGCCTAGCGCTGTAAATGAAACCCCAACCATGCAAACATCAGGGTTTCTGCGGGTCCATAAAGTCTTATATACAATAATCAGAATTTTAGGCCTTAAAATGTCTTAAATAAGATTGTGACAGGTCTTAAAAATGTCTTGGATTATGGAACGAATAACAACTAATGCAAGCTGTGCAACCCGGTTAGAATTTATAGGAGCACATCCAGCTAGTGTGTCGTGGAGGCTAGTGGTGTCTCCTCTCATCAAAAAAATAGCTTGTTAATGTTGATTTAATTCACGATGGGTAAGTGCAACTTCAACAAGATCTGGCTTGAGAACAGCGCTGCACCTTATGCAAGAAAACTTGAATTAGGAACTTTTGGTATATAGGCATTAGTCGCATGGGAAGTCAGAAAAACATAAAACCACTGTAACAAGTACCGGTAAACACCTGCCCTCTCCAGATATTATTGTGTTCACATTGGGAGCATCAAAGTCCGGTCCCAGCATGACCCACACTGCACTAACCCGCACTAAAATTGCCTAAGGATCCCAGGTTTTTTGACTTACAAAAAAATCCTTTAGCCCATATCATCTATGGACCATTATCTTCAATTTGACATAAAGATTAGTCTGTACAATAAAGTTTAAAGCACCCATGAGCCATTGACTTTTGAAAGGGGTGTGGTTTTAACCCCGAAAATAGTTAATTGCACATATCAACATCAAAAAAAAGTTGAGTCCTCGTCTTAATTCGCGAGTCCGAATGCACGAGCTCAAGTCATTCAGTGCTCAACTCCAAGTCAAGTCTCTTATTTAGCTCATGAGTCGGACTCGAGTCTCGGACTCAAGTGCTATGACGGGCGTAGAAGGGCTCTGACTCCCCACACAGAGACCATGCGGCTGACACGACTCGAGGGTTAACTCCTCATTACGCTAATGAAGCGAGAGGGGTCTGTCGAGACCGATGCTCCGGAGTGAAAACTCTTTTCTTCCGGTCTCTTTGATAGAGATACGAGATTTTAAAAAAAGTATGCAAATGGAAATTATTGCGGCCGGCAAAATGATCAAGCTCATTAAAATTGATCATGTGATTAATTGATTTATTGCTTATCGTGACGGGCCTAGACTACAATGTCTCTAGTAGGATCTATGTTTTTGTTTAATGAAGCATTGCATATTATACTCAAGTACAACTCTTGCGTACACAGTACTGCGTGGTCTTGTTCTTTTGAATGTGTATACATTTACTTTGCAAATAATTCTGGTAGTCGATGTTCCTTCATACCCTTTGTTTTTTTGCCAGTATGTAGGTTAAATAGGTCTTAAATGGCATTCATAAAGGTCTTTCATTTAACTTGTTGAAACCCTTCTTACAGCTTCTTAATTGGATTCATAAGGTAAATGCAGATGCACAACCTGCACTTTGATAGGTGTTCCTTCCTGAGTGTGTGTGTGTGTGTGTGTCCTCTCCACAGCGGAGTTCATGCCCATCCTTGGCCTGAACCTGAACCCGGAGTTCATCTCTGTGTGTAACAACGCCACCTGGGCCATTGGAGAGATCTCCATGCAGATGGGTAGGAGAGCACTCTTAATCTTGCCCTGATATTTAAAGGACAATTCCTGTGTTTTGAACATTGAGCCCCATTTCTGGTTTGTCTAGGATGAAATAGAGTGGTTGACACTGAAATTTTGACTATTGGGCCTGTCTCGGGTATTCTAAATGACCCAAATACCCGAGACAGGACCACTAGTCAAACTTTCAGTGTCAACCCCTCTGTTTCCCCCAGCACTATATGGTTAAGGCAGCCATCTTAACACCCGCCTTGACTACCAATGTATTGAAGAATTTTTTTTAATTATTATTACTATGCATAAACAAAGTACAAAACTCTTGTAGGGAAGGAAAACGTACTTCCATCAGGTACAAAAAATATAGATAAATAATGCATTGGTAATACTGTTAACAACAATAGCCAATAAAGCTTTTTGAATGGAATTGAAACGGAGGCATCTGGTGGTTGTATACAGCCACGCAGGATAGCATGCGCAAATGCTTGTCAGCTGTGGCACAAATAAGATCCATTTGTATTCAAATAAACAGTTGTTTATGTCATTAGTGCGGATTGGAAATTTTTGAGCAAAATACCCCCAAAGTTTTCGCCGCTCTGGGCAGCGACTACCTTGACTAAGACTTTTCCTGGGGGAAACACTGACTCCATTTCATCCTAGACAAACCAGAAATGGGGCTCAATGTTCAAAATACCGGAATTGTCCTTTAGCAAGCTGCTGTTTATCCATTCCCAGGTAGTTAGTCAGAAACTACGCTGTGGTCGTGTTGCTTTTGTTGTGCCTCTGCCCCGATCTATCTCCTCGCTTAATGTATGACGTAGTTCCCTTTTTCCAGCTGCATTGGGTTTTGTGGGGATTGCTGTGTGCATCCATGTCTTGTTACAAAATGCTATGTGCGATTCAAACCCTATTTTAGGGTCCACATTCCATTTGTCAATGGTCTTATTTTTAAACCATTCTGGTTTTGAGAATTGATTTGGTGTGCTTAAGCAGTGATGGATTATTTGTTAGGTTAGTGATGGTGTGTATGGTATCCCTGCAGGAAGTGATGTCAAGGAGCAGACAGGGGAGTCATCAGGTGAGCTTAGGGTGTTAAGAGGACAATAATTGGTTGGTTTACCAATGTTTGGGCAGAAAGACCATTTCTGCAAGATTACTGGCTTTTGGTTTTTCACTGAGCTGATCAGCGCCCCTAAAAACTAGCAAATCATTATTCAGTAGTTCAGGCATTTTTTATTTTAGTTCATCATACTGTTTACAGCATTTTTCTTTTTAATCTGGTTACAAATTTATGCCACAAGCTTGTTTTTTCTGCCTTGGGATAGAAGATGGGAGTTGATATTAATCCAGATTCATTCAAATTATTGGCTAGTCTTTGTTATAAAAAAATGTGACGACTACTTATTTATCTTCATATTGGGGGCCGCCTCCAAATGAGATTTATGTTTTCCTTCACTTTATATTTACTCCAGGTCTACTGGCATTAAAGGTAGCCCAGTTAAGTGTCTCTCTCTCTCTCTCTGTCTCTCTGTCTCTGTCTCTGTCTCTGTCTCTCTCTCTCTCTCTGTCTCTCTGTCTCTCTGTCTCTCTGTCTCTGTCTCTCTGTCTCTGTCTCTGTCTCTCTGTGTGTGTAGGTGCTGAGATGCAGCCCTACGTCAGTGTGGTACTGCCACACCTGGTGGAAATCATCAACAGACCCAACACTCCAAAAACCCTGCTGGAAAATACCGGTACATAAACTCACATATTGCCTACTATTATGTATAATTAACTATTACTTATTATCACGGCATCCTATTTTCTGATAAAAGTACGGCTTCATACAAGTCAAAAAGTCAAGGCCTGTAACGGCAACTGTCAAAATGAGGAAAGGTTTGACTAATGATGTCAGGAATTTATGTTGTGGCCTTTTTTCTTTCTTTTTTTTAAGTCATATGAACCTGTTACTAGTCTAGAAAATATCAGTGTGATGGTTCCTCTTTATTCTGGCCTTGTGACTCCATAACTGCACACAAGTGATGATGCCTTTTTTTCAGACATTCGAAATCTGAATTAACACTTGTGGAGTTAAAGCGTCTGAGTGTGTGCAGCAACAACCCAGTAAAATAAATGCACGTGTTTGATCATAACTCAAGTCTGCCCGTGTTGGATCTTTGAGTCTTTTCTTCTTTCTAATCCTCAGCCATAACCATCGGAAGACTGGGTTACGTCTGTCCTCAGGAGGTGGCACCACAGCTGCAGCAGTTCATCAGACCATGGTGAGGGACTGCTTTACACCTGAAAGGTCCCATGACATGCCACCAGGTGTGGTGTGATTAGCCGTTACAAGTCGTTTTGAAAATCTGTCTGTTAGAACATCACAGGTGGGCGTGTCCACCTAGATGTTTGACGGATAGATGAGCAACGTTTGCTAAAGTGCACTGGCTTGTAGACTGATCTATCCAGAATACATCTAGGTGGACACCCCCACTTGTAATGTCATAACAGACTTTTTTGTACGGCTTGTAAGGCTAATCACAATCACACCTGGTGGAATGTCATGGGACCTTTAAAACTTGGATGGCTAGATCGATATTAAAGAACCTCAGTGTGTCTGTAGATTCAGGGTGTGAACCTCATCCACTTGGCTTGACGCATTGGTTGATCCGTCCAGGTGTACCTCGCTGAGGAACATCCGAGACAACGAGGAGAAAGACTCTGCATTCCGGGGGATCTGCATCATGATCGGAGTCAACCCTGGTGGCGTAGTGCAGGTCAGCAAGCCATTGTAGTCTAGCTGCTGTGAAAATGTGGTCTATGAGGAACCTGAAAACAGACATTCGAAATCTGAATTTTGTGTGGATATTATTTTCTGAGACCAGGCATGGTGTCAGAATATACGTGTCCAATAGCATGTAGAGTGACGTAATGAATACTTTTTTTGTGTGCAGGACTTTATTTTCTTCTGTGACGCTGTGGCTTCCTGGGTCAGTCCTAAAGATGACCTGAGGGAAATGTTTTATAAGGTGAGTGTTATTCCAAAGTGTATTCTGAGGAAGCGTTGACCTCGGTATGGCTTTTAATGACTGCTAGGCACATGATTGGCTTGTTTAATGGCATTTGCTTGGTATTTTTAAATAAAAAGCTTCTTAAAGGACAATTCCGGTATTTTGACTATTGGTCCCGTCTCGGGTATTTGGCTCATTTTGCATCGCCCCTGCCTGCTTCAGAATGGCTGGCTTCGGGCATTCACAAACCTGTCCTTAAAACAACCCTAAACGTTTGTTTTCAGAAATGTGCAACTCAGTGGTTAGTGGTGTTCGTTGATGTTCCAAATCAAGTATTGTAGCGAAATACAGTTTGTCGTGTTCTATTCTATACTAACTATTCTATTCTATTCTATTCTATACTAACCCTATTTTGTAAATCCCATTGAGACAGGAAACAGAAAGGCTGGCTGTTTACGTTTGGTTGTAGTCTTTTCGCTCGGTTCTGTCTCAGTGAAAAGACTACAACCAAACGATTTACAAAATGCCAAATAAAACACGACAAACTGTATTTCGCTACGATAATTGATTTGGAACAAAATACCGGAATTGTCCTTTAAAGCTGCTTTGAAATATTATATTTAGAATTTATTTCAGAAGCCCTAAACCACAAATACTCCTTGGACATGATGGCTCCTTGAAATTTAATACCTTTCTTTTCTCTGAACAAATGGGCGCTTACTTAGTCTTTGACGATCCAGTGTAGTCTCTACTAGCACCATTGTCTCAGCTCAAGGATATATTTGTGTTTAAGCAAAGGCTCTAAAACCTCCACTCTGTCTGAAAGTCTGGTCTTGGTGGTTAACTGTAGTTTTTATTTTTTCCAGATCCTGCATGGCTTCAAGGAGCAGGTAGGGGAAGAGAACTGGCAGCAGTTCTCTGAGCAGTTCCCCCCTCTGCTGAAGGAGCGCCTCTCGGCCTGCTACGGAGTCTAGCACCTGAAGCCCCGGGGTCCACACGGGAAAACTGACCTGTTAGGTAGACCAACCAACACAAGCTTTAATGAATAATCAAATTAGCAATCAAATCTCTTACGAAAGTAAATGCCAGTATCCACTGTAATGATGGATCAACGTCTCTTGTTTTTCTCTCCCCCTCCTGACCCCCCTCGTCTTTTCCCAGGTTAATCTAGGGGAGGGTTACTGGGAAACTCATCCATCTATGTAATTGCACTGCCCTGGTAGGGTGGGGGAGAGAGGTTGGAGCGCGAGGTAGATGGAGCCGGACCAGGAGAGCTGCAGCAGCTGTCCTCAATCCTCCACTCTGCAGATGGCCTCCTCGCAAGCCCTGCGCAACGTGTCTCTGTCCTGAGGGTGGGTGGGAGGGGAGAAGCGGGGAATCATACATACCTCTGGGGGGATAAAATGCAACCTAGCTAAATCTGTCACACTCACAATCCATAACACCACACCAGGGTTCCAGGGAGCCGGGGTGGGTGGGGTCGAGGGAGGGTGAGGTTAGGGGTGTTACCTAGCACAAGTGCTGGCCCTCCTGGTCCTTATCGCGTCAATAGTTCTATTAAGACAATGGGCGGGGGTAGCGGGTTCAACGGTAATCAGCATAGGGGCTTTGACGGTTTCAAAAGGTGATGCACATTACCATGGCGATCTGCCCCTGTCCACGTAAGACATAACCCATCAGACTGTGGGATTGGGACCCTTATGCTACTAACGCTAACTACCACTAGGCTAGTCAGGGTGTAAAAAAAAAAGCAAAACTTTTATTTATTTAACTTTTTTCTTTTGCAGTAATGTATGGGAGATATGTACAACAATAATTTGTACCATTTTATGCAAACAACATGAAGTACACAGGGTGAGTTCCCTTGTCTAGTGTACACTTCAGACAATTTTATTTTGCCTTTTCAAGATCATGGTATTCTCCCCTGAATAGTAAGACATGTCTGTTGCATCAGACATGTTGAGCCACCATATATGGAGTTCTTTCCTTAAAAAGAAATCGGGATGTTATTGCTCAATCAACAGTTGGTAGTTTTTTCTAAGGGTGATCCAGAAAGAATGCGGTAGCTGGTGTTTTCCATCGGTTCTGGTGGTTTACGGCTGTTCTGTTCTTAGCAGGCCTTTTTATTAGAGGTTTTGCGGTCTTATGCAAGCGTATCTTGGATATGGTAGTGGGGAGACTGGCTTAAAAGCAAACCCTGGTAGAGAAACTGGGCAAGAGGATAATACTTTCGCTGCTGCTGTTCCTTTGTTTTTAGAGTACTTACTAAATGAACTTCAGAGAAGAAACATGGGCTTAAAAGTTAAAGCAGTTTCTCATGAGCGTATTTGCACTTTCCTTTTTTTTTTATAAGAAGTTAGGATCTCATAGGTATGCTGAGTATTAATGTACCTGTCTTAAGGTATGCATTTTCTTTTATATGTAATTTTTGCCTAGGTAAGCAAATTATATATTGGTGAAGCACAAGGCCTGTGTAATTTTGTTATTGCCACCATCCTCGAGGAAAGTACTCAAATTAGTGATTCATGTAAGGTTTCCTAAACACTTGTGAGTAGGGTAAAAATAAATAACTGCCTCTGGTTTCCATGGGGTATTTTGACACTGAATGAATATAATAATGCTGGTATCATCATCATTTAAGGAATCTGAATATGTATTGGTTAGACTTGAGCTATCGGTGCATAGGGAAAGCTTTAAGGTAGCACCTTTTTTTTTTCTTTTTTTTTTAAATAAGTTGAATAGGTTTTAGTGGGAGGGGATGTCTTAATTGAAGTATTATAATTTCGAAGTTTTCCTGCCAGACAGTGTGTTGTGGAATTGAGTTTGTCATGTCAGACATAAAACAATCCCTTCCAGGGATCTTCCTTTTTAAAGAGCTTTGTCTATTGCAATTAAAATCGCTGCTGGAGTGTTTGGTTCATATGATATGATACAACTTGTGACTGGTTGCCAGTTGCCATATACACTCCCGTTAATACTGTGTAGGGTAAGCCTGGGAATGTTGACTCTACCCTAATGGTCCTCCCTAACGTGTGTGTGGGTGAAAGGGTTGTGCTCTATATTGGAGTCAAAACGTTTTGTCCAATGGCCATAGTGGACACTTCTGGACAATTAAGTCGGGTTTCTGTCAACGTTTGACTTTCGATTGTGTGGACAAGGGAGTGTTTCTTAGATCTTATCTTGCACCAGCCCCTAGCTGATATGTTATAGGCCCTGCCTGTCTAATGAAGCCTCCCCAGCCATCAACATTTACCTGCTAGTTGACACTACCGAGTTACTTATCACAGACCCCTGGGTCAGGTTACTTCTGCCAAAAATTGCCATTGAATTAATATAGACTTCAGTAAATACTTGATACTCAAAGGATTTCCTTTGTGTTCTGGCACATCAGGTCAGTGTCTGCATTCTTTTTATAGTTATATTTTAGTACATCTGTAACGTAAATGCAACAGCATAATGGATAAAAGCCCCCCCCCCCAAGAAGGGGGTTTCTATTGGGAACTTCCCTGGCAGTTACTGAAAGGCAAATGTTGATGGTTTGGTGTGACTGTTCTCGCGGTCTCGGCACTGAAAGATGTTCACCCAGCTATAGAACAGCTTTATTGCACAAATTCTCAGTGATGTTGGTGCCAGACAGAGGGTAAAATCGAGGTACAAACCCTCGAGTTGTAGCCATATGCTAATCTTTATGCATAAGCAGACTAAAGTGTAATGGTTTTCCACAAGTTGAATTTTAGTCATTTTAGTTTTTATAAGGATAGTCGTTTTTTTTAATTTCAACTTTGTTTCATTTGGGTAATTTCTTTTTGTGCCGACGTGCACAAATGTTTTAGACTTTAAAAGTTTTTTTGCAATATTCTTTTTATGTAAAGAATTTTTTTTGTTTTCGTTGTTTTATAGCGGACCATTTAATTTTGTCTCAATGATGCTACGACCATGGGACAGGTGGAGCCTGATACTTTAGAGAAGAATGTGAAACGACGAATGAATTGGTTGTAGCAGTAAGAAAAAAAAACTGGTGCAGATGGGATGTGAACTGATGTATCCCTTCCTTCATTTCTTTTGTGACAGGGGAAAATAAAAGTTTTTCTATCAAGCTGGGAATAATTGGAGTGTTTTTGTTTTTCAATAAAAGTCAAAGTATCACGCTAGTTATTCTATCCAATGCTCGGTCGCTACACAACTGTGTACAACTGGCAGAATTCAGTGGATTTGGCCTAGTCTTTGGTATAAACACTTTTACTGATGATTTAATTTATAGACATGCATCATTCAACCAAAGCCAAGGGAACATACATTTCACATTTGACTGGTAAATTTTTTTTTTTAAATCGCCTCGACTTGGCCCGCCTTTTTTTGCGTTTCCATCGCCGAAAAAAGTACCTGGTACTTTTTTTTCAGTAGGCCTAGCCCCTCCGTAGAGATTCCAGGCGAGCTGAACTTGTACTTTTGTGTAACGTAAACAGGATGCTGGCCACTGATTGGCCAGCAGAGGCTGCAATCGGGAATAATCAATCGAAGTTAAATTGTGTCCGGCGTGGCTTGAGTCCACGGCAGAGATGTATGGTAATGAAATAGAACTACTGTACTTAAGTACTAACATGCTGTATCTGTACTTTACTGGAGTATTATTTTTTTTCTCCTACTTTTAATTCACTACATATTTTTGATGACTTTAATACTTTTATTCCAATACATTTTTCATGTGCTGAATCGTTACAATTATAAAAATGTTATCCCATTGATTTATGTTGGAACTTCCAACATAACTCCTCCGACTCGGAGGAGTCACGTGTAGTGGAGCAGGCAGGACGGCCGCCCTCAGGACCATGTTGGTCCTCATACGACACACCAAGATAGATAGAATAGATGGATAGATTCTTCATTCAAATTCAGTTATCCAGTAGTTCACAAAGTCAGTCGACAGATCGTACAGTTGACAAACAACAAAATGGACAATCAGTAAAGTCAATAAAAATGTTGCAATATTGCACATTCTGCACACCAATGTTGTGTGTTCGCGGGAGCAATCGTCCACATCTTCAGTCAAACTCATTCGTGGGAGTCTACCGCCCAGAGCCTGACAGCAGCACATTTTCTATGATGAACTTTGTATCCTAAAGCAATAATTTGTATTTTGTGGAAAAATAATACAATCATGTGTCAAAATCTGGTGACAATGTGGGGGGGGGGGGGGGGGGTGCACACACACACACACATAACTTGAATAATTCTGCAGACGTTTAAAAAGAGCTGTGACACCCCACTCATTTCAGGCTTCTTCATTGCCAACCTGCTTGAGTGTTGCTTGTGTTTTTTATCCTCTTGAATATTGTCAGAACTAGAAGCGTCTAGTTGTGTAAACCCGGATTCAGAAGGGAACCAAGGAACCGGGCCCAGAGGAACTGAATTACCTTTAGGCCACAGGCTTCAAACTGAAGTCACCACTGCATAATATGAACAATATTATCGAGAACCGGCCCTTCCATTAAAAAGTTCTGTTTGCAAATACTGGCCAGATTACTGAGAACCATGGCCCCATCATTAATATGTTGAGTTAAGGGTGTGTGGTTATGATTGTGTTAAACATAACTCATTCACTCAGAGATGGTCAAATGAAACTGTTGGAAAGCATTCAATCATTCATGTGTGTGTGTCTCCCCTCCGTCTCAGGAAGTTACATCCGGGTTATAGAGCACCTGTTACCTGGCTATACCTTTTATCTTTATTACCTCAAACACATCTATTACCCTTGGACTTTGTAATTATTTTAGAATTGTATAATAAACAAGCCTTGGTGATATATGGAACATATATGGACGTTACTTTTTACAGGTGAAGACTAAATTAGTATATTCATAAAAAAGAAAATTGGAACTAGATTTTACGCTTAGTACTAATTGGTTATTCGTTTAAGTGACAGCATGCGTAAAACTTCATCAGAAAAGTTTATGAAGTTCAACTTCATTGACCTTCGCTGCAGTGCCGCCCAGTGTTCATCTGGGGAACTACAAGCAGAAACTCCAAAGTACATGTTGTCCAATTGTCTTATCTCGTGTGCACACTAGGTTTGTTGCGGTTAATGCTCTACGCAACACATTTAGGTGCTGTATGATCCAGATCAAAAGAGAGCTATGGAGAAGATAAGTGATTCTCTGTGTAGGTATAAGGATTATAACTTCGGGATCGGTCTGACCACCGCAGAATACATCGACTCCCTTCAGAGCTTTGAGATCCGTGACAGCGACGTCTTCCTGGTCACTTACCCAAAGTCCGGTGAGTCTGGTGTGATACCGTACAAGGCCTACAACTAAAAACAAACCATACAAAGAGATATGAAGAATGTATTTTGCATCCTGACGCAGGAACGATATGGACCCAGCAGATCATCACGTCCATCTACGAGCTGGATGACGACGACCACGTTCCTTACCCCAACAACCTGGAGCGGATGCCGTGGCTGGAGTACCTGGAGGGCCGGGAGGACTACTCGCTGAGACCCTCTCCGCGGCTGTTCGCCTCCCACCTCACCCCCACGCTCCTACCTCCAGGGCTCAGGAGCAAGAAGGCAAAGGTAGGAGGAACCCCAGTCACTGCATCAAAGGAACCCCAGTCACTGCATTAAAGGAACAGTCACTGCATTAAAGTAAGGTGACCAGACTTCTGAGACAAAATCCGGGGACACTGCCCGGACGGGATTGTTGACGCGGGGGGGGGGGGGGTCTTTCTTTCACTCACAGTGAAATCCGGGGACATTTCCGGGGACAGCAGTAGTCGGGGACAGGTCCCTGAAAACGGGGACGTCTGGTCACCCTACATTAAAGGAACAGTCACTGCATTAAAGGAACCCCAGTCACTGCATTAAAGGAACAGTCACTGCATTAAAGGAACAGTCACTGTACTAAAGGAACAGTCACTGCATTAAAGGATCAGTCACTGTACTAAAGGAACAGTCACTGCATTAAAGGAACAGTCACTGCATTAAAGGAACAGTCACTGCATTAAAGGATCAGTCACTGTACTAAAGGAACAGTCACTGCATTAAAGGAACAGTCACTGCATTAAAGGAACAGTCACTGTACTAAAGGAACAGTCACTGCATTAAAGGAACAGTCACTGCATTAAAGGAACAGTCACTGCATTAAAGGAACCCCAGTCACTGCATTAAAGGAACCCCAGTCACTGCATTAAAGGAACCCCAGTCACTGCATTAAAGGAACAGTCATTGCATTAAAGGAACAGTCATTGCATTAAAGGAACAGTCATTGCATTAAAGGAACCCCAGTCATCACATTGAGTGAAATGCAGTCTAAAGTTTACGTTGCTTAACAAACAATGAGGTCGTTTTTTAAGAAGAACGCTCCCGACTCATTTCTGACCAATCAGGGTACCTATTCCCTGATTGGCTCGGAGATTCCATCTTGCCTGTCAATCACAGGTGCTTGAGTACTTCTCAATGAAGGAGAAACCTAGGCTGGGAGGGGAGAGCTCTTCTTGGGTGGTTTGGTTTCAGAATTGTGCCCTCTGCCCTCTCTCTTTACAACTCTCCCTCTCACCTGAAGCCCCTTTAACCACATCGGCCGTCTTCTCTGCAGATCATCTATGTGATGAGGAACCCAAAGGACAACGTGGTGTCTTATTATCACTTCTGTCACGCCTGGGCCAACCTGGAAACCCCCAAGAGCTTTGAGGACTTTCTGGAGCAGTATCTGGAGGGCAAAGGTAGAGATGTTCCTGGTATTCCTTTTCTCTTTATGACGCTATGTGTGGCAAGTGTGTAAACAACTTCATAAGTCTAACTGAAGGTAAACCTAATTATTATATGATTGATACACAAACACAGCATACAGTATATATATATACACATCCATACATTTTGGAATTATTAGTGGAACTAAAATGCAATGGTCTAAAAGTTGTTGTACATTTATACACATATTTGATCAGTGAATGTCGCCAGGAACAAAACATGACCCTGCAACGCCAGGGAAGATTTTGTTTTTGCTTTCTGAAAACACCAAACTGTTCTACTAATGGGTACTGTGAGAAAGTGAAACCTTTCTCACTTCCAGCGACAGGACGGTTTGCTATGTTCAAAATGGTCCCCCCTGACACATGGTATGGCCTAATGGGCCTTGATTACCTGTGACTGTGACTAATTAGGTGGCCTATTTAAGGGGTGTTGCATTGTTTCTTCGGAGGGTTAAGGAAGAGGTGGCTTGACGCGAGGCCGCTACTTACACCCTCTTGTTGGGCTAAATGATGCTGTAGTTCAGCTAGAAAATTGCCAACAGCTTTTGTTTTCATTCTTTTCAAATGTTAATTTGTATTTTTGGAACCATTGATTTATTTTATGTTCATTTATTGTTCGATTTGTTTTGTGGGAAGTGAATAAAACTTCTCTTTGGAATTGCCCTCGTCTCACTCTTGAATCCAGTTGACCACATCCTGAAGTGGCGTGAGCCCAGAGGTTCATTTTCACAGGTACTGATACTACAGTGCGTTCAGGAACTGGTTCCAAACCACCACCGTGTTCCACCAGTAGCCTTCGTTTAGTTTGGAAAATGTTGATCTTTTTAAATTGCAAACTGAAACAGAGAGAAGTTGTTTTGTGTCCTTGCAGTCGGTGCCTCGTCGTGGTTCGATCACATCCGGGTGTGGCACGCCGAGAGAGAGCAGTACAACATCTTTCATTTGACCTTTCAAGATTGTTTATTGTCATGTGCACAACAATTATGGAAGCAGTCCCTGGCAATGAAATTCTTGTCTCAGGCGCCTTCAACAGTGCAATAAAAGAAAGTATAAGAAACACAAGTAAGAGAGCTGAGACCTAAATGCTAAATAAATAAATGTTCCAATCGTTTACTATATACCGGGGCTATGGATCTGTAAAGTTTCATTTTACTTAGTGAATGATTGCACCATGGATAGTATAAAATGAAAGGCAAAATGAAACTCTACAGATCCATAGCCCTAATAAATAGTACATTTTACTATATATCAGGGCTATGGATCTGTAAAGTATACAATTTGGTACAAAATAAATGACAGATACTATAAAGTGTGAAGGTCAGCATCTCTCTGCTGGTCGTTCCAGGACCTGAAGGCAGCAGTGAGCAGGATCGTCCTCTTCTTGGGTAAAGCCCTCAGTGACGACAGCATCCGTCAGATCGTGGAGAAATCCACGTTCCGCAACATGAAGAAAGACCCCAAGGCCAACTACGAGTTCCTGCCCGCGAACGTGATGACGGGCAGCTTCATGAGGACAGGTAACAGAACTCCACCTGGACGGGGGCGTTTACCTGTATAGGTCAGGGTGAGGTGGGCGTTTACCTGTATAGGTCAGGGTGAGGTGGGTGTTTACCTGTATAGGTCAGGGTGAGGTGGGTGTTTACCTGTATAGGTCAGGGTGAGGTGGGTGTTTACCTGTACAGGTCAGGGTGAGGTGGGCGTTTACCTGTACAGGTTAGGGTGAGCGTTCACCTGTACAGTCTCTGGGTTCTGAACCGTTTGTCTCTCCGCTGCAGGCCGTGTCGGGGACTGGAAGAACAGCTTCACCGTGGCTCAGAGCGAGCGCTTCGACCGGGTGGTTCAGGAGCGCGTGGGGGGCATGAACCTGGCGTTCACCTGGGACGCGGCCCCCCAGGGGGGCGGGACGCCCTGAGGACACCTGGAGGAGGGGGGGGGGGGGCCGTCGCCAGGACGACACAAGGGGGCTGGTTGGATGACTGACCACACCCCGTCTGTCCAGACTGAGTTTATTGCTGGACTTTTAGATGATTAATTGACTTTTAATTTTGTATTTTTTTTTAGCCCTTACAGATTATATTTGAAAGGTGTGCTGAGTTACCGTGTCTGTACTGTCCTATCAGGGATCAGTATTTCCAGGCGGTAGCGCAAACACACAAAGTGTTCATAATATCACAGAAGAAATGACGAATAAACAGATGTCCAATCTTCCATATCTTTATTTATTTCTTGTGTAAAAGGAGATAAGCGTTTCCACACAGGGCGGAGGTGACGGCGCTGAGGTCGGGGCGCTGCAACAGTCCGGCTTAGTTCTCCTCATCTGGGGAAAGCAAAGGACAGCAGATACTGGTCATCATGAAGGCACAGCAGCAACACGACACACCAGTGTTGGGTGTTTGCGTGACCAATGGACACCAGTGGGTTCTCCCGCCCAGAGACTATGAGCAGGACATTTTTTTGTGATGAACATTGCATCCTAAAGCAATCAATTTTATTTTGTGGAAGACAACAATGGTGACAAGCTGTGGGTGTGTGAAATAAACATTATTAAATGGAAGAAACGGCTCCTAAGCCCGTTTAAGTGAGAGCAGAATCTGAGAGCAACGACCGCTCAACAGGAATCCCCTGAACCCGCTCTACAGTCGTGTGTCTGTCCGCCTTGTGCCCGGGCGCGGGGCCCGGGTCTTCTGACGAACCCCTCGATGGGCCGGTCTACGTGAGGCTTTGTAGACTCACCCTCTTCCTCCTCGTCCTCTTCATCGTCGTCCTCCTCCTCATCCTCGTCGGAGCTGAAGGTTCCGTCGGGGAGGCTGTAGACGCGGATCACTTGCTGTGGAGACGACAGAGAGACCAGGGTGAGAGAGAGACACAGACACAGACAGACAACAGAACAGAAAGACCAGAGAGAGAGAGGGAGAGAGAGACTGGGAGAGAGAAAGAGAGAGAGAGTGACAGAGAGCGAGACAGAGATACGCAGAGAGCTAGGCCGAGATAGAAGGCGTCGAGAGAGACAGAGACGGGGCCCTAGTGGCCCCTGGCGACCGGACGGGGGCCCTCACCTTGTTGGGGTCCTTGAGGATGAGGTACTTGCCCTCGTCCAGGGCGCGGCAGATGTCGATGACGCAGCGCAGGATGCCCCAGGCGTTCTCCATGCTCAGGTTGATCTGCGAGGCGAACTCGTTGGGCTTGAACTGCTGCGTCCCAAGGACCACGTGGCGCGCAGAGTCCTTCACGTGGTAGCGGGACACGTACCTGAGGACCGGGGGGGGGGGCACAGGGAGGCTCAGCTCTCAGGAGACTGTCTGTCTGTCTGTGTCTGTCTGTCTGTCTGTCTGGACGGGGTCATGAACCATAGAGGGACGGTAACACTCGTTCCTCTATGATGTATATTATGATGTTTTACTCTGATTAGTTTCATTTATTTAGGGACCATCTATCTACCTGTCAGGGACTAAGGATGGAAATCTGCCTTTGGCTATAATCCTGTATATTTACTTTATTATTATTTTTTAAATGTTCTTTGTTTCTTTCTGAAATAAATAAACTTCGAACTCCCATACGGACATCCTCAGAACACATTTAGATCAGATTGACTTTTCTTTATAGTGACTATTGGGCGAGCCCATTAACCACGAGGGCACATCTTAATAGATGACGTAGGGTGTAGGGTGGGGTAGGGGACAGGGTGGAGGTGAGGGTGGGGTAGGGGACAGGGTGGAGGAGGGGACAGGGTGGAGGTGAGGGTGGAGTAGGGGACAGTGTGGAGGTGAGGGTGGAGTAGGGGACAGTGTGGAGGTGAGGGTGGAGTAGGGGACAGGGTGGAGGTGAGGGTGGGGTAGGGGACAGGGTGGAGGTGAGGGTGGGGTAGGGGACAGGGTGGAGGTGAGGGTGGAGTAGGGGACAGGGTGGAGGTGAGGGTGGAGGTGAGGGTGGAGTAGGGGACAGGGTGGAGGTGAGGGTGGAGTAGGGGACAGGGTGGAGGTGAGGGTGGAGTAGGGGACAGGGTGGAGGTGAGGGTGGAGTAGGGGACAGGGTGGAGGTGAGGGTGGAGTAGGGGACAGGGTGGAGGTGAGGGTGGAGTAGGGGACAGGGTGGAGGTGAGGGTGGAGTAGGGTGGAGTCCTCACCCCAGCTTGAGGTACTCTGATCCGGCCAGCAGGGCGCAGCAGGTCCAGCGGGCCAGCTTGTAGCTGTTGTTCTTCAGCTCCGTGGCGAGAACCGCTCCCCTCTGAGAGTCCAGCTTCTGGCGCCAGTCCACCCCGTTACAGTGCTGCTCACACACACACACACAGTCCACCCCGTTACAGTGCTGCTCACACACACACACAGTCCACCCCGTTACAGTGCTGCTCACACACACACACAGTCCACCCCGTTACAGTGCCCCACACACAGTCCACACACACACACACACACACACACAGTCCACACACACACACACACACACACACACACACACACACACACACACACACACACACACACACACACACCCCTCACCCGGGAGTCCCACTCGTTGAGGGTCTTGATGTTGATGAAGGACGCCTCTCCGTTGGCGCCGGTCATCACACCGTCGTGTTCGCAGCGGACGATCAGGTCGATGTCCTCGCCCAGCTGCCAGCGCCGGTACCTGAGGGGGGGGCGGGGGGCGTTAGTCTCACCCTTATCTTAAAGCTAGGTGGCTCCTTAAGGACCTTAAGTCTGAGTGTTAAGCGTTCCGGCCTGGAGGCCCCCCAGGCCTGGCTGGAGGCCCTGGCCCTGACGGAGGTGGAGGCCCCCCAGGCCTGGCTGGAGGCCCTGGCCCTGACGGAGGTCAGAGGCCCCCCCCCCCCAGGCCTGGCTGGAGGGCGCTTGCGGCCAGCAGGGGGCGGTACCCACCTGTAGGCCACCGACGCCACCTCGCTCTTGTCCATGTCCTCCTCCACGAAGGGGTTGGGGTTGGGGAACTTGTGGCGCTCGCCTCCCTGAGGAGGAGAAGAAGAAGAAGAAGAAGAAACACCCGATTAGAACCAACAACTTTAGATCCACACAGAGCCGCCAGGCCGAGGAGAGAGCGGGCGTTCTGGGGCAGGAGGTGGAGGAGGTGGTGTGGAAGAGGAGGTGTGAGGAGGTATGGAAGAGGATGAGGTGGAGCAGCAGGAGGAGTTGAGAAGGTGGTGGTGGTGGACTGTAGAGGAGGAGGTGGTGGAGGAGGTGGTGGACTGTAAAGGAGTAGGAGGAGGAGGAGGAGGACTATGACTGACCACACGCAGACACTGCTGGCTGAAGTTGTGGTTGATGTAGGTGGCCTCCATGGCCAGGTTGCGGGGGGAGTTGAAGGAGTTGCCCTCGTCCTGGGGGGGCTCGTTGGCCGTCTCGCTCACCGTCAGCAGATCTGGGGGGGGGGGGGGCAAAAGGATAAGAACCTGTGGCGACCGAGCCCCCACCCCCTGGAGCTCTCACACCCCCGACATTCAAAATGTCTCATCCCTGGCCACCTCCATAACTCTCCTCAAAACCCCTCTTCAACCTGCCTGCCTTGAAACTCTTGCAGGCCTTTTGTTATCGTTTCGAAAAACGGTCTTTTAAAGAGCGACGCCCGCCCCACCCTGATTGGAGATCAGATCAGAGGTCTGATGAGGGAGAGAGGCTGGGGGCCACATGGACGGAGACCCCGGGGCCGCGGTCCGCACAACGTACCAAAGTCAGAGTTGTCCCTCTTGTCGAAGAACAGCTTGTTGCCGACGCGCTGGACGATGATGTCCCAGGAGTTGACCGAGCGGGTGCAGCACATCAGGGTGGCCAGGATGGCGTCCGTGGCGAACACGTTGCCCACGGTCTTGGCGAGCTGCAGAGATAAAAACACACAGGAAGTCCGTCAGTACCACAACACAGTAGCACTTCAGTGAGGACAGCCACCTAAGCAACACAGGCCTGTCGCCTTAACTACGACGTCAGAAAATAAATAAAATAAGCCAATGTTGTTTTCAATATAAAGCATTTGCACAAAGCAAGCCGATCCACTTTTCCAGGAACATTTAGAATAGAAAAAAATTAATCACAATTAATCACAATTAAATGTGATTAATTGTGTGGGGGGGGGGGGCCCTCACCTTGCGGATGACGGGGTCGTCGGTGGTGGTGACGGTGTGGAAGATCCTCTTGATGCTGCGCAGCTGCTTCTCGTTGCGGGTGGTGATGCGGTCGAAGGCCTTGTCGTAGAACTCCAGGGCGCCACAGCTCTCACTGCAAGACACGGCCGGGTGAGGCTACAGCAGGACGTACGCTACCGCTAACGCCCAGCGACCAGGGAGGCTAGGTACCCTGGACGTACGCTACCGCTAACGCCCAGCGACCAGGGAGGCTAGGTACCCTGGACGTACGCTACCGCTAACGCCCAGCGACCAGGGAGGCTAGCTACCCTGGACGTACGCTACCGCTAACGCCCAGCGACCAGGGAGGCTAGGTACCCTGGACGTACGCTACCGCTAACGCCCAGCGACCAGGGAGGCTAGGTACCCTGGACGTACGCTACCGCTAACGCCCAGCGACCAGGGAGGCTAGGTACCCTGGACGTACGCTACCGCTAACGCCCAGCGACCAGGGAGGCTAGCTACCCTGGACGTACGCTACCGCTAACGCCCAGCGACCAGGGAGGCTAGGTACCCTGGACGTACGCTACACACGCTAACGCCCAGCTACGAGGGAGGCTAGGTACCCTGGACGTACGCTACGCCGCATGCTAACACTCAGCGAGGCTAGGTACCCTGGACGTACGCTACGCCGCATGCTAACACTCAGCGAGGCTAGGTACCCTGGACGTATGCTACGCCACATGCTAACACTCAGCTACGAGGGAGGCTAGGTACCCTGGACGTACGCTACACACGCTAACACTCAGCGAACAAGGGGGGGTAGGCACTGTGGACCGTCTGTCCATTGTTGGATTTTATGCGGTGACTCACATGTCAGTTGGCTCCGCCACCTCCATGTATCTCATCTTCATGAGGCGGGGGAAGTCCATCTCCTCCTTCACCTCCCAGTCACTCCTCACCTCCACAGAGGAGTCGCGGGGCTTCAGCTGGGGGGGGGGGGGGGGGGGGAGAGACAACCGGGTCACAGTCAGGCCCAACCTTCACTGACACGTTAACCTGAATACCTGATCCTTTTTAGATGGAGAATGCATCGTCTCTTCTGACATTCACACAAATCCAAGTATGTCTCCGCACCCACGTAAATGGACTGCATTGATGAAGCGCTTTCACTCAAAGCTCTTTACAACACTGCCTCACATTCACCCGTTCATTCATTCACACACCGACTGGCGGAGTCAGACCACGCAGGGTGACTGCCAGCTGGTCAGGAGCAGTCAGGGTGAGGGCGTCTCGCTCAGGGACACCTCCACACTCACAGCTAGGAGGAGGAGCTGGGGATCGAACCAGCGACCCTTCAGGTTACCAGCCGACCCGCTCTACCTCCTGAGCCACAGCCGCCCCCATGTGGTTATCAAAGAGAAGCGGCAGGCAAATGTTGATCAGCCTACCACTGCTAACAGTAGTCAAAGAAAACGCTGTTGCAATAAAGTGAAGGCCTGGACTCCCAAAACAACGTTACTTTAGTGAGGGTTTATTACTCAGTATTCTACATTTGAAGCTCACCTGAGATTTCTGGTCCCACTTCTGACGAACACCAAACTGCTTCTGGAACTTCTTCTGCAGGCGCATGCGGTCCCTGGAACAAGGCTCACGTTAAAGCTGGCTCAGCTCGGGGGCAGCAGAAGACTAAAGAGAATAAAGCCTACAGGGTCCGACCAATCAGACCACCCCAACACCGGTGGGAACCAATACCGGTAATCAGTCACTACCATCACTGCCTGGTGGCCCGCCCCCTGAATCCACTCCAGAGACTGACAGCTGCCGGAGCCACGGACACACCAACATAACAACGCTGATCTGAGAGACGACGGGTAGAGCCTCACCTCTCCTTCTGCTTGGCGCTCTTGGGCAGCGTCTGCATGTTGAACTGGGTCATGTTCCTGCGGTCCTTGTCCCGCCGCAGGTTCCTCTGTGGAAACAAACCTCCTGCACATCAGAGGACCGACTGACTGGTGGTTACTACACCGAGGCTGAAGGGCGGTCCATCATCACGGGCCACAAAGGCGTTCTAAAAGGCGACAGAGGGCGACGTTACCTGAGCGAACCTCATGCGGTTCCTCTGGTAGGCCGTCTTCTGCGTCTTGGCCGTGTCCACCAGCTGGAAGCTGGTCTCGTCCTCCTCGTGGAAGTAGGCATAGTGGCTCCCGCCGCCGAACTGGGAGGAGTACTTATCTGAAGAGGGGAGGAGCCAAGGTCCAGGTCAGACACCACCACCAACAGGGCACTCAACAACAGCTGCTTATTTAACTTTACATTTAGCCGACGCTTTTATCCAAAGCGACTTAAGTACATTTGTCAAAAGAAAGAGAAACAACCATACAGCTTTGGTATAGTGAGGATGTTCATAGAACCAAGTGCCGAGCACTAACCATCACTAGGTTTACCTGTTCCCTGTATACAACAAAGATAGCTAGGATTAAGTTAAGTTACACTTTATTGTCCCTTTTTGGGGGACAATAAAGTGTGAAACCCGTGAAGCTAGGATAAGATGCATCACGGGTCTCAGTACTATTTTTTAAGTGCCATTAAATCAACAGAACAGGCATTTTAACCCTGAGCTTCCTTACTCGTGTATCGCTTGTCTTGATACGTGGCCCCGGTCCAGTCGGCCACCTGCAGAAACACAACGTCTCGTCAGAATACGACTCACACTCCCAACAAAAACAACAACATACGAACGAGAAAAAACTAAACAACAAATAATCCTCCACAGAAAACGTCCCCCAGATACGAGACGGAGAGACGCACCTTCCCCAGGCGGTCTCCCTTGCTGAAGGGCTGGTACGGCATGTCCTTGAACTTGTCCGGCACCGCGCAGGGACCCCAACCCGACGGGTTGTCCTGGATCACAGGGGCGTGGAACTTGGCCATCTCCGGAGCCTCCAATGATCAGGATTGAACACTCAATGTTACTTCATGGGCACCCAAAGGAAATGTTGTATTGGTTGTATTGGAAACAACGGCCACCACATACAAATACACACACACACACACACACACACACACGTACAGTACAGTACAGTTACAGACACAACGTGCAAAGCACAAACCAGAGCCAGACATTGGTGCGTTCACGTACATTGAATTACTCAAGTGACGACACATGAGGATGATTTAACTCCTATAGTCCCTAACGCATCATCGGGCCTTGGACACAGCAGCACCACTGCGGTATTGCAGCTATGGCCTCAGAATGAAGATAAACCCCGTAAGGCATCATAATCCTGAGGCCATGGCTGACCCACAGAGGGCCTAGGCGACCACCAGACCCAGGAAGGAGTCCCCCAGCCTCCCAGCATACAGAGGCTAGCACAGCCCGGTCCCGGATGGGGGTTAGCGCCGGGTTTAGCATCCTGTAGCCCGGCGTCCGCGGACGGAGGAGCTCAGGGGGGCCTGAAGGGTGCGCCGATTCGAAGGCGTCATGACACACACAATGACACACCGGCCGTGACATTAAAACACGAGATGACCAACATGTGACAACAATGACACGTAGCCGATGCTGCTGTGGCTAACACAACGAGCTAGGCCGGTGAGAAGGGGCCAGCCAGGTGGTTAGCATTAGCATAGCTCCACTTAGCATGGCTATGCTAATCAGCATCGGACACACACACACAACACATATATATACGACAGTACGGTGGCGTGGAAATGAAAAATGAAAAACGAGGTTGTAAAGCTTACGTTTTCATGCATATTCACAGAACGGAGTCTGGCTTTACCTCAGACGTTTTGACGTCAAAAGGAGAAATTTATTAGAACCGCGCGGCGGTGGAGAGATCGGCGGGTCGGCCTGACGACGCTAAAAGGAAGTGGCCCAGCTGCCGTAAAGCGGCACGTGGCTGTGGTGTCGTGAGGAGGGTGTCGCGCATAGACATCTTATAAGTAGACGCAGCATCTTATAAGTAGACCTCTTTGTAACATACACCCCAGGTGGCTCTAAACACCATGTTCTATTCGCTACACCTAACTAACCTATTCATTTATATCACGTATACAAACCTCACTGCCCTGTAACTGACCCTAGGCAGATGGGTCAGGCCCTCGAGTAGTGGATCTGCTCGAGGTTTCTTCCTACGTGTATCTCCAATTCTAGGGAGTTTTTCCTCGCCCCTGTTACTCATGGGCTCTCTCTGAATGTTCAATACTCTGTAAAGCGCCGTGAGGCGTGTAATGTTTTGGCGCTCTATAAATAAAATTGAATTGAATGTTAACTTGTGTATAATTCCCAATTGTTATTGATATATTTGCACTTTTAATCTTGCTGAATTCTACAAGGCAAATATTAAGTTAAAACTTAGTTCCCCGGCCCCATTCGTCTTTGTAAGGAAATGTTCTATTTTGTCAAATTTTAGGCAAAGTATAAGACAATACTTTCTTAACAGTATAATTGTAACCATGAATAAGTCGCTCAAGTAACAATATTCAAATACTAACATTGTTGGGTAACACAGAATTTGGTTTTATTCTGAATCCAGTGAAACAGATTGGTGGTTTTAGCTGATATAAAAACTTTCAGGTGTTTATTTATGTTTAAGTATTTGGCAGACGCTTTTATCCAAAGCGACATACATTAAAAAAAACCATATAAAACAATCACTGTAAACATAATAATTGAAGGGAAGAATGTAATACAAAATATCAATACAAAGTGTCAAGACAGAATAAACTCTGCTGCTGCAGCAACAGAGATACAGTCTATAAGTCCCTAAGATATATAGATATCTAATGTATGCATTATTTTTCCAATTACGCTGGGGTCGAGTAGGCCTACCCACCAGTTTTCGTCAAGATTCACTTTGTACCCACCACTTAAAAAGACAACAAAACTTGAGTTTAAATATTATGGATTATTACACGGCTCTTCTCAGTGCTGTGGAACACTCACTTCACTTGCATGGGCCTTCCCGACTTCCGGCGGTGAATTGTTTTTTGATAATTGACCACTGCTAAGCACCTAAGGCACTGCTAGGCAATAAAAACGTTCGCCGAAGACATTAGAAACCATTATAGTCAATGTAGGCTATTCCACTGGATACGGCAGCGGCACGGGACCGTCCCCAAACCGGCACTACTTTTTTGAAAGTTGCCGGTTTGCAGCCGTGTCTCAGAACACTTGTACAGCATTCAGTTTATGATGTTTATTCATTAATTGCGCCGCGGCCGAACTGATGTGGATATTCTCTGATATTATGTAAGCATAAGCACCGCGGAAACCACTGCTGTCAAAAGACGCTGATCCATTTTCACTGTTGACGAGTGGCTCTAGTTCTACCTCCACGGCCCTGCAGCGGGCAATTATCGGATAAGATTGTCCAATAGTGTGTGGTGTTCCGTCTTGTGTTTGAATCTCATGTATTTGTATTTACGATCGGAGAGCAACAAATCGGCTGAGATTCTCTTTGTGTGTGGTTCTCTGACCAGAGGTTTGAGAAGCTTTTGGTTTTAAGATACAACCACTGGTTCAGTGGCAAGAATGGATGGATGGATAAGTAGATAGGTTAGCTTTGATGGAGAGAATGGAATGAAGATTGGATGACTTGGGTGGATGGATGGATTGATTGATGAATGGATAGAAGAGTGAATGAATGCATGGATGGATAGATGAATGAATGAGTGAATGTTCATGCTAAAGTTGGATACAGTATGTCTACCTGTTGTCTAAAGTTGTGCTGCATCTTATTAGATTTGCAATAATACATTTTTTGTACATTGCTTAGAGAGCATCATTTAATTTAGATATACCGGTATTTGTTGCCTGGCTGTGGCCTACTTAGGTGAAATTGTCAATGGCCAGAGAAAGAGATTTCTTTTTGCATTTTTTAAAATTATTCTCAATGTATTACATGTTCATATTTGGATGTTTTTCTATACATTGCACTTTTCAGT
This sequence comes from Micromesistius poutassou, assembly GCF_964030765.1. Taxonomy (NCBI): domain Eukaryota; kingdom Metazoa; phylum Chordata; class Actinopteri; order Gadiformes; family Gadidae; genus Micromesistius; species Micromesistius poutassou. The sequence continues at coordinate 16,739,254 of NC_140271.1, read as the reverse complement.
AATATTGAAAGCACTTATTGTTACACAGTTGACTGTTCTATTTCTTCGAGGAAGAAATCACTTACATTGCATAAAACCATACGTACAGTATGTCTACTGTTTTTTTCCCTAATTTACACTACAAAGAGTAAATATATTTATTATTTATTTTTGGTACATTGCTTTACAAGCATCATTTATTTTTGCTTAGTTGTGACCTGTTGAGGTTCAATAAATATCAAGTTCCAAAAGATATATTGTGTAGTCTCACATTCCCACAGCAACGTTAAAATTGTTTAGATTTGTGCACTGTGGATTTCTGTTTGTAGTTACTTTTAGAGTTTGTAACTCAGTTACTACTTTAGTTACTTTCTGGGAGAAGTAACTAGTACTTTAACTAATTACTTTTTTTGAGTAACTTGCCCAACACTGGCCATAGCCACCAAGTAGCCTGACTTATCCACGGTTTGCGTTCGTACAGTGTTGGGTATAGTGGAGATGACGATAGTGGAGTAATTAGTGGAATAACTGTGGCGGGGAGTACATGAGTTTTGGTCAGAATGCCTGATTTAGATTGGATGGATGCATGTTGTGAATTGAGAACAGCCAGCTCATGATGCGATACAGTGTTCAGCTGTGCAACAAATAGTTTTAGCTTTTTCAATCTTGACATTTTTAGTGCTTTTAGTGCTAGCCACATGTTTAGCCTACCTCTTCACAACTTAAACACATAGTTAATTTCCTTTCTTTGTTTGTGTTGGTAGCTTAGTCATGTCATGTCACGTTGTCAACATTGGGTACATGGAGCACAACATAGTGGGTCATATGTCCAATGCTTTTTGGGAACACTTTATTCATAAAATGTGTCAGACATCAGACAGTTTTTTGTATCCACAAGTTTCCACCGCCCCGTGATGCTTTGCGCGAATTGTGGGCTTTACCGGTTACTACGAGATCGATGTAAACAATCGCCCGTCAGTCATTCATTCATTACGATTTCAACCAATTATTTAGTTTTGTCCGGTTGTAAGTACATCCTCAAACGGCACACGTTGTTTCCGAGCTTTTTAAAGCCATAATTGCATTCAGCGACAATATACAGTGATGTGCTCAGCCTGCCAGCTGATCAGCTACAAACACAGCGGAGGCAACCCGAGGGGTGTTCCACCAACCAGGCTGAACGCAAAGCCGGGCTTATTCCGCTTAGCCAGGCTTCTTTCAGCTGGAGCTGCGTTCCACGAATGTCACTTAAGGGAATTTCCGCTAAGTAACCATGGCAACTTATCTGACCAAACTAACCTGGTCAGAAGCAGGTTAACTGTCAGGCTAACTTGAGCGGTGTTTCAGAGAAATCCATCTGTCAGCAACAATTGTACCATCAGAAGGTTCCGCCAAGCCTAGTCCTCACAATTTTGTCATAAATGTACATATATGAAGTACAAACAGCGTATATTTTCACTAAGGGTCTAAGATTAAATGATGCAAATGAAATAATTCAATGAATTACTATATATTGTCATCGTGGATATTTTCTCAACACACACACACACACATATATGTGTGTGTGTGTGTGTGTGTGTGTGTGTGTGTGTGTGTGTGTGTGTGTGTGTGTGTGTGTGTGTGTGTGTGTGTGTATGTGTGTATCGTGCTGCAATTCAGCACCAGCAGTTAGGTCAGTGGGCTGTTGATGAGGTGAAGTGTAGGAGACCGGTGTTTGCGTCCAGGCAATGTCAATGGATTATTTTTGTCATTCCCTTTATCTCAGAGAAAGTAGGCCAAACAATTTATTTTTATAATAAATGTGTCTTACAATTTCCCTAGAACCTAAATACAACTTGCAAAAACCCATGGTAAAGTTAATGTTAATATTAATGTTACTGAAAGTGAAGTCTTTGTCACAATGACAATGACACAATTTCCCAAGCTGCTGCATGGGAAATTGTCATCCACATAAATTCCATTCAGGTGAGTTTATTATTAGGTTAATTGAATCTATAAATTGATTGGTAGGAGGGGCCTTCCAATAGGACTAGGGTATATAAGCAGCACCACTTATATCCCTGTTAGAGCAAACCAAGAATGGCATGCCCTTTTATAGATGAAGAGCCAATTGATGTGGGTGCGCAGATAATAAGGCAGGCATTCCAGCTACCAGCCCCGAGGATCTTCAGGGACTGGACCAACCCACTGGCCTTCAGTGATGAGTACTTGTGGGAGAGGTACAGATTCACAAGGTCCAGTATTGTGTACCTGTCCTGTTTGCTTGAGCCTCAAATAAGTACTCGGCGCAGTCAGGCCCTCACCACGATACAGTCCGTGTGTGTGACGCTGCGCTTTTTGGCATCAGGGACTTTCCTTTACACTGTGGGTGACGCAGAGGGTCTCTCCAAAGCCACCATCTGCAGGGAGATCAGAAGAGTGTGCCTTGCACTAAAAAAGTTGTTGAATGTATTCATCACTTTCCCTGGCCATCTTACACCACAGAGGATGAAGGAAGCATTTTATTCAATTGCAGGTATGTGATGATCAAATTAATATATGTCAAAGTAGTCATGTCGTGTTGGAATACCTCAGCAGAATAACTAACTAATATCTCCTCCAGGCTTTCCTAATGTTCTAGGGGCAATAGAATGCACCCATGTGCGGATCCGGGCGCCATCTGGACCTGATGAGGCAGACTATGTAAATCGGAAATCCTTCCATAGTGTTAATATACAGGTACAGTATGTATAGGACCAGCTGGGAATATGCAGGATAGTTATTAGTATAAGACAAACACTCCACTTAGATCTTAGATCAAACACATTGTTACATTACTTATGAGCACAGCCACTGCCTTTCTACCAAGCAATTCACATCAATCCTATCATTTCTTTCAGATGGTGTGTGCAGAAAATTGCCTCATCACGAATATTGAGGCAAAGTGGCCTGGCTCTGTCCATGATGCCAGGATTTTCCGGGAATCAGACCTGTCAAGGAGGTTTACACAAGGTAGGAGTACCTTTTTTATTTCGGCTTTAACCTTAAACTATCTTAAACAAGTATTTAATGATCACTTCATGTTTTCTAGGACAGTTCAATGGGATTTTGTTGGGCGACAGGGGCTATCCCTGTTTACCCCAGGGCAGTGAGATCTCTCCATCTCTTTTGCCCTCTGAAGAGTCAGTAAAGCTGCGAAACGTCAGGGCACCTTCTCTTTCACCAGACCTCCCAGGTGATCATTTTCATTGTTTTAATGGCACATTTGCCCTTTTTAAAGATTTTTTTCTAAATTTATTAAACAACAAGGTTTTCAAAAGCTGTGGGTAGGACTCTTACCAAGCTAGAGGCCCAGACCATCACTGGGCCTCCCACCAAGTCCTCACCCCAACCAGAATGGAACAGAATGGGCACAGACCCACACAATCATTAAAGACTTTTAACCCACGCCAGAGCCCCTTCAACTCTCAAGCCAGACCTCAGGGACTGGCCTACCTTCGCCGGATCCCACTACGGGACCTTCACCCCCACCAGCAGGGACCGGCCTACCATTGCCGGATCCCACCACGGGACCTCCACCCCTACCACCAACAACCATCAACCTACTTCAAACCCATGGACACACACTCACTCCTTCACAAACACAGTTATCACCCAAAACATACATTTAGAGGCATTATTAAATCACCCGTTACCACAGAATCTGCACCCCCCACACGGACCTCCACCACGCCATCAGCACACTCTTCACAGCACTCAGGGCACGTGGTTACAGCAAAAGGTTTCTCAGGACAATTAAAACAGACACACTAGCACAACTCGCTCCTACTCGCTCCCCACCCTCCCCACACACAACTTCAAACACTACCCCCGACTCTACACCAGCTACCTCACCACTATCCTCCACCCTACATACCATACAACACACACACACACCACCAACCTACCTCTTGGCTGCCATCCTAACCCCAACCCCCTCCCTTTCCCCTTTCCCACATCCAGCCCTTACCCCAACCCCTACCCTAACTCTAACCCCCTCCCTTTTTCCACATCCCACCCTAACCCCAACCTCTACCCCTTCCCCACACCTAACCTCCCCCCTTCCCCTAACCCAGGGGTCGGCAACCCGCGGCTCTAGAGCCGCATGCGGCTCTTTAACGCCGCCTAGTGGCTCCCTGGAGCTTTTTCAAAAATGTTTGAAAATGGAAAAAGATGGGGTTTCTCAAGCCAGGTGGCGCATTAGACCAGGGGCTCATCTCCTGTTTCCAAAATGCATCACAAACTCTAGTATAATTTACTACACGCTTACTATCACAAACTCAAACGCGGGAAAATATAACGGCGCCGGGACGTGCTCTCGCTACAGGTCCACGGCACGCTCGTCTCCGGTGCGCGTCGCGGCAGCCGGGGCGGCGGCGTTGACGGCAGACGGCTGGTACGCGTCCGCCTACCGCCGTACCAAGGCGGGTAGCTCGGAGGAAGATTTGGATTATTACAACAACAACAACACCAACTATTTCGACGCTCTGATGTCACGATCAACCCAAAACGTGTCATCGCTCACCCAAGTTGTTTCTATTATCATTGCTACATTGTCTCCAGCATATGGCGCGATTATGGACAGTATATTTGATTAAACACTCAGCTTCTGGTTAGTTCAATTTTGAGAATAGATTAACGGCGATATTTTTTTTATCGCCCGATAAGAGTCTCGCGTTAACGCAGCACGTTAACGCCGATAACGGCCCACCACTACGCAAAATATTATGCTCCTGTGCCACCACGCTGAGCAAAAAAGACTGATGGACAACCACATAAGCCACATTTTACAAACAAACAACAGCCATGCGTGCGCCAATTGAGACGATCAAAAGGGTTAAAACAGCGCCACCTATACGCCTGGAACATGAAGTAGCGTGTTGAGTCGTATTGAGATGGATCCGTGTGGACGCAAATGTTCTTGAAACGATGCCAGGGAAAACGGAGAAAAAAAAGATCGTTTTGGTACGTGTGGACTTGGCCTAAATCATGAAGGCTCATTATGTATTTGTAGTTAATTTAGTCATTTTGATAAGCTAATATAGCTACTATAGATACATACAGCATGCGTTGCCTTCATTATAAGGGTTATATAAGGCTTTTAATTTTTTGCGGCTCCAGACATATTTGTTTTTGTTTTTTTGGTCCAATATGGCTCTTTCAACATTTTGGGTTGCCGACCCCTGCCCTAACCCCAACCCCAACCTCCCCCCTTCCCCTAACCCCAACCCTAACCCTAACCCTAATCCCAACCCTAACCTCTCCCCTTCTCCTAACCCTAACCCTAACCCCCACACCAACCCTAACCCCCACCCTAACCCCAACCCCAACCCTAACCCTAACCTCTCCCCTTCCCCTAACCCCAACCCTAACCCTAACCTCACCCCTTCCCCTAACCCTAATCCCAACCCTAACCCCAACCTTAACCCTAATCCCAACCCCAACCCTAACCCTAACCCTAATCCTGGGCTGACGACACTTCCAGTCAAAGCCTAGCGCCAGCTCCGTTACCAAGGTCTGCCAGCTGGGGACCACTGACTACCATGTGGGGGAAGAGGCGGGGAGGAAGAAGGTGGTGGTGTTGGACATGCCAGGTTTTGGAGACACACACCTGACCCGGGAGCAGATCCTCACGGAGATCAGTCAAGGCGTTGCCCTGACGGCCCCCGGCGCCCACGCCTTCCTCTTGGTGGTCCAGGTGGGACGCTACACAGAGGAGGAGAACATGGTCGTCACTATGATGGCTGATGTATTTGGAGAAGCGGCGGTCAGCAACCACACGGTGGTGCTGTTCACCAGGGGAGATGACCTGGAGGGGCCGATAGAGGAGTACCTGGCCAGCGCGCCTGCTAGCCTCAAGGCTTTGATTGACAGGTGTGGAGGCAGGTACCACGTGTTCAACAACTGGGCGCCCAGCGATGTGCAGCAAGTTCACCAGCTGCTGGGGAAGGTGGAGCAGGTTGTGGAGGACAACGGTGGAGGGTGTTACACCAACGCCATGTACCTGGAGGTAGAGGCAATCAGGGAGGAGGAGAGGAAGAGGGCACAAGATAAGGAAAATCTCAATATAAGACCACAGGTTCCACCATCCCCCAGCCCCAGTTTGCGCGAGGAGGCGTTGCAATCCCGCAGCCTGATGAAGAAAATATTTAAGGTGGTGGCGGTGGGGCTCGTTGGCGTGGCGCTGGGGGCTGTGATTGGGGCAATTGTCCCAATAGGAATTGTGGTGGGAGCATCCGTTGGGGGCAGCACAGGCGGCCTACTAGCCATCACTGCAACTAATATTGCCGTGTCGGCCGCTGTTGGGGGGGCTATTGGGGCCGGTATGGGGTTTGCTCTTTGGGTAAAAGCTGAAAATGCTTGTAAAGAAGTTAAGGAAAAAGTAGATAAGGTGGGCAGCCTAGGGTAGGCTACAAATGTGTGTTGGGGGCTGCCAAGTTTGGAGCTATATTGGGTACTGCTCGGGCTAAAAATCGTGTTGCTCCTGTAGAAGCTGTAGAGCAGTGGTTGCCAACCCTGATTGCTGTAGCTCCCGAAAAAGAATAGAAAACTACATACATGATATACATATATATAATAAAATATGCCTGATTAATGTTCTGTTTTGCAAGCGCTTCTCGCCCTCTCTCTCTCTCTTAATCAGTGATGGGAATAATGGCGTTGTATATATCGGCGACACTACGCTCTCTCTCTCTCTCTCTCTCTCGTTGTTTACACATTCGAAAGCACGCAGCACACAATAATCCAAAAGTAGCCTTCTTTAAATGGAAGTATAGCCATTACTTTCCCCTCCAAGAAATTATTGGAACGAGTGTAATCGTGAAATGCACATTTATGCCCTGGACAAAAGTGCCTCTCCACGTCGGTATCAAGTAATTCAAACATCTGATCTTTCAACGTTGCATGCATTCCATGCTTGCGTGCATGGAATGCATTTCCTCATTTCCTCATTTCCTCATACAAATGGAAAATAGCCTACATGCCTTTATTTTTTGTGTTGGAATTAAATTATATAATGAAACTTAGAATTGAATGTACATTGTAAAATTCAAGACAGCTAGGTTTGATATGCTTCTTACAGTGTTTTCTTGGTTGCATCAATTTGAAAGTTGGATCAAAGCCAATGTAATTCAAATACAATTAGCCAAATGAAATGCCTCAAGTTGGAAGTAAAATCTGGGCTGTGTTTTTTCTCTCAACACTTCAATAGGTAGATCTTGCCTTTCACCAAGGCTGAGGTCAGTGTTCTTGGGCTTAAAAGGGTTGATGACCACTGCTGTAGGGCCTGTAACAGCTGTCTCTGCTGGTTCAGTGTTTCAGAAAGGGTTAGGATTTAGGGTAGAGGCAGATTATAAGTGTTCTGGCTACAATAAAACTGAAGGGGAATATAAAAACAGGTGAATTTCAATTTAACTCATTTGTTGTTCTCACCGCCTGGCTCGGCAGTACGTAGACATGCAGGCCTTAAAGTAATTTCACACCATTGCGGAACAAAAATCCAGATGTGCTAAATATTGCAGGAAACTAATTCTGGTTCTATATGTCCTTATGTGGTTTTGTTGGTTTTGTTGACCAATAGCAGGCAGCTTGGGCATGTCGGTAAAATTTTGCTATTTCGGCAGAGCACCCTGCGGCAATAGAAGCACAATGCTCACTGTCTACACGGTCCAATAGTGAACTTCATCACAGTCTCACTGAAGCGCCTCCAGTGCTTTATGGCAAACAACAAAAAACGCCTGCAGAAATTCTCTGACACCCACTGGTCTCAACATGATTCATGCACAGTATGTCTTCTGTCATTAATCAATATAAGGACATTTTAACCATGATGGTTGAATTAAAATCAGAGGGAGACAGCAGGTGCAGCTCTAAAGCGACCTCCCACACAAGAGCAATGGAATAATTTGATTGTATTATATTCCTTGTGATATGGTTTCCTTGTGCTGCAATAAATTATATTTTTGTTGACTTCTAACATGTCTCTGTCTTTGCTGTTTAAATCTAACAGTAGTCTATGAGTAACATATCGGCGGTAACCACTGTTTTTGGGGTATTGCGAAATTGCGCCACCTGGACATTCAGCGGTATTGGATGTGTTTTAATAAAACACATTCCAATACCACGGAATGTCCAGCTGGTGACTCCACTGAGGCTATAGCAACGATGCTCTTAGCACTCTATGAGTGCCCCTGGAGCCCTCGTTAGCTACGAGTGTTTTCACGACGTTCGTTACGCAACGATGCTCGGGAAACGGTGTGAAAACTGTACGATGCTCATACGATGAACTTCACGAACCACTTAGGCTAACGATGCTTTTGGGAAACTGGGCCCAGGTTAAAATCTGTTTCTTCACAAAGTGTTGACAGTGAGCTTTAGTAATGACAACAGTTGCGCAGGCTGCTGCACGAACACACTAAACATCGTAATCTAAACATCGTCGACGTAGGTCATCTGTAATGGACACGAGTGAGAGTATCACTAAACCACACACCAAACTTGTTAGGTTTCTGTTTTTTTGTATGAATGTCAAGGACATTTGTTTCTAAACCAACGTCTTTTACACACAGCAAAATAATCTGACTTGTTATTGTGTGTGACTGAAATTAGACATTATTTTATTATCTTTATTCTTATGCATCATTATACATCCGGTTTTACACTTTTTTGCTAACTAAGCAAGCAACTATAAGACGGGTATCTCACATTTCTATAAAGACACATCTATGGAAAATATCTAAATTACTAAGCCTATATCTAATAATATTCATTATATTCAATAATAATCATTAACGTTTTGACGCCACCTGGAAATGAAATTGATGCAAGCAACGAGGAAACATATTCATTAGATATCTCACATAAATGGAAAATACTTTCTTCCATATTGGTTTGTTTCGTAAAATTAACAAAATAATATGATATTGGATATTACTGATATGACATGATTTATGAACACGTATATATGGTATGGTCGATGCGGCGTCTACTCTTTATAATGTCTATGAGCGCATGTGCAGGACTGGTCCAGATCAGGAATCCCCATTCTATCAGCTCTAGCTCTATGTCCAATCAGTAGGTCCACGTTACAGCAGCCCGGAAGTAAACATCACAAAGTACTTCAAACTGTGGTTCTCGGCTGTTATGAATCCGGTGTCTGTGTACCGATTGAATGAACGGAGTACTATCGGTAACCTGCTCTTTCTGGCATGTTTCCCAACCCGGTAACTTAATGCGCTGTTCTATGAGTTAGCCTATAGTGAGCTAGTGGACGGACCAGCGCTGCGGGGTGCTTCTGGAGATAGATCCGGAGATATTGTGAGATGGACATGAGGGACTTTGTGCAGTCTGCGGGCAGGGCGGTGCTGGAGATGGTGGAACGGGAATGGGAGCCTCTATCCCAGTCCGAGCTGGAACAACGACTGGACCAGGCGGTCGAGGACATCCTGGAGGCGGACCTCGTCGCCAAGGTTCAAGCTCAGCCACCTGCGGTGTATGTGCACCTGGTGCAGGCTCCAGACCCTTTGGTGGTACCAGCAGAACCAGTCAAATCCGCCCCACCCGATGAAGAGGAACATCTGGCTCTAGAGACAGAAGTAGATCCCGTCGATAGTTATGCCGTTAAGGTAAGAGGACGGAGCATATCATGCCATCACTGCGCAATAACATCTTCGATATATACGTCTGTGAGACGTGATCATTTATTGTGTTTCATGAGTGTCTCTGTCTCTCCATCTTCCTCTCCACCTACAGCACATCACTGAACTTCTCCAGAACTCAAAGTCCCACTACAGCAGGTCCAGACTGGCGGGACGCGCCCGCATCTCTCTGTCCCACACGGTGCTGCTGTCCCTCACCCTGCTGTCCAAGCGCGTCAGCTACCGCTCGGTCTCCGGTCGCTTCCGCCTGGAGAAGGGCAACATCCACCGGATCTACTTCTCCTTCTGCGAGCGGGTCAACCTGCTGCAGGACGACCTGATCAGATGGCCAAGCGGTTCGTGGTTTACGTCATTGTTTGCGGATGTCTTGTTCAAAATCATTGGGAATAAAAATGTATTTGTTCAGTGAATGTCAGTAAATTGCTATGGAAAAGGCTCCGAAGACTCCCAAAAGACAACTTTACCAGGATTAGTAGTTTGTTTAAATTATGGTCACTCATCATCCCATCTCACTTACTCAGATGAGTGATGAGATGATGATGATGATGATGGTAAACAATATTAATATCCTCTCGCTGTCCCCCATTCTCCACCAGATGGAGAAGCCGGGGACCTGCTCTGTCCTCTCTACGCTCTGCTGGGCAAGACCGGGCCTGAGGCGGCCCAGGGGGCGCCCCAGGTCCTGGGGATCCTGGGCCACACCCGGGTGCCCATCCGCCTGCCCATCGGCAAGCAGAGCGTGGACAGCCCCATGCCCGAGGTGAAGAGGATGAAGAAGGAGGCCCACCCGGACTCCTGGTTGCACCTGGAGCTGGTGTGTGACCGCAGAGGCCGCTTCCTGCACTGCCACATTGGCAGGGGGTCGGAGACGGGCCGGGCGGCCGCACTGAGGCACCGGCTGGGGCGCCCGCCCATGCCCATGCCCCCGGGGTCCTGCCTGGTGGCCGGAGCGGGCTACCCCCTCACGGAGCACATCCTGACCCCCCACGTCGCCCGCGTGGGGCCCAGGGAGGCCCTCTTCAACAAGACACTGGAGGCGTACTTCAGCATCCTGGAGCAGGCGGTGGCCAGCCTGAAGGCCCGGTTCCAGCGGCTGCGGTACCTGGACATGGGGAACTACGAGAGGGCCAGGGCGGTGGTGCTGACAGCCTGTATCTTGCACAACGTGTTCCTGGACTTTGGGCCCCTGCTGGAGGGGGAGACGGAAGACGCCGAAGAGGCGGGGGTGGCGGAGGAGGAAGAGGGCGATGTAGAGGAGGAAGGGTTAAGGAGACGGGAGGCCATAACGGATTTGTTGTATAAAGGACTTGAATCGACGTGTGCGTGACGTTTTGTTGTGTGTGTGTGTGGATGTTGAGGGTGTGTATCTTTTTGTCTAAATGTGATTTTGTGAAACATTCCACAATACAAACACTTTTCAAGGAATTTCATAAAACATGTCTTTATACTGTAGACACAGAGTTTACATTATAACTGAAAAATAAAAATAATTTAACAAATAATGTCCACAGTCGGAGAATGGCAATTCATGAGTCCCAAAGTACCTTTTAATTCACACTATAATTTGCATGATTGTTAGATTTGAATTTCCACTGCAACTTACCTGAACAAGGACAATTCTTGTCATCTTCTAAAGGACAAAACTGCACATTGCATTCATACCGTGAACCATTTCATAGTTATACACATTTTTTAAGTTATCAATGCCACACTACTGTACAGGCAGGCACTAAAGTATCTCCACATCAATCCCCTCCATGTCCGGACCTCCACCCAAACCCCTCCATTTGTGCATGGGGGAAAAAGTCTCCCACGTTGATGCCTACGCAAGGGTGGGTGACCTCCCCGACCCGCTGGCAACTCAGAACCCGTTCCAAAGCTAATGAGAGAAGGTGAGACGGGTGACTCAGATTGGTTCCCTCTTTATATACAACGATGACTCCACCAGATGGAGTGGATCTCTCCTGGAACACAGATGAGCGTTTGAGTTTTCTAGTCTACGGTCCCTCCTTCACAAACGGCTCGCCGTTCTTCTGAGCCAGGCTGGAGATCGCCTGGGCCAGGTTGTTGATGGCGTCTATCTTCCTCTCCTCCAGCGCCTTCTGCTGGGCCCACATGTTCATCTTCCGCTCCTGCAGCTCCATGTACAGCTGCAGCACGTCCTGCGGCGGCCGCGGCCCGCCCCCCGCCGCCAGCGGCGTGGGCAGGATGGGCGTGAACCTCTTGCTGGCGATGGCCTTGCCCAGCTTGGTGCCGCTGAGCCTGGCCCGCCGCAGGGCCTCCACCTCCTCGCGGCTCTTCCCCAGCACCTCGTGCATGGCCCTGAAGAACTCCCAGTGCACGCCGCCCTCGCCCAGCCGCCGGGCGCGCTCGGCGTTCTTGCGGTACGTGGCCAGCATGTTGCGCCACTTGAGGTCGCACTCGTAGGCCTTGACGGTGACCTCCGGGTCGCCGCCCTCGCTCAGCTTGGCGTTGATCTTCTCCGACACGAGCTCCCACAGCTTCTTCTTCTTGCAGACGGGCTGGTCGAAGAGCGGGTCCATCTCCAGGCGGATGTGGACCAGGTGCCACGTGGCCTGAAGGGTCCACACGAATTCTGGGCGTGGGGATGATGAAGGAGATTAAATATGCTTTATATGTCATGGTTCAAAAAAATGCGTCTATTCCATCGTTCATCTCAATGTTGCCTTGGTCGAATAGTTAATATTGTGAAACCACTGTCAGAACATTGACAAAACAATATGTCTGAGTAAGTCTTGACATATTATTTTGTTATTTGACAATTCATATAATGTCTAAAACAGAACAAGCAATCCTTGGCACAACATGTATGCAAAATAGTTTTTTTGGGGGGTAGTGGTCAGTAGTGTTCATGGCTTGTAGAATGGTTATCTGAGATGACCAAGGAGGGAATTGTAATATATTTCAGCCGTAATATTCTCACATAGCCACAGGGAGCAGCACCGAGCACATTTAATAAAGCTGCAACATTTGCACATAGGGGGCAACAACGGAAAACACAGATAAAGTTTTTTACGTTGTAGAAGAAGTCTACCTTCACCTCGCTATAAAAGCAGCAACATAACTTGGAGAAGGCAGAATCTCTTGGGCGGTGTATCGTACATGTAAAGCTTAGAGACGCTCCGCGCGTGTTATATACCATTCCTCTCCTTTTGTTTCATATAGACCAAAACCTTTACCAAATAAAGTGAGTTAAAAGTGATCCTGGCTCGGCGCCTTTCCTGGATTAAAAATAACATAACAGTAGCATCACATTAATGGTTAATTGATCCATTATATGACGTATAATAACACACCAAACGTCCCACAGATACAGTGACTGCAATCAGCTCATTAGGAGTAGATAAAAAGCTACAAACCTGCTTTTGTCTTGTCAGTCTCAAGATTTTGGGCCATATTAGATACCTTTCCCTCCACTTCAAGACCATCTGTAACAATACTGTCGATTATCTCCATGTTATTCAGTACGAGTTATACCAACAAAGTTGTTGGTTTTGACTCACTAAATCTATCGGAGAGTTTAACAACCTTTGTAGTGCAGCGATAGCTGTGTCGCACTGACCAAAGCGATGAATATAACAACTTATACAATGCGTTATGGTCAGTGTAGTTCTTTTAGGGTATCGCCGGCGTTTGCTTTAACGAATTCACCCGTTTAACTAAACTACAATTCTATGTACACGTCGAGTTTCTCAGCGTAATATACTATTATTTCCCAGTCATGGGACATGTAGTTCTTTAAGTCCAGCTAACGCAGGGCACTACGTGACCCGGGCGTGTCTTCTGGACTACAACTCCCATGATGTGTATTTAACTAACCCATCCCCCATCCCGCGCTCCCTCCCCTGGTCGCTTCTCTGTTTAGTTGCCTGGCTAAAGATGGCGTTAGCGGCTAGCCAAGGCGATTGCATTTTGTTTCATACAATTTATTCCGCCACTGGTATAATAACATTGGTCAAATAGATTTTTAAGGCTTATTCCGAAGTGCAAAAAATGTATTCCGTTTAGCAAACGCACCTACAACATGCAGCATAACGCGTGCCTGACCTTGTCACCGTTTAGGCCTGTTTTTTTAGGAAGCCGACCGAAGCCACCGGGACTCCATCTCCCGTCGGCCCCCGCGCGGCCGCTGTCAGGTGACACCATTTCCTCTTTCGTGCTGGTATATGTAGTTTTTTTTTCGTGTACCGGAACCACACTTAAATATAAATAAGAGAATTAAAATGGAACGAATTCGGTTTTTAAACAGTTTTATAAATGATCTGAGCTGTTCTTAATTGAAGTCCTAATAATCTTCTGTGGTGTTTGTCTTGTCTCGTAGTGTGAAGAAAAAAATAAATTATAACCCAGATCCAGCGAGACCGTGGGATCATGGCAGCGTTACCCGTCCAAGGGAGCTGCAAACCGGCCCGAGGGTCCGGGTCGCACCGGGGCGCCCCTTCGCCATCGCCAGAGTCATCCCTGACCTGGTGCTTGTCTCATCTCTCAAAACCCGTGGCGCAAACTACGGAGGAACCCGGGATCCGCGGCACGGAAAACAGCGGCGGTAGAAAAGATTCGGAAAGCAAGAGGAACAAAGCTGCTCAGTGGCGGGCCCTGGTGGCCATCCGGACGCATCACATCAAGGGGGGCACCAGCGGGATATCCCGATTTAGAACTCAGGGTGGGCTCGGCCCCCTGTTGAAAGTTCTCAAGGACCCCGACTGCTCCCGGAAGACGTTAGACCTAGCCCTGAGCATACTGGGGAACTGCTGCACAGAGTACGCGACCAGGGCGCAGGTGAGAGCCAGGACAAGCTGTGGTGGAAAGTCAAGCAATTGAATGCTGCTGTAGGTTTGACACATTATGTTGAAATTACATTTGATCCTTTCTTTGCAGGTTCGTAAGCTTGATGGAGTCACCATTGTGGGTAAGTAGGGAACAAATAAGAAATCAATATGTTGAATTAATTCTGTTACTTATGCAAAAAACAAAACAATGATGATTTGATATCAAAGTTCAAACGTACCTGGCCTAATCTTACCTGATAAGCGTGAAAGCATTGCTAAGCAGCCATCAGTCATCTGTGTGAAAGGCCTTTTTGTTCCGGCCCAACTGAGACTAAACCCGTCTCTTGTTCCCGACCGTTTCAGTGGACATCCTGAAGAGGAACGTCACCACGGACACGGTCCAGAACCGGGCCGCACGCGCCCTGGGGAACCTGGCTATGGACCCCCAGAACTCGGCCCTCATCCACTCCTCTGGTGTGTGTGTGTGTGTGTGTGTGTGTGTGTGTGTGTGTGTGTGTGTGTGTGTGTGTGTGTGTGTGTGTGTGTGTGTGTGTGTGTGTGTGTGTGTGTGTGTGTGTGTGTGTGTGAGAGACCACCTCTGGGCTGCGGAAGCATGATGTAATGTTTCATGAGATGATGTCATCAGTCATTGGGGAATTCAGAGGGAAATAAGGATAGAATAAAAAAGTGATATTCTATCCTAAAATTAGAACTCATATTTCCTTTACACTGTGCTTTAGTTTTGTATCCGATCTTTCGACAAATGTAGATAACACTGGGTTTGTTTATATCAGATGGAAGAAAGTATCCCGTCTGTGTGTAATCAATAATGTAAATGTAGTAGTAAATATTTCAGACACAAATCAATACTTTAAAAGACGTTGCTTATTTGTCACGATGGGTTGTAAGTAACTCAGCCAACCGCCTCCCTCCCTGCTCCAGGTGGCGTGCCGCTCCTCCTCCTCTGCCTCTCCCTCTTCTCCTCCTCCTCCTCCTCCTCCTCCTCCTCCTCCTCCACCTCCCTGGGCGGGGCCCCGCCCCCTCCCTCCGGCCCCCAGCTGGAGTGCGCCCAGTCGGCGGCGCGCGCCCTCCTCTACCTCGCCGACACCCACGCCAACCGCCTCTCCCTGCTGGCCCAGGGCGCTCTGTCCGCCCTGGCGCCGCTCCTCGCCGCCGACCTCCCGCCGGGCCTCCGTCGCGCCGCCCTGCGCGCCGTCCACGAGCTGACGCGCGGCTGCGGCATGGAGTGCGCCCGCGAGGTGTCGCGCTCCGGCGTCCTGGCCCCGCTGGGCGCCATGGCGACGGGCACCGCCGCCACGACGACGACGACGGCGGCGGCGGCGGCGGCGGCGGCTGAGGGGGCAGGAGGAGGAGGAGGAGGAGGAGGAGGAGGAGGAGGAGGAGGAGGGGGGAGCGAAGAGCCGCCGGAGGAGCTGGCGCTGAAGGCGCTGGCCAACCTGTGCTCACAGGGCTGCCTGCGGCCCCTGGTGGGCTCGCTGGACGTCATCGGCCGCTTCTCGGCGGAGGCGCGGCGGGAGCCGCTCAAGTCGCCCGTGTTCCTGAAGGCGCTGTGCCTCTGCTGCAAGGAGGCGGTGAACCGCGCCAAGGTGAAGGCGTGCGGCGGGCTGGAGACGCTGGTGGGCTTCCTGGCGACGCACCGCGGCCACCCGCTGGCGCGCATGGCCATCGTGGCGTGCGTGGACTTTGTGTACGACGAGTCGGCGCTGGAGCAGCTGCAGGAGCTGGGGCTGGTGCCGCTGCTGGTGGGCCGGCTGGCCGCCCTCGCCCGCGAGGAGGAGGAGCAGCAGCGGCAGCAGCAGCAGCAGCAGCAGCAGTGGCAGCAGCAGGAGGTGGAGGAGGCGGCGGCGGAGACGGCGGCGGCGGCGGCGGACAGGACGGAGGCGGGCCTGACGGGGGGGATGTCTCCCTCGGAGCAGCTGTCCTGCTTCGAGTCCTTCGACTTCCCGGCCCTGGACGGCCGGCGGGAGGAGGCCCGGGACCAGGGGCCCGGGTCGTCCAGCTTCCTCAGCCTCAGGTACCGCGTGGTGCGCTGCGGGATGCCTTAGGCTGGGTGCACCTCAGACACACTGCAGAGACAACCACCTGTCATGTGGTTGTAACACAAGATCCCCAGATCTAGCATCACCAGATCAACTTTAAAGTTGATAATAATAATAATACATTCGCTTTTCTAAATATTCAAAGACGCTCTCTACTAATGTTTGACAGTGATGCACTGTCAATCATTAGTAGATTAGTAGATTTCCATGGTGTTGTGTCAACACTTTGAACGCCTGTCTTCCTGTTTGCTTCCCAGGTCATGGCTGCTCTCCGAGGGCCTGATCTCCTCCGAGGGAGACCTGGTCGATGCCCCGGGTGCGGCCGACGGGGACTGGAGCGGTCTTCATCTCCCTTCGTCCTCCTCCTCCTCCTCCTCACCTCAAACCCCTCTCCCCGCCCTGCCCTCCGCTTCTCCTACCGCTCCTAAAAGCTCCTCCCTCTCCCTGCCCTCCTCCGCTTCCTCTTCCTGTCCCGCCCCCGCCTCCACCCAGCAGCCCGAGGTCCCCCCCCTGGGGGACGCCCCCGCCCCTCCCTCAGCCACCACCTCCACCTCCTCCCCCTCCCCCGCCCCCGGCTTCCAGCCCCTCTCCTCCTCCGCCGCCAAGACCCCCTCCCAGACCCCCGTCTCCCCCTCAAAGTTCTCCCCGCAGCGGAAGCGTCCGCGCGTTCACCCGCTGCCCCGCGCCACCCCCGCCACCGCCACGCTGGACGCCCCTCCCTCTCCCTCTCCCTCCCCCTCCCCCACCCCCATCACCCCCACAACCCCCACCACCCCCACCCCCACCCCCGCCCCGCAGCGACAACACCACCACCCCCACAACAACCGCCACCCCTACCACCCGGAGCCCTGGGCCCCCGAGTCGCCCGTGCTGCTCCTGCTGTCGCGCTTCTCCCACGCCTCGGACCCCAGCGCGGCGCTGGTGACGCCGGCGGCGCTGCGTGGCCTGCTGCGCTACGTCAGCCGCCACCGTGACCCCAGCAGCCGCTGCTTCCGCATGCTCTGCCGCCTCAGCTGCAACCCCAACTGCCTGCACGCGCTGGTGCGCACCGGGGCGCCCGCACTCATCAGGCACCACCTGTGTCGACCGGCGGAGAGGGGAGGAGGAGGAGGAGGAGGAGGAGGAGGGGGAGGAGGGGGGAGGAGGAGGAGGAGGAGGAGGAGGAGGTACCAGGCAGACGGGCCGGGTCAGGGCGAAGGTGAAGCAGCTGGGTAAGCCGGGTGTCTGAGGCGGGGTTCCACGTTAGCACGTTAGCCTGGCTAATGTCATATTGTTGTTGTTGTTGTTGTTGTTATTATGCCAGATTTGTTTTTTTTTATAGCTTGGTTAGCTTGATGGCTAGCGAACTTGCTAGCCATTGCTCTCAGTAGTGCTGGCCAGTGTTAGGGAGAGCCGTGTGACTCTCGCTAAGACCGTTGACAACTTTGAGCAAGATTCTAGACTCCGACCTGCTCCCAAAGAACATGCATCTGCAGTAACTGTTAGTTGATGTGGGTGAAAACATTTGCTCCACAATAAATGGTATGGACCATTTATAAAAACAGGCCTAAACGGTGACAAGGTCAGGCACGCGTTATGCTGCATGTTGTAGGTGCGTTTGCTAAACGGAATACATTTTTTGCACTTCGGAGTCTTAAAAATGGACGGCAATAGGATTCATAAGTATCATTTATTATTAGTAATATATTGTGAGAATATTGGTTTTAACGTCGGCGTGCTGCTGCTATGAGCGCCATCCCCTCCTTGGTCGCTGGGTGCTGTGGTTCACTGTGGGGTCCTTCCTCTGTGCGTGTCTCTCCGCTGTGCAGGCCTGGCTCTGCTCAACAACATGCGGGTCCAGAGTGAGTCTGCGTTCGGCTCGGGGGTGCTGGCCCACGCCATGCTGTCCGGCTCGGAGCCCGACAAGATGAACGTCGCTCTGTCCCTCCCACTCATCAACAGGTGGGTGGAAGACCGCCAGCAATGTCGGCACGTGCATGTGCCGTGCATGGCACGTGCACGTCGTGTTGCCATATCCTAGTCGTGTTGCCATATCCTAGTCATGGTAGCGTATGCTAGTAATGTTGGCATATATGGTTTAAAGATACATCCACACAGCCGGCCTTAAACGATTCTTAGGATCATGTATTTATCATTTATTAATGCCTTATTTGATGGATTAGATTCTTAATTATGTATATTTTAATTACTTTGTTTCGTAAATATGGTCTTTGTACACTAACTGGTGCGTATTGCATTTGTGAATTTTGTAGATTACATACGCGGCGGCATAACAGAAAACCAATCCTTGTTAAGGACTTAATCCCAGCTCGCCTTCTGCCGTTGTTTGTGTTGACTTCTTATCGTCGTGTTCCAGCAACAAGGCTGTTATTGTTTGTATTGACTGTATCGTATTGGATTGTATCGACCTGCCTCATGTCTTCCCTCCAGCAACAAGGCGCTCCTGAGGAAGCTGCTCCTGGACAGCGGCGGCCTGGCGGTGGCGCTGCAGCCCCTGGGCTGCCCCGCCGCCGCCGCCGGAGGGGAGGGGGAGGAGCAGCAGGAGGAGCAGGAGGAGCAGGAGGAGCAGGAGGAGCACACGGCCGAGTGCCGCCTCCTCCTCCCCAAAGGCTTCAGCTCCTCTCCGCCCGCCAGCGGCGCCCAGCTCCACGCGCTCTACCTCTCGCTGCTGACCGGCTGCCTGTCCGCCCTGCTGGGCGGCGGCGGCCGGGCCGACGCGGGCGGGAAGCCCCCGCTCCCGGCTCGCTCCGGAACGTTCCCGGATCGGGACCGTGTCGGGAATGCCGAAGACACGCCCCCTTCTCCTCCTCCTCCGCTGAAGAAGCCCCGCCTGGACCTCCTGTGTCCGTACCGCGACGCAACCTTCGACCTCCTCTTGGAGCTGGACGACGGCACGAGGCTCCCGGCCAATCGGGAGGCGGTGTCGGCGGGCTCGGAGTACTTCCGGGCGCTGCTGGGGGGCGGGTTCGAGGAGGCGGCGGCGGGCGGCGCCGGCCGAGCCATCCCCATCCGGGACGTGAGCGGCGGGACGCTGCTGACGGTGCTGCACCACCTGCACGGCTGCCGGCTCCCCGCCCCCACCCAGCAGGGGGAGGAGGGGGAGGGGGGGCGGTGCCAGGTGTTGGGGGCCCTGGCCCGGGAGAGGCTGGGCCTGGTCGCGGCGGGGACGACGGCCGCGGCGGCGGGGACCCCGGACTTCCAGGACTCGCCGCTGGGCGAGGCGATGGTGGGCGCCTGCCGCTTCCTGGTGCCGGAGCTGCGGCGGGAGGCGGAGCAGCTCTGCGTGGAGGCGCTGCTGGCGCACGCCACCGCCGCGGCACCGCCCCCGCCCCCGCCCCCCCCCAGGGACCCGGGGCGGCCCCTGGGGGAGTCCACCGACGAGGGGCTGGCTCGCCGCGCCTCGGCCCTGGAGCTGAGCGGAGGAGGAGCAGGGAGCCGGCGGGCGCAGGAGCAGGAGGAGGAGGAGCAGGAGGAGCAGCAGCAGGAGGAGCAGCAGGGGTCCAAGACGAGCGGCGCTCCGGACCTCCCGCCGCAAGAACCCAAGAACCCGCGCCCGCGCTCCGCGTCCGGTTCTAAACCGAGCGGCCCCGACAACAAGACCCGGGCGGGACCCAAGCACACTCGGCGCTCGCTGAGGCCGGCCCCCGCGGCGGACCCCTCGCTCCCCTCGCCGTGGCCCCCGGGGGGCAGCGAGGGCCGGGCGCTGTGGCTCCACCTCCTCCCTCAGGTGTACCGCTTCTCTCAGCGCTACTGCTACCCCGCGCTGGGCCGCGCCTGCCTCACGCTGCTCCTGGGGGGGCCGCGGGGCCCCAGGGCCCAGCCCCGCGCCGCCACCGGCTCCTCCTCCTCCTCCTCCTCCTCCTCCTCCTCCTCCTCCTCCTCCTCGGGCCCTGGGGACTGTCTGGGGAGGCTGGCCCTGGAGGCGGACTGCCCCGGGACCCTGAGGCGGGACTTGCTGGACCTGGTGGTGTCAGCTCTGAGCTAGAGGGGGGACTGGGGGAGGGGCGGGGGGCGGTGGGGGGGGAGTGCATGTCACGGGGGGAGGGGGGGGGGGGGTCTTGTCACACAGGGGGGGGAGGTTTGTGTCAAAGGAGGAGTCTATGGTGTTGCTTTTGTGATTAAAATGTCACGGATCATCTCACTTGTGCACGCACACAAAGTCGCTCACGCTGAACATTTAAAGATGCAATCAATTCACAGCCTCGTCGTTCTGCTTATTTTATCATTTTGAAATGATGCGCTTTTCTTTTTTTTTCTAGAGTTTATGAGATTCTACGAAGGCTGCCCTGACCTCGCCCGTACGAGGTGATACTTAATTTGCCATTGCTTGTGCCATCAACATCTGTGTTGTATATTTTTTGTATATTATTATTTGTATATTATTTTAAAAAAATGAATGAATTTTTTCCAGTCATTTGAAGAGATGGTCAGGGTCGCTCTAGTTGCCTTTTTTTGTTTATTTTTGTAAATAGAGATAAAGCCGAAATATATAGATATACAGTACACGTACCCGTCAGATGTATGGCACCTAATAAATATGGTCTAAGCTCACTCTGCTCTCTCTCTCGCTGCTTTTTATTGAGTCATGATGGGACGACGATATACTGTATTACTACCACTTGAATGACTCCTTCAAAGTAAAAGTCCCTAAAATAAACAGTCATGTCTCAATTATATATTGTGGCTTGAGCGTAAAAGTATTTCCTACGGAAAAGGATTAGGGCCACACGTGACTTTTTTCCTCTGAAAGACCAAAAAAAAAGTATTTTTAGGGACCGAGCCAAACTTGGCAAGGACCCTATTGAAACCCTTGTGTTTCTTCTTCTTATTATTTTACCTCATCTTCGACTGCATTTTTCCCCCCCTGCACATATTCGAAAACTCATTTTTATTTGGCACATTTTGTGGGACTGGTGAAAAATTTGATATTCTAGCCCTCAAATTCACATTCGCCCCTAGGTGGCGCTATACCAACTATGCCAAAATTTCAACGTTTGCACAAGCATAACTCGTCACCGGTTGGACCTAAACTCATGAAACTTTGCACACATATGCAAATCCTCATAATGAAGAAATTTGCAGATACTAACTTAGCACTTCCGGTAGCCAGATTTCCCGCCATTTTGAATTTAGTTAAAAACAGTAAATTCCCCAAGGATCCCAGGTTTTTCGACTTTGACAAAATTCCTTTGCCACATATCATCTATGGCCCATTATCTTCAATCTGACATAAGGATTAGTCTGTAGGATAAATGTCAAAGTACCCATGAGCCATTGAGTTCAAAAAGGGGTGTGTTTTTCACCCCAAAAATAGTAAATTGCACATATCTACATTAATTGGACTCCTATGGTGTTGGACCTCTCTACTAAAGTTGTTCATAATCAAATTCTGAACAAGAATAAGTCAACAATTTTTCAAATGGGGCGTGGCATCGAAGTGGGCGTGGCCCGTTACTAAAATAGCCACAGTTCATAGACGCAATGTTTGATTTGAGCGGGACCAACTCAATGGCCGTTAGGTACCAAAGTTCTAACTGCTCACCAAAATTTAAGTCGATTTAAAAAACAACATGGCCGCCAGAGGAGGGTCGATCACTCTGCGGACACCGTAATAGTTATGAATATGAAATTCACAGGTCACGTGTAGACTGGTGCCTCTAGCTCACATACCAAAATTCGTGTTTCACATGTGTGTAGCGCCCCCTACAGGAACTTTAAAAAGCAGCCCCTGCGCCACGTTTCACCAATATGTATGAAAATCGGTAGGCACGTATAAGGTCCCATGACCTACAGAAAAGCCTCTTGGACCCATGCTCCAAACCCCACCGGAAGTCGGAAATTTTAATTTTTTCATTTTCACTCTCGGCGGCCATTTTGAAAAATTTTCACTTTTTTGCCTTGTATTTGAATGAACTCCTCCTAGGGAATTTATCGGATCTGCTTCAAAATTGGTCAGTACAGTCATGAAGTGGTGCTAAACCAAAATCGTGCTATTTGTGACTGTACGTTGAAGGGCGTGTCCGTGGCATGCCGTCAAAGTTGGCCATTTTTGAATTCCGTCGCCTTGTATTTGAACTAACTCCTCCTAGGGAATTTATCGGATCTGCTTCAAATTTGGTCAGTACAGTCATGAAGTGGTGCTGAACCAAAATCGTGCTATTTGGGACTGTACGTTGAAGGGCGTGTCCGTGGCGTGATGTCAAAGTTGGCCATTTTGAATGGAATTTCACTTTTTCGCATTGTATTTGAACGAACTCCTCCTAGGGAATTTATCGGATCTGCTTCACAATTGGTCAGTACAGTCATGAAGTGGTGCTGAACCAAAATCGTGCTATTTGTGATTGTACGTTGAAGGGCGTGGCCGTGGCGTGCCGTCAAAGTTGGCCGTTTTGAATTCCGTGGTCTTATTTTCGCTTTTTTCCCCTTGTATTTGAACGAACTCCTCCTAGGGTATTTATCGGATCTGCTTCACAATTAGTCAGTACAGTCAAAACATGGTGCTCAACCAACGCCGTGTTATTTGTGACTGTACATTGAAGGGCATGGCCGTGGCGTGCTGTCAAAGTTGGCCATTTTGAATGGAATTCTTTCACTTTTTCGCCTTGTATTTCAACTAACTCCTCCTAGGGAATTCAATTCAATTCGCGAATTTTTTTTAAAACTGCGCTTTTTTAAAACTGCGCGCAGTGATGAACGGGACCTCGTGCCGGCTTGCGGCTGCGTCACGTGCGGTCCTAACATGTGCACATCTTGCCAGCACACATGTTACGACGGCACGTGACGCGGCCGCAAGCCGGCGCGATTTTTTTTTAAAACTGCGCGCAGTGATGAACGGGACCTCGTACCGGCGGCCGCAAGCCGGCGCGAGGTCCCGTTCATCACTGCGCGCAGTTTTAATTAGGGACCGAGCCAGAACTGGCAAGGTCCCTATTGTTTTTGGTCCGATTTTTAGGGACCGAGCCAAACTTGGCAAGGACCCTATTGAAACCCTCGTGATTATTAGGGACCGAGCCAAACTTGGCAAGGACCCTATTGAAACCCTCGTGATTATTAGGGACCGAGCCAAACTTGGCAAGGACCCTATTGAAACCCCCATGATTATTAGGGACCGAGCCAAACTTGGCAAGGACCCTATTGAAATCCTCGTGTTTCTTCTTCTTATTAGGGACCGAGCCAAACTTGGCAAGGACCCTATTGAAACCCTCGTGATTATTCTTCTTCTTCTTATTTTCCCTCATCTTCGACTGCATTTTTCCCCCCCTGCACATATTCGAAAACTCATTTTTATTTGGCACATTTTGCGGGACTGGTGAAAAATTTGATATTCTAGCCCTCAAATTCACATTCGCCCCTAGGTGGCGCTATACCAACTATGCCAAAATTTCAACGTTTGCACAAGCATAACTCGTCACCGGTTGGACCTAAACTCATGAAACTTTGCACACATATGCAAATCCTCATAATGAAGAAATTTGCAGATACTAACTTAGCACTTCCGGTAGCCAGATTTCCCGCCATTTTGAATTTAGTTAAAAACAGTAAATTCCCCAAGGATCCCAGGTTTTTCGACTTTGACAAAATTCCTTTGGCAAATATCATCTATGGCCCATTATCTTCAATCTGACATAAGGATTAGTCTGTAGGATAAATTTCAAAGTACCCATGAGCCATTGAGTTCAAAAAGCGGTGTGTTTTTCACCCCAAAAATAGTAAATTGCACATATCTACATTAATTCGACTCCTATGGTGTTGGACCTCTCTACTAAAGTTGTTCATAATCAAATTCTGAAAAAGAATAAGTCAATAATTTTTCAAATGGGGCGTGGCATCGAAGTGGGCGTGGCCCGTTACTAAAATAGCCACAGTTCATAGACGCAATGTTTGATTTGAGCGCGACCAACTCAATGGCCGTTAGGTACCAAAGTTCTAACTGCTCAATTAAAATTAAGTCGATTTAAAAAACAACATGGCCGCCAGAGGCTCAAAATCACTCTGCGGACACCGTAATAGTTATGAATATGAAATTCACAGGACACGTGTAAACTGATGCCGATAGCTCACATACCAAAATTCGTGTTTCTATTTTTTGTAGCGCCCCCTACAGGAACTTTAAAATGCAGCCCCTACGTCACATTTCACCAATATGTATGAAACTCAGTATTCACGTACAATGTGCCCATACCTACAGAAAAGCCTCTTGGACCCATGCCCCAAACTCCACAGGAAGTCGGCTATTTGCATTTCTAATTTTCAATTTTGGCGGCCATTTTGAATTTTTTTCACTTTTTTGCCTTGTATTTGAATGAACTCCTCCTAGGGAATTTATCGGATTTGCTTCAAAATTGGTCAGTACAGTCATGAAGTGGTGCTAAACCAAAATCGTGCTATTTGTAACTGTACGTTGAAGGGCGTGTCCGTGGCATGCCGTCAAAGTTGGCCATTTTTGAATTCCGTTGCGTTGTATTTGAACTAACTCCTCCTAGGGAATTTATCGGATCTGCTTCAAATTTGGTCAGTACAGTCATGAAGTGGTGCTGAACCAAAATCGTGCTATTTGGGACTGTACGTTGAAGGGCGTGTCCGTGGCGTGATGTCAAAGTTGGCCATTTTGAATGGAATTTCACTTTTTCGCATTGTATTTGAACGAACTCCTCCTAGGGAATTTATCGCATCTGCTTCACAATTGGTCAGTACAGTCATGAAGTGGTGCTGAACCAAAATCGTGCTATTTGTGACTGTACGTTGAAGGGCGTGTCCGTGGCGTGCCGTCAAAGTTGGCCATTTTTGAAATCCGTCGCCTTGTATTAAACTTACTCCTCCTAGGGAATTTGTATTTGAACTAACTCCTCCTAGGGAATTTATCGGATCTGCTTCAAAATTGGTCAGTACAGTCATGAAGTGGTGCTGAAACAAAATCGTGCTATTTGTGACTGTACATTGAAGGGCATGGCCGTGGCGTGCTGTCAAAGTTGGCCATTTTGAATGGAATACTTTCACTTTTTCGCCTTGTATTTCAACTAACTCCTCCTAGGGAATTTATCGGATCATTGATGTAGGGTTAATAATGTTAGTTAAAGTTGTTACAACATGTAATTCAGTTAAATGTGGTCTTACATGTTAATGTCAAAACAATCAGTAGGACACCACAGGGCACCTCTGCTTCTAAAGATTACATAAATTTGCGAATTTTTTTTAAAACTGCGCTTTTTTAAAACTGCGCGCAGTGATGAACGGGACCTCGTGCCGGCTTGCGGCTGCGTCACGTGCGGTCCTAACATGTGCACATCTTGCCAGCACACATGTTACGACGGCACGTGACGCGGCCGCAAGCCGGCGCGATTTTTTTTTAAAACTGCGCGCAGTGATGAACGGGACCTCGTAGTGGCGGCTGCAAGCCGGCGCGAGGTCCCGTTCATCACTGCGCGCAGTTTTAATTAGGGACCGAGCCAAACATGGCAAGGTCCCTATTGAAACCCTCATGATTATTAGGGACCGAGCCAAACATGGCAAGGTCCCTATTGAAACCCTCATGTTTATTATTATTCTTCCGCCGTATTTTTCCACGACTTCGACTGCATTTTTCCCCCCCTGAACATATACGAAAACTCAATTTTTTTTGGTGCAATTGTGGGGACTGGTGAAAAATTTGATATTCTAGCCCTCAAATTCACATTCGCCCCTAGGTGGCGCTATAGCAACTGTTCAAAAGTGCAAACTTTGCACAAGCAGCACGCGTCACCGGTTTGATCTACACTCATGAAACTTTACACACACATGAAAATCCTCATGATGAACAAAAAATTCTCTTGAACTGAACATTTCCGGGTTGCCAGATTTTCCGCCATTTTGAATTATGTTAAAAACAGCAAATTGCCTAAGGATCCCAGGTTTTTCGACTTTGACAAAAATCCTTTGGCAGATATCATCTATGGCCGATTATCTTCAATATGACTTAAGGATTAGTCTGTACAATAAAATTTCAAGCTCCCATGAGCCATTGAGTTCTAAAATGGGTGTGGTTGAAAATGCCTCAAAAGTAAATTGCTCATATCAACATCAAATTGGACTCCTATGATGTTGACCCAGATACAAAAGTTGTTCAGAATCAAATTCTGAACAAGATAAAGTAAAAAAAAAATCGAATGGGGCGTGCCATCGAAATGGGCGTGGCCTGTCACTAAAAGCGCCACAGTTCATAGACACAATGTTTGATTTGAGCGGAACCAACTTAGTGGCCATTGAGGACCAAAGTTTCAACTGCTCAAGTAAAATGAAGTCGATTGCCAAAACAACATGGCCGCCAGAGGAGGGTAAATCACTCAGCGGAGTCCGTAATAGTTATGGCGGAGACCGTAATAGTTATGAATATGAAATTCACAGGACACGTGTAGACTGGTGCCTGTAGCTCACATACCAAAATTCGTGTTTCTATTTTTTGTAGCGCCCCCTACAGGAACTTTAAAAAGCAGCCCCTGCGCCACGTTTCACCAATATGTATGAAAATCGGTAGGCACGTATAACGTGCCAATACCTACAGAAAAGCCTCTTGGACCCATGCTCCAAACCCCACAGGACGTCGGCTATTTGCATTTTTAATTTTCACTCTCGGCGGCCATTTTGAATTTTTTTTCACTTTTTTGCCTTGTATTTGAATGAACTCCTCCTAGGGAATTTATCGGATCTGCTTAAAAATTGGTCAGTACAGTCAATAAATGGTGCCGAACCAACGCCGTGCTATTTGTGACTGTACATTGAAGGGCGTGTCCGTGGCGTGCCGTCAAAGTTGGCCATTTTGGAATTCCGTCGCCTTGTATTTGAACTAACTCCTCCTAGGGAATTTATCGGATCTGCTTCCAAATTGGTCAGTACAGTCATGAAATGGTGCTGAACCAAAATCGTGCTATTTGTGACTGTACGTTGAAGGGCGTGTCCGTGGCGTGCCGTCAAATTTGGCCATTTTGAATGGAATTTCACTTTTTCGCATTGTATTTGAACGAACTCCTCCTAGGGAATTCATCGCATCTGCTTCACAATTAGTCAGTACAGTCATGACATGGAGCTCAACCAACGCCGTGTTATTTGTGACTGTACGTTGAAGGGCGTGTCCGTGGCGTGCCGTCAAATTTGGCCGTTTTGAATTCCGTGGTCTTATTTTCGCTTTTTTCCCCTTGTATTTGAACGAACTCCTCCTAGGGTATTTATCGGATCTGCTTCACAATTGCTCAGTACAGTCAAAAAATGGTGCTCAACCAACGCCGTGTTATTTGTGACTGTACGTTGAAGGGCATGGCCGTGGCGTGCTGTCAAAGTTGGCCATTTTGAATGGAATTCTTTCACTTTTTCGCCTTGTATTTGAACTAACTCCTCCTAGGGAATTTATCGGATCATTGATGTAGGGTTAATGAACATGTAATTCAGTTAAATGTGGTCTTACATGTTAATGTCAAAACAATCAGTAGGACACCACAGGGCACCTCTGCTTCTACAGATTACATAAATTTGCGAATTTTTTTTAAAACTGCGCTTTTTTAAAACTGCGCGCAGTGATGAACGGGACCTCGCGCCGGCTTGCGGCTGCGTCACGTGCGGTCCTAACATGTGCACATCTTGCCAGCACACATGTTACGACGGCACGTGACGCGGCCGCAAGCCGGCGCGATTTTTTTTTAAAACTGCGCGCAGTGATGAACGGGACCTCGTAGTGGCGGCTGCAAGCCGGCGCGAGGTCCCGTTCATCACTGCGCGCAGTTTTAATTAGGGACCGAGCCAAACTTGGCAAGGACCCTATTGAAATCCTCATGTTTATTCTTCTTCTTCTTCTTATTTTTCCTCATCTTCGACTGCATTTTTCCCCCCCTGCACATATTCGAAAACTCATTTTTATTTGGCACATTTTGTGGGACTGGTGAAAAATTTGATATTCTAGCCCTCAAATTCACATTCGCCCCTAGGTGGCGCTATACCAACTATGCCAAAATTTCAACGTTTGCACAAGCATAACTCGTCACCGGTTGGACCTAAACTCATGAAACTTTGCACACATATGCAAATCCTCATAATGAAGAAATTTGCAGATACTAACTTAGCACTTCCGGTAGCCAGATTTCCCGCCATTTTGAATTTAGTTAAAAACAGTAAATTCCCCAAGGATCCCAGGTTTTTCGACTTTGACATAAATCCTTTGGCACATATCATCTATGGCCCATTATCTTCAATCTGACATAAGGATTAGTCTGTAGGATAAATTTCAAAGTACCCATGAGCCATTGAGTTCAAAAAGGGGTGTGTTTTTCATCCCAAAATTAGTAAATTGCACATATCTACATTAATTGGACTCCTATGGTGTTGAACCTCTCTACTAAAGTTGTTCAGAATCAAATTCTGAACAAGATTAAGTCAACACTTTTTCAAATGGGGCGTGGCATCGAAGTGGGCGTGGCCCGTTACTAAAATAGCCACAGTTCATAGACGCAATGTTTGATTTGAGCGGGACCAATTCAATGGCCGTTAGGTACCAAAGTTCTAACTGCTCAATTAAAATTAAGTCGATTGAAAAAACAACATGGCCGCCAGAGGAGGGTCGATCACTCTGCGGAGATCATAATAGTTATGAATATGAAATTCACAGGACACATGTAGACTGGTGCCGGTAGCTCACATACCAAAAATCGTGTTTCTCATGTGTGTAGCGCCCCCTACAGGAACTTTAAAATGCAGCCCCTACGTCACGTTTCACCAATATGTATGAAACTCGGTAAGCACATACAAGGTCACAATATCTACAGAAAAGCCTCTTGGACCCATGCCCCAAAACCCACCGGAAGTCGGAAATTTTAATTTTTTCATTTTCACTCTCGGCGGCCATTTTGAATTTTTTTCACTTTTTGGCCTTGTATTTGAATGAACTCCTCCTAGGGAATTTATCGGATCTGCTTCAAAATTGGTCAGTACAGTCAATAAATGGTGCCGAACCAACGCCGTGCTATTTGTGACTGTACGTTGAAGGGCGTGTCCGTGGCGTGCCGTCAAAGTTGGCCATTTTTGAATTCCGTCGCCTTGTATTTGAACTAACTCCTCCTAGGGAATTTATCGAATCTGCTTCCAAATTGGTCAGTACAGTCATGAAATGGTGCTGAATAAACGCCGTGCTATTTGGGACTGTACGTTGAAGGGCGTGTCCGTGGCGTGATGTCAAAGTTGGCCATTTTGAATGGAATTTCACTTTTTCGCATTGTATTTGAACAAACTCCTCCTAGGGAATGTATCGCATCTGCTTCACAATTGGTTAGTACAGTCAAAAAATGGTGCTGAACCAACGCCGTGCTATTTGTGACTGTACGTTGAAGGGCGTGGCCGTGGCGTGCCGTCAAAGTTGGCCATTTTTGAATTCCGTCGCCTTGTATTTGAACTAACTCCTCCTAGGGAATTTATCGGATCATTGATGTAGGGTTAATAATGTTAGTTAAAGTTGTTACAACATGTAATTCAGTTAAATGTGCTCTTACATGTTAATGTCAAAACAATCAGTAGGACACCACAGGGCACCTCTGCTTCTACAGATTACATAAATTCGCGAATTTTTTTTAAAACTGCGCTTTTTTAAAACTGCGCGCAGTGATGAACGGGACCTCGTGCCGGCTTGCGGCTGCGTCACGTGCGGTCCTAATATGTGCACATCTTGCCAGCACACATGTTACGACGGCACGTGACGCGGCCGCAAGCCGGCGCGATTTTTTTTTAAAACTGCGCGCAGTGATGAACGGGACCTCGTAGTGGCGGCTGCAAGCCGGCGCGAGGTCCCGTTCATCACTGCGCGCAGTTTTAATTATTATTTTTCTCCGTCTTCGACTGCATTTTTCCCCCCCTGCACATATTCGAAAACTCATTTTTATTTGGCACATTTTGTGGGACTGGTGAAAAATTTGATATTCTAGCCCTCAAATTCACATTTGCCCCTAGGTGGCGCTATACCAACTATGCCAAAATTTCAACGTTTGCACAAGCATAACTCGTCACCGGTTGGACCTAAACTCATGAAACTTTGCACACATATGCAAATCCTCATAATGAAGAAATTTGCAGATACTAACTTAGCATTTCCGGTAGCCAGATTTCCCGCCATTTTGAATTTAGTTAAAAACAGTAAATTCCCCAAGGATCCCAGGTTTTTCGACTTTGACAAAAATCCTTTGGCACATATCATCTATGGCCCATTATCGTCAATCTGACATAAGGATTAGTCTGTAGGATAAATTTCAAAGTACCCATGAGCCATTGAGTTCAAAAAGGGGTGTGTTTTTCACCCCAAAAATAGTAAATTGCACATATCTACATTAAGTGGACTCCTATGGTGTTGGACCTCTCTACTAAAGTTGTTCATAATCAAATTCTGAACAAGAATAAGTCAACAATTTTTCAAATGGGGCGTGGCATCGAAGTGGGCGTGGCCCGTTACTAAAATAGCCACAGTTCATAGACGCAATGTTTGATTTGAGCGGGACCAACTCAATGGCCGTTAGGTACCAAAGTTCTAACTGCTCACCAAAAATTAAGTCGATTGAAAAAACAACATGGCCGCCAGAGGAGGGTCGATCACTCTGCGGACACCGTAATAGTTATGAATATGAAATTCACAGGACACGTGTAAACTGGTGCCTCTAGCTCACATACCAAAATTCGTGTTTCTCATATGTGTAGCGCCCCCTACAGGAACTTTAAAAACCAGCCCCTGCGCCACGTTTCACCAATATGTATGAAACTTGGTAGGCACGTATAAGGTCCCATGACCTACAGAAAAGCCTCTTGGACCCATGCTCCAAACCCCACCGGAAGTCGGAAATTTTAATTTTTTCATTTTCACTCTCGGCGGCCATTTTGAATTTTTTTTCACTTTTTTGCCATGTATTTGAATGAACTCCTCCTAGGGAATTTATCGGATCTGCTTAAAAATTGGTCAGTACAGTCATGAAGTGGTGCTAAACCAAAATCGTGCTATTTGTGACTGTACGTTGAAGGGCGTGTCCGTGGCATGCCGTCAAAGTTGGCCATTTTTGAATTCCGTCGCCTTGTATTTGAACTAACTCCTCCTGGGGAATTTATCGGATCTGCTTCAAATTTGGTCAGTACAGTCATGAAGTGGTGCTGAACCAAAATCGTGCTATTTGGGACTGTACGTTGAAGGGCGTGTCCGTGGCGTGATGTCAAAGTTGGCCATTTTGAATGGAATTTCACTTTTTCGCATTGTATTTGAACGAACTCCTCCTAGGGAATTTATCGGATCTGCTTCACAATTGGTCAGTACAGTCATGAAGTGGTGCTGAACCAAAATCGTGCTATTTGTGATTCTACGTTGAAGGGCGTGGCCGTGGCGTGCCATCAAAGTTGGCCGTTTTGAATTCTGTGGTCTTATTTTCGCTTTTTTCCCCTTGTATTTGAACAAACTCCTCCTAGGGTATTTATCGGATCTGCTTCACAATTAGTCAGTACAGTCAAAACATGGTGCTCAACCAACGCCGTGTTATTTGTGACTGTACATTGAAGGGCATGGCCGTGGCGTGCTGTCAAAGTTGGCCATTTTGAATGGAATTCTTTCACTTTTTCGCCTTGTATTTCAACTAACTCCAACTAGGGAATTCATCGGATCATTGATGTAGGGTTAATGAACATGTAATTCAGTTAAATGTGGTCTTACATGTTAATGTCAAAACAATCAGTAGGACACCACAGGGCACCTCTGCTTCTACAGATTACATAAATTTGCGAATTTTTTTTAAAACTGCGCTTTTTTAAAACTGCGCGCAGTGATGAACGGGACCTCGTGCCGGCTTGCGGCTGCGTCACGTGCGGTCCTAACATGTGCACATCTTGCCAGCACACATGTTACGACGGCACGTGACGCGGCCGCAAGCCGGCACGATTTTTTTTTAAAACTGCGCGCAGTGATGAACGGGACCTCGTACCGGCGGCCGCAAGCCGGCGCGAGGTCCCGTTCATCACTGCGCGCAGTTTTAATTAGGGACCGAGCCAGAACTGGCAAGGTCCCTATTGTTTTTGGTCCGATTTTTAGGGACCGAGCCAAACTTGGCAAGGACCCTATTGAAACCCTCGTGATTATTAGGGACCGAGCCAAACTTGGCAAGGACCCTATTGAAACCCTCGTGATTATTAGGGACCGAGCCAAACTTGGCAAGGACCCTATTGAAACCCCC
This sequence comes from Micromesistius poutassou, assembly GCF_964030765.1. Taxonomy (NCBI): domain Eukaryota; kingdom Metazoa; phylum Chordata; class Actinopteri; order Gadiformes; family Gadidae; genus Micromesistius; species Micromesistius poutassou. Next base: position 16,706,543 of record NC_140271.1, on the reverse strand, counting down.
ATGATTATTAGGGACCGAGCCAAACATGGCAAGGTCCCTATTGAAACCCTCGTGTTTATTATTATTATTATTATTATTTTTAGCCACTTCGACTGCATTTTTCCCCCCCTGCACATATTCTAAAACTCAAAATTTTTTGGTGCAATTGTGGGGACTGGTGAAAAATTTGATATTCTAGCCCTCAAATTCACATTCGCCCCTAGGTGGCGCTATAGCAACTGTTCAAAAGTGCAAACTTTGCACAAGCATATCTCGCCACCGGTTTGACCTACACTCATGAAACTTTGCACACACATGCATATCCTCATGATGAACAAAAAAGTCTCTTGAACTGAACACTTCCGGTAGCCATATTTTCCGCCATTTTGAATTCAGTTAAAAACAGTAAATTCCCCAAGAATCCCAGGTTTTTCGACTTTGACCAAAATCCTTTGGCAAATATCATATATGGCCCATTATCTTCAATCTCACTTAAGGATTAGTCTGTACAATAAAGTTTAGAGCACCAATGAGTTCTAAAAGTGGTGTGGTTGAAACCTCGAAAATAGTTAATTGCTCATATCAACGTCAAGTTGGACGCCTATGATGTTGGCCCCAATACAAAAGTTGTTCAGAATCAAATTCTGAACAAGATAAAGTCAACATATTTTCAAATGGGGCGTGGCTTCGAAGTGGGCGTGGCCCGTTACTAAAATAGCCACAGTTCATAGACGCAATGTTTGATTTGAGCGGGACCAACTCAGTGGTCGTTAGGTACCAAAGTTCTAACTGCTCAATTAAAATTGAGTCGATTGAAAAAACAACATGGCCGCCAGAGCCTCAAAATCACTGTGCGGAGATCATAATAGTTATGAATATGAAATTCACAGGACACGTGTAGACTGGTGCCGGTAGCTCACATACCAAAAATCGTGTTTCTCATCTGTGTAGCGCCCACTACAGGAACTTTAAAAAGCAGCCCCTGCGCCACTTTTAACCAATATGTATGAAACTCAGTATTCACGTACAATGTGCCCATCCCTACAGAAAAGCCTCTTGGACCCATGCCCCAAACCCCACAGGAAGTCGGCTATTTGCATTTTTAATTTTCACTCTCGGCGGCCATTTTGAATTTTTTTCACTTTTTTGCCTTGTATTTCAACTAACTCCTCCTAGGGAATTTATCGAATCTGCTTCCAAATTGGTCAGTACAGTCATGAAATGGTGCTGAATAAACGCCGTGCTATTTGGGACTGTGCGTTTAAGGGTGTGTCCGTGGCGTGCCGTCAAAGTTGGCCATTTTTGAATGGAATTTCACTTTTTCGCTTTGTATTTGAACAAACTCCTCCTAGGGAATTTATCGCATCTGCTTCCAAATTGGTTAGTACAGTCAAAAAATGGTGCTGAACCAACGCCGTGCTATTTGTGACTGTACGTTGAAGGGCGTGGCCGTGGCGTGCCGTCAAAGTTGGCCATTTTTGAATTCCGTCGCCTTGTATTTGAACTAACTCCTCCTAGGGAATTTATCGGATCTGCTTCAAATTTGGTCAGTACAGTCATGAAGTGGTGCTGAACCAAAATCGTGCTATTTGTGACTGTACGTTGAAGGGCGTGTCCGTGGCGTGCCGTCAAAGTTGGCCATTTTTAATGGAATACTTTCACTTTTTCGCCTTGTATTTCAACTAACTCCTCCTAGGGAATTTATCGGATCATTGATGTAGGGTTAATAATGTTAGTTAAAGTTGTTACAACATGTAATTCAGTTAAATGTGGTCTTACATGTTAATGTCAAAACAATCAGTAGGACACCACAGGGCACCTCTGCTTCTACAGATTACATAAATTTGCGAATTTTTTTTAAAACTGCGCGCAGTGATGAACGGGACCTCGTGCCGGCTTGCGGCTGCGTCACGTGCGGTCCTAACATGTGCACATCTTGCCAGCACACATGTTACGACGGCACGTGACGCGGCCGCAAGCCGGCGCGATTTTTTTTTAAAACTGCGCGCAGTGATGAACGGGACCTCGTAGTGGCGGCTGCAAGCCGGCGCGAGGTCCCGTTCATCACTGCGCGCAGTTTTAATTCTTCTTCTTATTATTTTCCAGGATTTCGACTGCATTTTTCCCCCCCTGCACATATTCGAAAACTCATTTTTTCTTGGCACATTTTGTGGGACTGGTGAAAAATTTGATATTCTAGCCCTCAAATTCACATTCGCCCCTAGGTGGCGCTATACCAACTATGCCAAAATGTCAACCTTTGCACAAGCATAACTCGTCACCGGTTGGACCTAAACTCATGAAACTTTGCACACATATGCAAATCCTCATAATGAAGAAATTTGCAGATACTAACTTAGCACTTCCGGTAGCCAGATTTCCCGCCATTTTGAATTTAGTTAAAAACAGTAAATTCCCCAAGGATCCCAGGTTTTTTGACTTTGACAAAAATCCTTTGGCACATATCATCTATGGCCCATTATCTTCAATCTGACAAAAGGATTAGTCTGTAGGATAAATTTCAAAGTACCCATGAGCCATTGAGTTCTAAAATGGGTGTGTTTTTCACCCCAAAAATAGTAAATTGCACATATCTACATGAAGTTGGACTCCTATGATCTTGGACCCCTCTACTAAAGTTGTTCAGAATCAAATTCTGAACAAGATTAATTCAACATTTTCTCAAATGGGGCGTGGCTTCGAAGTGGGCGTGGCCTGTTACTAAAATAGCCACAGTTCATATACGCAATGTTTGATTTGAGCGGGACCAACTCAGTGGTCGTTAGGTACCAAAGTTCTAACTGCTCAATTAAAATTGAGTCGATTGAAAAAACAACATGGCCGCCAGAGCCTCAAAATCACTGTGCGGAGATCATAATAGTTATGAATATGAAATTCACAGGACACGTGTAAACTGGTGCCGATAGCTCACATACCAAAATTCGTGTTTCTATTTTTTGTAGCGCCCCCTACAGGAACTTTAAAAAGCAGCCCCTGCGCCACGTTTCACCAATATGTATGAAACTCAGTATTCACGTACAATGTCCCCATACCTACAGAAAAGCCTCTTGGACCCATGCCCCAAACCCCACAGGAAGTCGGCTATTTGCATTTCTAATTTTCACTTTTGGCGGCCATTTTGCATTTTTTTCACTTTTTGGCCTTGTATTTGAATGAACTCCTCCTAGGGAATTTATCGGATCTGCTTCAAAATTGGTCAGTACAGTCATGAAGTGGTGCTGAACCAAAATTGTGCTATTTGTGACTGTACGTTGAAGGGCGTGTCCGTGGCGTGCCGTCAAAGTTGGCCATTTTTGAATTCCGTCGCCTTGTATTTGAACTAACTCCTCCTAGGGAATTTATCGGATCTGCTTCAAAATTGGTCAGTACAGTCATGAAGTGGTGCTGAACCAAAATCGTGCTATTTGTGACTGTACATTGAAGGGCGTGTCCGTGGCATGCCGTCAAAGTTGGCCATTTTTGAATTCCGTCGCCTTGTATTTGAACTAACTCCTCCTAGGGACTTTATCGGATCTGCTTCAAAATTGGTCAGTACAGTCATGAAGTGGTGCTGAACCAAAATCCTGCTATTTGTGACTGTACGTTGAAGGGCGTGTCCGTGGCGTGCCGTCAAAGTTGGCCATTTTGAATGGAATTCTTTCACTTTTTCGCCTTGTATTTCAACTAACTCCTCCTAGGGAATTTATCGGATCATTGATGTAGGGTTAATAATGTTAGTTAAAGTTGTTACAACATGTAATTCAGTTAAATGTGGTCTTACATGTTAATGTCAAAACAATCAGTAGGACACCACAGGGCACCTCTGCTTCTACAGATTACATAAATTTGCGAATTTTTTTTAAAACTGCGCTTTTTTAAAACTGAGCGCAGTGATGAACGGGACCTCGTGCCGGCTTGCGGCTGCGTCACGTGCGGTCCTAACATGTGCACATCTTGCCAGCACACATGTTACGACGGCACGTGACGCGGCCGCAAGCCGGCGCGATTGTTTTTTAAAACTGCGCGCAGTGATGAACGGGACCTCGTAGTGGCGGCTGCAAGCCGGCGCGAGGTCCCGTTCATCACTGCGCGCAGTTTTAATTAGGGACCGAGCCAAACATGGCAAGGTCCCTATTGAAACCCTCATGTTTATTATTATTCTTCCGCCGTATTTTTCCACGACTTCGACTGCATTTTTCCCCCCCTGAACATATACGAAAACTCAATTTTTTTTGGTGCAATTGTGGGGACTGGTGAAAAATTTGATATTCTAGCCCTCAAATTCACATTCGCCCCTAGGTGGCGCTATAGCAACTGTTCAAAAGTGCAAACTTTGCACAAGCAGCACGCGTCACCGGTTTGATCTACACTCATGAAACTTTACACACACATGAAAATCCTCATGATGAACAAAAAATTCTCTTGAACTGAACATTTCCGGGTTGCCAGATTTTCCGCCATTTTGAATTATGTTAAAAACAGCAAATTGCCTAAGGATCCCAGGTTTTTCGACTTTGACAAAAATCCTTTGGCAGATATCATCTATGGCCGATTATCTTCAATATGACTTAAGGATTAGTCTGTACAATAAAATTTCAAGCTCCCATGAGCCATTGAGTTCTAAAATGGGTGTGGTTGAAAATGCCTCAAAAGTAAATTGCTCATATCAACATCAAATTGGACTCCTATGATGTTGACCCAGATACAAAAGTTGTTCAGAATCAAATTCTGAACAAGATAAAGTAAAAAAAAAATCGAATGGGGCGTGCCATCGAAATGGGCGTGGCCTGTCACTAAAAGCGCCACAGTTCATAGACACAATGTTTGATTTGAGCGGAACCAACTTAGTGGCCATTGAGGACCAAAGTTTCAACTGCTCAAGTAAAATGAAGTCGATTGCCAAAACAACATGGCCGCCAGAGGAGGGTAAATCACTCAGCGGAGTCCGTAATAGTTATGGCGGAGACCGTAATAGTTATGAATATGAAATTCACAGGACACGTGTAGACTGGTGCCTGTAGCTCACATACCAAAATTCGTGTTTCTATTTTTTGTAGCGCCCCCTACAGGAACTTTAAAAAGCAGCCCCTGCGCCACGTTTCACCAATATGTATGAAAATCGGTAGGCACGTATAACGTGCCAATACCTACAGAAAAGCCTCTTGGACCCATGCTCCAAACCCCACAGGACGTCGGCTATTTGCATTTTTAATTTTCACTCTCGGCGGCCATTTTGAATTTTTTTTCACTTTTTTGCCTTGTATTTGAATGAACTCCTCCTAGGGAATTTATCGGATCTGCTTAAAAATTGGTCAGTACAGTCAATAAATGGTGCCGAACCAACGCCGTGCTATTTGTGACTGTACATTGAAGGGCGTGTCCGTGGCGTGCCGTCAAAGTTGGCCATTTTGGAATTCCGTCGCCTTGTATTTGAACTAACTCCTCCTAGGGAATTTATCGGATCTGCTTCCAAATTGGTCAGTACAGTCATGAAATGGTGCTGAACCAAAATCGTGCTATTTGTGACTGTACGTTGAAGGGCGTGTCCGTGGCGTGCCGTCAAATTTGGCCATTTTGAATGGAATTTCACTTTTTCGCATTGTATTTGAACGAACTCCTCCTAGGGAATTTATCGCATCTGCTTCACAATTAGTCAGTACAGTCATGACATGGAGCTCAACCAACGCCGTGTTATTTGTGACTGTACGTTGAAGGGCGTGTCCGTGGCGTGCCGTCAAATTTGGCCGTTTTGAATTCCGTGGTCTTATTTTCGCTTTTTTCCCCTTGTATTTGAACGAACTCCTCCTAGGGTATTTATCGGATCTGCTTCACAATTGCTCAGTACAGTCAAAAAATGGTGCTCAACCAACGCCGTGTTATTTGTGACTGTACGTTGAAGGGCATGGCCGTGGCGTGCTGTCAAAGTTGGCCATTTTGAATGGAATTCTTTCACTTTTTCGCCTTGTATTTGAACTAACTCCTCCTAGGGAATTTATCGGATCATTGATGTAGGGTTAATGAACATGTAATTCAGTTAAATGTGGTCTTACATGTTAATGTCAAAACAATCAGTAGGACACCACAGGGCACCTCTGCTTCTACAGATTACATAAATTTGCGAATTTTTTTTAAAACTGCGCTTTTTTAAAACTGCGCGCAGTGATGAACGGGACCTCGCGCCGGCTTGCGGCTGCGTCACGTGCGGTCCTAACATGTGCACATCTTGCCAGCACACATGTTACGACGGCACGTGACGCGGCCGCAAGCCGGCGCGATTTTTTTTTAAAACTGCGCGCAGTGATGAACGGGACCTCGTAGTGGCGGCTGCAAGCCGGCGCGAGGTCCCGTTCATCACTGCGCGCAGTTTTAATTAGGGACCGAGCCAAACTTGGCAAGGACCCTATTGAAACCCTCGTGATTATTAGGGACCGAGCCAAACTTGGCAAGGACCCTATTGAAATCCTCATGTTTATTCTTCTTCTTATTATTTTACCTCATCTTCGACTGCATTTTTCCCCCCCTGCACATATTCGAAAACTCATTTTTATTTGGCACATTTTGTGGGACTGGTGAAAAATTTGATATTCTAGCCCTCAAATTCACATTCGCCCCTAGGTGGCGCTATACCAACTATGCCAAAATTTCAACGTTTGCACAAGCATAACTCGTCACCGGTTGGACCTAAACTCATGAAACTTTGCACACATATGCAAATCCTCATAATGAACAAATTTGCAGATACTAACTTAGCACTTCCGGTAGCCAGATTTCCCGCCATTTTGAATTTAGTTAAAAACAGTAAATTCCCCAAGGATCCCAGGTTTTTCGACTTTAACAAAAATCCTTTGGCACATATCATCTATGGCCCATTATCTTCAATCTGAAATAAGGATTAGTCTGTAGGATAAATTTCAAAGTACCCATGAGCCATTGAGTTCAAAAAGGGGTGTGTTTTTCACCCCAAAAATAGTAAATTGCACATATCTACATTAATTGGACTCCTATGGTGTTGGACCTCTCTACTAAAGTTGTTCATAATCAAATTCTGAACAAGAATAAGTCAACAATTTTTCAAATGGGGCGTGGCATCGAAGTGGGCGTGGCCCGTTACTAAAATAGCCACAGTTCATAGACGCAATGTTTGATTTGAGCGGGACCAACTCAATGGCCGTTAGGTACCAAAGTTCTAACTGCTCACCAAAAATTAAGTCGATTTAAAAAAACAACATGGCCGCCAGAGGAGGGTCGATCACTCTGCGGACACCGTAATAGTTATGAATATGAAATTCACAGGACACGTGTAAACTGATGCCGATAGCTCACATACCAAAATTCGTGTTTCTATTTTTTGTAGCGCCCCCTACAGGAACTTTAAAATGCAGCCCCTACGTCACATTTCACCAATATGTATGAAACTCAGTATTCACGTACAATGTGCCCATACCTACAGAAAAGCCTCTTGGACCCATGCCCCAAACTCCACAGGAAGTCGGCTATTTGCATTTCTAATTTTCAATTTTGGCGGCCATTTTGAATTTTTTTCACTTTTTTGCCTTGTATTTGAATGAACTCCTCCTAGGGAATTTATCGGATTTGCTTCAAAATTGGTCAGTACAGTCATGAAGTGGTGCTAAACCAAAATCGTGCTATTTGTGACTGTACGTTGAAGGGCGTGTCCGTGGCATGCCGTCAAAGTTGGCCATTTTTGAATTCCGTCGCGTTGTATTTGAACTAACTCCTCCTAGGGAATTTATCGGATCTGCTTCAAATTTGGTCAGTACAGTCATGAAGTGGTGCTGAACCAAAATCGTGCTATTTGGGACTGTACGTTGAAGGGCGTGTCCGTGGCGTGATGTCAAAGTTGGCCATTTTGAATGGAATTTCACTTTTTCGCATTGTATTTGAACGAACTCCTCCTAGGGAATTTATCGCATCTGCTTCACAATTGGTCAGTACAGTCATGAAGTGGTGCTGAACCAAAATCGTGCTATTTGTGACTGTACGTTGAAGGGCGTGTCCGTGGCGTGCCGTCAAAGTTGGCCATTTTTGAATTCCGTCGCGTTGTATTTGAACTAACTCCTCCTAGGGAATTTATCGGATCTGCTTCAAATTTGGTCAGTACAGTCATGAAGTGGTGCTGAACCAAAATCGTGCTATTTGGGACTGTACGTTGAAGGGCGTGTCCGTGGCGTGATGTCAAAGTTGGCCATTTTGAATGGAATTTCACTTTTTCGCATTGTATTTGAACGAACTCCTCCTAGGGAATTTATCGCATCTGCTTCACAATTGGTCAGTACAGTCATGAAGTGGTGCTGAACCAAAATCGTGCTATTTGTGACTGTACGTTGAAGGGCGTGTCCGTGGCGTGCCGTCAAAGTTGGCCATTTTTGAAATCCGTCGCCTTGTATTAAACTTACTCCTCCTAGGGAATTTGTATTTGAACTAACTCCTCCTAGGGAATTTATCGGATCTGCTTCAAAATTGGTCAGTACAGTCATGAAGTGGTGCTGAAACAAAATCGTGCTATTTGTGACTGTACATTGAAGGGCATGGCCGTGGCGTGCTGTCAAAGTTGGCCATTTTGAATGGAATACTTTCACTTTTTCGCCTTGTATTTCAACTAACTCCTCCTAGGGAATTTATCGGATCATTGATGTAGGGTTAATAATGTTAGTTAAAGTTGTTACAACATGTAATTCAGTTAAATGTGGTCTTACATGTTAATGTCAAAACAATCAGTAGGACACCACAGGGCACCTCTGCTTCTACAGATTACATAAATTTGCGATTTTTTTTTAAAACTGCGCTTTTTTAAAACTGAGCGCAGTGATGAACGGGACCTCGTGCCGGCTTGCGGCTGCGTCACGTGCGGTCCTAACATGTGCACATCTTGCCAGCACACATGTTACGACGGCACGTGACGCGGCCGCAAGCCGGCGCGATTTTTTTTTAAAACTGCGCGCAGTGATGAACGGGACCTCGTAGTGGCGGCTGCAAGCCGGCGCGAGGTCCCGTTCATCACTGCGCGCAGTTTTAATTAGGGACCGAGCCAAACTTGGCAAGGACCCTATTGAAACCCTCGTGATTATTAGGGACCGAGCCAAACTTGGCAAGGACCCTATTGAAATCCTCATGTTTATTCTTCTTCTTCTTCTTATTTTTCCTCATCTTCGACTGCATTTTTCCCCCCCTGCACATATTCGAAAACTCATTTTTATTTGGCACATTTTGTGGGACTGGTGAAAAATTTGATATTCTAGCCCTCAAATTCACATTCGCCCCTAGGTGGCGCTATACCAACTATGCCAAAATTTCAACGTTTGCACAAGCATAACTCATCACCGGTTGGACCTAAACTCATGAAACTTTGCACACATATGCAAATCCTCATAATGAAGAAATTTGCAGATACTAACTTAGCACTTCCGGTAGCCAGATTTCCCGCCATTTTGAATTTAGTTAAAAACAGTAAATTCCCCAAGGATCCCAGGTTTTTCGACTTTGACATAAATCCTTTGGCACATATCATCTATGGCCAATTATCTTCAATCTGACATAAGGATTAGTCTGTAGGATAAATTTCAAAGTACCCATGAGCCATTGAGTTCAAAAAGGGGTGTGTTTTTCACCCCAAAATTAGTAAATTGCACATATCTACATTAATTGGACTCCTATGGTGTTGAACCTCTCTACTAAAGTTGTTCAGAATCAAATTCTGAACAAGATTAAGTCAACACTTTTTCAAATGGGGCGTGGCATCGAAGTGGGCGTGGCCCGTTACTAAAATAGCCACAGTTCATAGACGCAATGTTTGATTTGAGAGGGACCAATTCAATGGCCGTTAGGTACCAAAGTTCTAACTGCTCAATTAAAATTAAGTCGATTGAAAAAACAACATGGCCGCCAGAGGAGGGTCGATCACTCTGCGGAGATCATAATAGTTATGAATATGAAATTCACAGGACACGTGTAGACTGGTGCCGGTAGCTCACATACCAAAAATCGTGTTTCTCATGTGTGTAGCGCCCCCTACAGGAACTTTAAAATGCAGCCCCTACGTCACGTTTCACCAATATGTATGAAACTCGGTAAGCACATACAAGGTCACAATATCTACAGAAAAGCCTCTTGGACCCATGCCCCAAAACCCACCGGAGGTCGGAAATTTTAATTTTTTCATTTTCACTCTCGGCGGCCATTTTGAATTTTTTTCACTTTTTGGCCTTGTATTTGAATGAACTCCTCCTAGGGAATTTATCGGATCTGCTTCAAAATTGGTCAGTACAGTCAATAAATGGTGCCGAACCAACGCCGTGCTATTTGTGACTGTACGTTGAAGGGCGTGTCCGTGGCGTGCCGTCAAAGTTGGCCATTTTTGAATTCCGTCGCCTTGTATTTGAACTAACTCCTCCTAGGGAATTTATCGAATCTGCTTCCAAATTGGTCAGTACAGTCATGAAATGGTGCTGAATAAACGCCGTGCTATTTGGGACTGTACGTTGAAGGGCGTGTCCGTGGCGTGATGTCAAAGTTGGCCATTTTGAATGGAATTTCACTTTTTCGCATTGTATTTGAACAAACTCCTCCTAGGGAATGTATCGCATCTGCTTCACAATTGGTTAGTACAGTCAAAAAATGGTGCTGAACCAACGCCGTGCTATTTGTGACTGTACGTTGAAGGGCGTGGCCGTGGCGTGCCGTCAAAGTTGGCCATTTTTGAATTCCGTCGCCTTGTATTTGAACTAACTCCTCCTAGGGAATTTATCGGATCATTGATGTAGGGTTAATAATGTTAGTTAAAGTTGTTACAACATGTAATTCAGTTAAATGTGCTCTTAAATGTTAATGTCAAAACAATCAGTAGGACACCACAGGGCACCTCTGCTTCTACAGATTACATAAATTCGCGAATTTTTTTTAAAACTGCGCTTTTTTAAAATTGCGCGCAGTGATGAACGGGACCTCGTGCCGGCTTGCGGCTGCGTCACGTGCGGTCCTAACATGTGCACATCTTGCCAGCACACATGTTACGACGGCACGTGACGCGGCCGCAAGCCGGCGCGAATTTTTTTTAAAACTGCGCGCAGTGATGAACGGGACCTCGTGCCGGCTTGCGGCTGCGTCACGTGCGGTCCTAACATGTGCACATCTTGCCAGCACACATGTTACGACGGCACGTGACGCGGCCGCAAGCCGGCGCGATTTTTTTTTAAAACTGCGCGCAGTGATGAACGGGACCTCGTAGTGGCGGCTGCAAGCCGGCGCGAGGTCCCGTTCATCACTGCGCGCAGTTTTATTATTATTATTATTATTATTATTTTCCACGACTTCGACTGCATTTTTCCCCCCCTGCACATATTCTAAAACTCAAAATTTTTTGGTGCAATTGTGGGGACTGGTGAAAAATTTTATATTCTAGCCCTCAAATTCACATTCGCCCCTAGGTGGCGCTATAGCAACTGTTCAAAAGTGCAAACTTTGCACAAGCATATCTCGCCACCGGTTTGACCTACACTCATGAAACTTTGCACACACATGCATATCCTCATGATGAACAAAAAAGTCTCTTGAACTGAACACTTCCGGTAGCCATATTTTCCGCCATTTTGAATTTAGTTAAAAACAGTAAATTCCCCAAGGATCCCAGGTTTTTCGACTTTGACAAAATTCCTTTGGCACATATCATCTATGGCCCATTATCTTCAATCTGACTTAAGGATTAGTCTGTACAATAAAGTTTAGAGCACCAATGAGTTCTAAAAGTGGTGTGGTTGAAACCTCGAAAATAGTTAATTGCTCATATCAACGTCAAGTTGGACGCCTATGATGTTGGCCCCAATACAAAAGTTGTTCAGAATCAAATTCTGAACAAGATAAAGTCAACATATTTTCAAATGGGGCGTGGCATCGAAATGGGCGTGGCCTGACACTAAAATCGCCACAGTTCATAGACGCAATGTTTGATTTGAGCGGGACCAACTCAATGGCCATTAGGTACCAAAGTTCTAACTGCTCACCAAAAATGAAGTCGATTTAAAATACAACATGGCCGCCAGAGGCTCAAAATCACTGTGCGGAGACCGTAATAGTTATGAATATGAAATTTACAGGACACGTGTAAACTGGTGCCGATAGCTCACATACCAAAATTCGTGTTTCTATTTTTTGTAGCGCCCCCTACAGGAACTTTAAAAAGCAGCCCCTGCGCCACGTTTCACCAATATGTATGAAACTCAGTATTCACGTACAATGTGCCCATACCTACAGAAAAGCCTCTTGGACCCATGCCCCAAACCCCACAGGAAGTCGGCTATTTGCATTTCTAATTTTCACTTTTGGCGGCCATTTTGAATTTTTTTCACTTTTTTGCCTTGTATTTGAATGAACTCCTCCTAGGGAATTTATCGGATCTGCTTCAAAATTGGTCAGTACAGTCATGAAGTGGTGCTGAACAAAAATCCTGCTATTTGTGACTGTACGTTGAAGGGCGTGTCCGTGGCGTGCCGTCAAAGTTGGCCATTTTGAATGGAATTCTTTCACTTTTTCGCCTTGTATTTCAACTAACTCCTCCTAGGGAATTTATCGGATCATTGATGTAGGGTTAATAATGTTAGTTAAAGTTGTTACAACATGTAATTCAGTTAAATGTGCTCTTACATGTTAATGTCAAAACAATCAGTAGGACACCACAGGGCACCTCTGCTTCTACAGATTACATAAATTTGCGAATTTTTTTTAAAACTGCGCTTTTTTAAAACTGCGCGCAGTGATGAACGGGACCTCGTGCCGGCTTGCGGCTGCGTCACGTGCGGTCCTAACATGTGCACATCTTGCCAGCACACATGTTACGACGGCACGTGACGCGGCCGCAAGCCGGCGCGATTTTTTTTTAAAACTGCGCGCAGTGATGAACGGGACCTCGTAGTGGCGGCTGCAAGCCGGCGCGAGGTCCCGTTCATCACTGCGCGCAGTTTTAATTCTTATTATTATTATTTTTAAACACTTCGACTGCATTTTTCCCCCCCTGCACATATTCTAAAACTCATTTTTTCTTGGTGCAATTGTGGGGACTGGTGAAAAATTTGATAATCTAGCCCTGAAATTCACATTCGCCCCTAGATGGCGCTATAGCAACTGTTCAAAAGTGCAAACTTTGCACAAGCAGCACGCGTCACCGGTTTGACCTACATTCATGAAACTTTGCCCACACATGAAAATCCTCATGATGAACAAAAAAGTCTCTTGAACTGAACACTTCCGGTAGCCATATTTTCCGCCATTTTGAATTTAGTTAAAAACAGTAAATTCCCCAAGGATCCCAGGTTTTTCGACTGTGACCAAAATCCTTTGGCACATATCATATATGGCCAATTATCTTCAATCTGACTTAAGGATTAGTCTGTACAATAAAGTTTAGAGCATCAACGAGTTCTAAAAGGGGTGTGGTTGAAACCTCGAAAATAGTTAATTGCTCATATCAACGTCAAGTTGGACGCCTATGATGTTGGCCCCAATACAAAAGTTGTTCAGAATCAAATTCTGAACAAGATAAAGTCAACATATTTTCAAATGGGGCGTGGCATCGAAATGGGCGTGGCCTGACACTAAAATCGCCACAGTTCATAGACGCAATGTTTGATTTCAGCGGGACCGACTTAGTGGCCGTTAGGTACCAAAGTTCTAACTGCTCACCAAAAATTAAGTCGATTTAAAAAACAACATGGCCGCCAGAGCCTCAAAATCACTGTGCGGAGACCGTAATAGTTATGAATATGAAATTCACGGCACACGTGTAAACTGGTGCCGATAGCTCACATACCAAAATTCGTGTTTCTATTTTTTGTAGCGCCCCCTACAGGAACTTTAAAAAGCAGCCCCTGCGCCACGTTTCACCAATATGTATGAAACTCAGTATTCACGTACAATGTGCCCATACCTACAGAAAAGCCTCTTGGACCCATGCCCCAAACCCCACAGGAAGTCGGCTATTTGCATTTCTAATTTTCACTTTTGGCGGCCATTTTGAATTTTTTTCACTTTTTTGCCTTGTATTTGAATGAACTCCTCCTAGGGATTTTATCGGATCTGCTTCAAAATTGGTCGGTACAGTCATGAAGTGGTGCTGAACCAAAATCATGCTATTTGTGATTGTACGTTGAAGGGCGTGTCGGTGGCATGCCGTCAAAGTTGGCCATTTTTGAATTCCGTCGCCTTGTATTAAACTTACTCCTCCTAGGGAATTTATCAGATCTGCTTCAAAATTGGTCAGTACAGTCATGAAGTGGTGCTGAACCAAAATCATGCTATTTGTGATTGTACGTTGAAGGGCGTGTCCGTGGCATGCCATTAAAGTTGGCCATTTTTGAATTCCGTCGCCTTGTATTTGAACTAACTCCTCCTAGGCAATTTATCGCATCATTGATGTAGGGTTAATGAACATGTAATTCAGTTAAATGTGGTCTTACATGTTAATGTCAAAACAATCAGTAGGACACCACAGGGCACCTCTGCTTCTACAGATTACATAAATTTGCGCATTTTTTTTAAAACTGCGCTTTTTTAAAACTGAGCGCAGTGATGAACGGGACCTCGTGCCGGCTTGCGGCTGCGTCACGTGCGGTCCTAACATGTGCACATCTTGCCAGCACACATGTTACGACGGCACGTGACGCGGCCGCAAGCCGGCGCGATTTTTTTTTAAAACTGCGCGCAGTGATGAACGGGACCTCGTAGTGGCGGCTGCAAGCCGGCGCGAGGTCCCGTTCATCACTGCGCGCAGTTTTAATTCTTATTATTATTATTTTTAAACACTTCGACTGCATTTTTCCCCCCCTGCACATATTCTAAAACTCATTTTTTCTTGGTGCAATTGTGGGGACTGGTGAAAAATTTGATAATCTAGCCCTCAAATTCACATTCGCCCCTAGGTGGCGCTATAGCAACTGTTCAAAAGTGCAAACTTTGCACAAGCAGCACGCGTCACCGGTTTGACCTACATTCATGAAACTTTGCCCACACATGAAAATCCTCATGATGAACAAAAAAGTCTCTTGAACTGAACACTTCCGGTAGCCATATTTTCCGCCATTTTGAATTTAGTTAAAAACAGTAAATTCCCCAAGGATCCCAGGTTTTTCGACTGTGACCAAAATCCTTTGGCACATATCATATATGGCCCATTATCTTCAATCTGCCTTAAGGATTAGTCTGTACAATAAAGTTTAGAGCATCAACGAGTTCTAAAAGAGGTGTGGTTGAAACCTCGAAAATAGTTAATTGCTCATATCAACGTCAAGTTGGACGCCTATGATGTTGGCCCCAATACAAAAGTTGTTCAGAATCAAATTCTGAACAAGATAAAGTCAACATATTTTCAAATGGGGCGTGGCATCGAAATGGGCGTGGCCTGACACTAAAATCGCCACAGTTCATAGACGCAATGTTTGATTTCAGCGGGACCGACTTAGTGGCCGTTAGGTACCAAAGTTCTAACTGCTCACCAAAAATTAAGTCGATTTAAAAAACAACATGGCCGCCAGAGCCTCAAAATCACTGTGCGGAGACCGTAATAGTTATGAATATGAAATTCACGGCACACGTGTAAACTGGTGCCGATAGCTCACATACCAAAATTCGTGTTTCTATTTTTTGTAGCGCCCCCTACAGGAACTTTAAAAAGCAGCCCCTGCGCCACGTTTCACCAATATGTATGAAACTCAGTATTCACGTACAATGTGCCCATACCTACAGAAAAGCCTCTTGGACCCATGCCCCAAACCCCACAGGAAGTCAGCTATTTGCATTTCTAATTTTCACTTTTGGCGGCCATTTTGAATTTTTTTAACTTTTTTGCCTTGTATTTGAATGAACTCCTCCTAGGGAATTTATCGGATCTGCTTCAAAATTGGTCAGTACAGTCATGAAGTGGTGCTGAACCAAAATCATGCTATTTGTGATTGTACGTTGAAGGGCGTGTCTGTGGCATGCCGTCAAAGTTGGCCATTTTTGAATTCCGTCGCCTTGTATTAAACTTACTCCTCCTAGGGAATTTATCAGATCTGCTTCAAAATTGGTCAGTACAGTCATGAAGTGGTGCTGAACCAAAATCATGCTATTTGTGATTGTACGTTGAAGGGCGTGTCCGTGGCATGCCATTAAAGTTGGCCATTTTTGAATTCCGTCGCCTTGTATTTGAACTAACTCCTCCTAGGCAATTTATCGCATCATTGATGTAGGGTTAATGAACATGTAATTCAGTTAAATGTGGTCTTACATGTTAATGTCAAAACAATCAGTAGGACACCACAGGGCACCTCTGCTTCTACAGATTACATAAATTTGCGAATTTTTTTTAAAACTGCGCTTTTTTAAAACTGCGCGCAGTGATGAACGGGACCTCGTGCCGGCTTGCGGCTGCGTCACGTGCGGTCCTAACATGTGCACATCTTGCCAGCACACATGTTACGACGGCACGTGACGCGGCCGCAAGCCGGCGCGATTTTTTTTTAAAACTGCGCGCAGTGATGAACGGGACCTCGTAGTGGCGGCTGCAAGCCGGCGCGAGGTCCCGTTCATCACTGCGCGCAGTTTTAATTAGGGACCGAGCCAACCATGGCAAGGACCCTATTGAAACCCTCGTGATTATTAGGGACCGAGCCAAACATGGCAAGGACCCTATTGAAACCCTCGTGATTATTCTTCTTCTTCTTATTTTCCCTCATCTTCGACTGCATTTTTCCCCCCCTGCACATATTCGAAAACTCATTTTTATTTGGCACATTTTGCGGGACTGGTGAAAAATTTGATATTCTAGCCCTCAAATTCACATTCGCCCCTAGGTGGCGCTATACCAACTATGCCAAAATTTCAACGTTTGCACAAGCATAACTCGTCACCGGTTGGACCTAAACTCATGAAACTTTGCACACATATGCAAATCCTCATAATGAAGAAATTTGCAGATACTAACTTAGCACTTCCGGTAGCCAGATTTCCCGCCATTTTGAATTTAGTTAAAAACAGTAAATTCCCCAAGGATCCCAGGTTTTTCGACTTTGACAAAAATCCTTTGGCACATATCATCTATGGCCCATTATCTTCAATCTGACATAAGGATTAGTCTGTAGGATAAATTTCAAAGTACCCATGAGCCATTGAGTTCAAAAAGGGGTGTGTTTTTCACCCCAAAAATAGTAAATTGCACATATCTACATTAACTGGACTCCTATGGTGTTGGACCTCTCTACTAAAGTTGTTCATAATCAAATTCTGAACAAGAATAAGTCAAAAAAAATTCAAATGGGGCGTGGCATCGAAGTGGGCGTGGCCCGTTACTAAAATAGCCACAGTTCATAGACGCAATGTTTGATTTGAGCGGGACCAACTCAATGGCCGTTAGGTACCAAAGTTCTAACTGCGCACTAAAAATTAAGTCGATTTAAAAAACAACATGGCCGCCAGAGGAGGGTCGATCACTCTGCGGACACCGTAATAGTTATGAATATGAAATTCACAGGACACGTGTAAACTGGTGCCTCTAGCTCACATACCAAAATTCGTGTTTATATTTTTTGTAGCGCCCCCTACAGGAACTTTAAAATGCAGCCCCTACGTCACGTTTCACCAATATGTATGAAACTCAGTATTCACGTACAATGTGCCCATACCTACAGAAAAGCCTCTTGGACCCATGCCCCAAACCCCACAGGAAGTCGGCTATTTGCATTTCTAATTTTCACTTTTGGCGGCCATTTTGAATTTTTTGCACTTTTTTGCCTTGTATTTGAATGAACTCCTCCTAGGGAATTTATCGGATCTGCTTCAAAATTGGTCAGTACAGTCATGAAGTGGTGCTGAACCAAAATCGTGCTATTTGTGATTGTACGTTGAAGGGCGTGTCCGTGGCATGCCGTCAAAGTTGCCCATTTTTGAATTCCGTCGCCTTGTATTTGAACTAACTCCTCCTAGGGAATTTATCGGATCTGCTTCAAAATTGGTCAGTACAGTCATGAAGTGGTGCTGAACCAAAATCGTGCTATTTGTGACTGTACGTTTAAGGGCGTGTCCGTGGCGTGCCGTCAAAGTTGGCCATTTTTGAATTTCGTCGCCTTGTATTTGAACTAACTCCTCCTAGGGAATTTATCGCATCTGCTTCACAATTGGTCAGTACAGTCATGAAGTGGTGCTGAACCAAAATCGTGCTATTTGTGACTGTACGTTGAAGGGCGTGTCCGTGGCGTGATGTCAAAGTTGGCCATTTTGAATGGAATTTCACTTTTTCGCATTGTATTTGAACGAACTCCTCCTAGGGAATTTATCGCATCTGCTTCACAATTGGTCAGTACAGTCATGAAGTGGTGCTGAACCAAAATCGTGCTATTTGTGACTGTACGTTGAAGGGCGTGTCCGTGGCGTGCCGTCAAAGTTGGCCATTTTTGAAATCCGTCGCCTTGTATTAAACTTACTCCTCCTAGGGAATTTGTATTTGAACTAACTCCTCCTAGGGAATTTATCGGATCTGCTTCAAAATTGGTCAGTACAGTCATGAAGTGGTGCTGAAACAAAATCGTGCTATTTGTGACTGTACATTGAAGGGCATGGCCGTGGCGTGCTGTCAAAGTTGGCCATTTTGAATGGAATACTTTCACTTTTTCGCCTTGTATTTCAACTAACTCCTCCTAGGGAATTTATCGGATCATTGATGTAGGGTTAATAATGTTAGTTAAAGTTGTTACAACATGTAATTCAGTTAAATGTGGTCTTACATGTTAATGTCAAAACAATCAGTAGGACACCACAGGGCACCTCTGCTTCTACAGATTACATAAATTTGCGAATTTTTTTTAAAACTGCGCTTTTTTAAAACTGCGCGCAGTGATGAACGGGACCTCGTGCCGGCTTGCGGCTGCGTCACGTGCGGTCCTAACATGTGCACATCTTGCCAGCACACATGTTACGATGGCACGTGACGCGGCCGCAAGCCGGCGCGATTTTTTTTTAAAACTGCGCGCAGTGATGAACGGGACCTCGTAGTGGCGGCTGCAAGCCGGCGCGAGGTCCCGTTCATCACTGCGCGCAGTTTTAATTAGGGACCGAGCCAAACTTGGCAAGGACCCTATTGAAACCCTCGTGATTATTATTATTATTATTATTATTATTATTATTATTATTTTCCACGACTTCGACTGCATTTTTCCCCCCCTGCACATATTCTAAAACTCAAAATTTTTTGGTGCAATTGTGGGGACTGGTGAAAAATTTGATATTCTAGCCCTCAAATTCACATTCGCCCCTAGGTGGCGCTATAGCAACTGTTCAAAAGTGCAAACTTTGCACAAGCATATCTCGCCACCGGTTTGACCTACACTCATGAAACTTTGCACACACATGCATATCCTCATGATGAACAAAAAAGTCTCTTGAACTGAACACTTCCGGTAGCCATATTTTCCGCCATTTTGAATTTAGTTAAAAACAGTAAATTCCCCAAGGATCCCAGGTTTTTCGACTTTGACAAAATTCCTTTGGCACATATCATCTATGGCCCATTATCTTCAATCTGACTTAAGGATTAGTCTGTACAATGAAGTTTAGAGCACCAATGAGTTCTAAAAGTGGTGTGGTTGAAACCTCGAAAATAGTTAATTGCTCACATCAACGTCAAGTTGGACGCCTATGATGTTGGCCCCAATACAAAAGTTGTTCAGAATCAAATTCTGAACAAGATAAAGTCAACATATTTTCAAATGGGGCGTGGCATCGAAATGGGCGTGGCCTGACACTAAAATCGCCACAGTTCATAGACGCAATGTTTGATTTGAGCGGGACCAACTCAATGGCCATTAGGTACCAAAGTTCTAACTGCTCACCAAAAATTAAGTCGATTTAAAATACAACATGGCCGCCAGAGGCTCAAAATCACTGTGCGGAGACCGTAATAGTTATGAATATGAAATTCACAGGACACGTGTAAACTGGTGCCGATAGCTCACATACCAAAATTCTTGTTTCTATTTTTTGTAGCGCCCCCTACAGGAACTTTAAAAAGCAGCCCCTGCGCCACGTTTCACCAATATGTATGAAACTCAGTATTCACGTACAATGTGCCCATACCTACAGAAAAGCCTCTTGGACCCATGCCCCAAACCCCACAGGAAGTCGGCTATTTGCATTTCTAATTTTCACTTTTGGCGGCCATTTTGAATTTTTGTCACTTTTTTGCCTTGTATTTGAATGAACTCCTCCTAGGGAATTTATCGGATCTGCTTCAAAATTGGTCAGTACAGTCATGAAGTGGTGCTGAACAAAAATCCTGCTATTTGTGACTGTACGTTGAAGGGCGTGTCCGTGGCGTGCCGTCAAAGTTGGCCATTTTGAATGGAATTCTTTCACTTTTTCGCCTTGTATTTCAACTAACTCCTCCTAGGGAATTTATCGGATCATTGATGTAGGGTTAATAATGTTAGTTAAAGTTGTTACAACATGTAATTCAGTTAAATGTGGTCTTACATGTTAATGTCAAAACAATCAGTAGGACACCACAGGGCACCTCTGCTTCTACAGATTACATAAATTTGCGAATTTTTTTTAAAACTGCGCTTTTTTAAAACTGAGCGCAGTGATGAACGGGACCTCGTGCCGGCTTGCGGCTGCGTCACGTGCGGTCCTAACATGTGCACATCTTGCCAGCACACATGTTACGACGGCACGTGACGCGGCCGCAAGCCGGCGCGATTTTTTTTTAAAACTGCGTGCAGTGATGAACGGGACCTCGTAGTGGCGGCTGCAAGCCGGCGCGAGGTCCCGTTCATCACTGCGCGCAGTTTTAATTAGGGACCGAGCCAAACTTGGCAAGGACCCTATTGAAATCCTCGTGTTTCTTCTTCTTATTAGGGACCGAGCCAAACTTGGCAAGGACCCTATTGAAACCCTCATGTTTATTCTTCTTATTATTTTTCAGAACTTCGACTGCATTTTTCCCCCCCTGAACATATTCGAAAACTCATTTTTTTTTGGTGCAATTGTGGGGACTGGTGAAAAATTTGATATTCTACCCCTCAAATTCACATTCGCCCCTAGGTGGCGCTATAGCAACTGTTCAAAAGTGCAAACTTTGCACAAGCAGCACGCGTCACCCGTTTGACCTACACTCATGAAACTTTGCACAGACATTAAAATCCTCATGATGAACAAAAAAGTCTCTTGAACTGAACACTTCCGGTAGCCATATTTTCCGCCATTTTGAATTTAGTTAAAAACAGTAAATTCCCCAAGAATCCCAGGTTTTTCGACTTTGACAAAAATCCTTTGGCACATAGCATATATGGCCCATTATCTTCAATCTGACTTAAGGATTAGTCTGTACAATAAAGTTTAGAGCACCAATGAGTTCTAAAAGTGGTGTGGTTTAAACCTCGAAAATAGTTAATTGCTCATATCAACGTCAAGTTGGACGCCTATGATGTTGGCCCCAATACAAAAGTTGTTCAGAATAGAATTCTGAACAAGATTAATTCAACAATTTTTCAAATGGGGCGTGGCTTCGAAATGGGCGTGGCCTGTTACTAAAATAGCCACAGTTCATAGACGCAATGTTTGATTTGAGCGGGACCAACTCAATGGCCATTAGGTACCAAAGTTCTAACTGCTCAATTAAAATTAAGTCGATTTAAAAAACAACATGGCCGCCAGAGGAGGGTAAATCACTCAGCGGAGACCGTAATAGTTATGAATATGAAATTCACTGGACACGTGTAGACTGCTGCCTGTAACTCACATACCAAAAATCCTGGTTCTCATGTTTGTAGCGCCCCCTACAGGAACTTTAAAATGCAGCCCCTACGTCACGTTTCACCAAAATGTATGAAACTCGGTAGGCACGTACAAGGTCACAATACCTACAGAAAAGCCTCTTGGACCCATGCCCCAAAACCCACCGGAAGTCGGAAATTTTAATTTTTTCATTTTCACTCTCGGCGGCCATTTTGAATTTTTTTCACTTTTTTGCCTTGTATTTGAATGAACTCCTCCTAGGGAATTTATCGGATCTGCTTCAAAATTGGTCAGTACAGTCATGAAGTGGTGCTAAACCAAAATCGTGCTATTTGTGACTGTACGTTGAAGGGCGTGTCCGTGGCATGCCGTCAAAGTTGGCCATTTTTGAATTCCGTCGCGTTGTATTTGAAGTAACTCCTCCTAGGGAATTTATCGGATCTGCTTCAAATTTGGTCAGTACAGTCATGAAGTGGTGCTGAACCAAAATCGTGCTATTTGGAACTGTACGTTGAAGGGCGTGTCCGTGGCGTGATGTCAAAGTTGGCCATTTTGAATGGAATTTCACTTTTTCGCATTGTATTTGAACGAACTCCTCCTAGGGAATTTATCGCATCTGCTTCACAATTGGTCAGTACAGTCATGAAGTGGTGCTGAACCAAAATCGTGCTATTTGTGACTGTACATTGAAGGGCGTGTCCGTGGCGTGCCGTCAAAGTTGGCCATTTTTTAATTCCGTCGCCAAAAGTTGGCCATTTTTGAATTCCGTCGCCTTGTATTTGAACTAACTCCTCCTAGGGAATTTATCGGATCTGCTTCAAAATTGGTCAGTACAGTCATGAAGTGGTGCTGAACCAAAATCGTGCTATTTGTGATTGTACGTTGAAGGGCGTGTCCGTGGCATGCCGTCAAAGTTGGCCATTTTTGAATTCCGTCGCCTTGTATTTCAACTAACTCCTCCTAGGGAATTTATCGGATCATTGATGTAGGGTTAATGAACATGTAATTCAGTTAAATGTGGTCTTACATGTTAATGTCAAAACAATCAGTAGGACACCACGGGGCACCTCTGCTTCTACAGATTACATAAATTTGCGAATTTTTTTTAAAACTGCGCTTTTTTAAAACTGCGCGCAGTGATGAACGGGACCTCGTGCCGGCTTGCGGCTGCGTCACGTGCGGTCCTAACATGTGCACATCTTGCCAGCACACATGTTACGACGGCACGTGACGCGGCCGCAAGCCGGCGCGATTTTTTTTTAAAACTGCGCGCAGTGATGAACGGGACCTCGTAGTGGCGGCTGCAAGCCGGCGCGAGGTCCCGTTCATCACTGCGCGCAGTTTTAATTATTATTTTTCTCCGTCTTCGACTGCATTTTTCCCCCCCTGCACATATTCGAAAACTCATTTTTATTTGGCACATTTTGTGGGACTGGTGAAAAATTTGATATTCTAGCCCTCAAATTCACATTTGCCCCTAGGTGGCGCTATACCAACTATGCCAAAATTTCAACGTTTGCACAAGCATAACTCGTCACCGGTTGGACCTAAACTCATGAAACTTTGCACACATATGCAAATCCTCATAATGAAGAAATTTGCAGATACTAACTTAGCATTTCCGGTAGCCAGATTTCCCGCCATTTTGAATTTAGTTAAAAACAGTAAATTCCCCAATGATCCCAGGTTTTTCGACTTTGACAAAAATCCTTTGGCACATATCATCTATGGCCCACTATCGTCAATCTGACATAAGGATTAGTCTGTAGGATAAATTTCAAAGTACCCATGAGCCATTGAGTTCAAAAAGGGGTGTGTTTTTCACCCCAAAAATAGTAAATTGCACATATCTACATTAATTGGACTCCTATGGTGTTGGACCTCTCTACTAAAGTTGTTCATAATCAAATTCTGAACAAGAATAAGTCAACAATTTTTCAAATGGGGCGTGGCATCGAAGTGGGCGTGGCCCGTTACTAAAATAGCCACAGTTCATAGACGCAATGTTTGATTTGAGCGGGACCAACTCAATGGCCGTTAGGTACCAAAGTTCTAACTGGTCACCAAGAATTAAGTCGATTTAAAAAACAACATGGCCGCCAGAGGAGGGTCGATCACTCTGCGGACACCGTAATAGTTATGAATATGAAAGTCACAGGACACGTGTAAACTGGTGCCTCTAGCTCACATACCAAAATTCGTGTTTCTCATATGTGTAGCGCCCCCTACAGGAACTTTAAAAACCAGCCCCTGCGCCACGTTTCACCAATATGTATGAAACTTGGTAGGCACGTATAAGGTCCCATGACCTACAGAAAAGCCTCTTGGACCCATGCTCCAAACCCCACCGGAAGTCGGAAAGTTTAATTTTTTCATTTTCACTCTCGGCGGCCATTTTGAAATTTTTTCACTTTTTTGCCTTGTATTTGAATGAACTCCTCCTAGGGAATTTACTGGATTTGCTTCAAAATTGGTCAGTACAGTCATGAAGTGGTGCTAAACCAAAATCGTGCTATTTGTGACTGTACGTTGAAGGGCGTGTCCGTGGCATGCCGTCAAAGTTGGCCATTTTTGAATTCCGTCGCGTTGTATTTGAACTAACTCCTCCTAGGTAATTTATCGGATCTGCTTCAAATTTGGTCAGTACAGTCATGAAGTGGTGCTGAACCAAAATCGTGCTATTTGGGACTGTACGTTGAAGGGCGTGTCCGTGGCGTGATGTCAAAGTTGGCCATTTTGAATGGAATTTCACTTTTTCGCATTGTATTTGAACGAACTCCTCCTAGGGAATTTATCGCATCTGCTTCACAATTGGTCAGTACAGTCATGAAGTGGTGCTGAACCAAAATCGTGCTATTTGTGACTGTACGTTGAAGGGCGTGTCCGTGGCGTGCCGTCAAAGTTGGCCATTTTTGAATTCCGTCGCCAAAAGTTGGCCATTTTTGAATTCCGTCGCCTTGTATTTGAACTAACTCCTCCTAGGGAATTTATCGGATCTGCTTCAAAATTGGTCAGTACAGTCATGAAGTGGTGCTGAACCAAAATCGTGCTATTTGTGACTGTACGTTGAAGGGCGTGTCCGTGGCGTGCCGTCAAATTTGGCCATTTTTGAATTCCGTCACCTTGTATTTGAACTAACTCCTCCTAGGGAATTTATCGGATCTGCTTCAAAATTGGTCAGTACAGTCATGAAGTGGTGCTGAACCAAAATCCTGCTATTTGTGACTGTATGTTGAAGGGAGTGTCCGTGGCATGCCGTCAAAGTTGGCCATTTTTGAATTCCGTCGCCTTGTATTTGAACTAACTCCTCCTAGGGAATTTGTCGAATCATTGATGTAGGGTTAATGATGTTAGTTAAAGTTGTTACAACATGTAATTCAGTTAAATGTGGTCTTACATGTTAATGTCAAAACAATCAGTGGGACACCACAGGGCACCTCTGCTTCTACAGATTACATAAATTCGCTAATTTTTTTAAAAACGGCGCTTTTTTAAAACTGCGCGCAGTGATGAACGGGACCTCGTGCCGGCTTGCGGCTGCGTCACGTGCGGTCCTAACATGTGCACATCTTGCCAGCACACATGTTAGGACGGCACGTGACGCGGCCGCAAGCCGGCGCGATTTTTTTTTAAAACTGCGCGCAGTGATGAACGGGACCTCGTAGTGGCGGCTGCAAGCCGGCGCGAGGTCCCGTTCATCACTGCGCGCAGTTTTAATTATTATTCTTTTCCAGCACTTTGACTGCCTTTTTCCCCCCCTGCACATATTCTAAAACTCATTTTTTCTTGGTGCAATTGTGGGGACTGGTGAAAAATTTGATAATCTAGCCCTCAAATTCACATTCGCCCCTAGGTGGCGCTATAGCAACTGTTCAAAAGTGCAAACTTTGCACAAGCAGCACGCGTCACCGGTTTGACCTACACTCATGAAACTTTGCACACATATGCATATCCTCATGATGAACAAAAAAGTCTCTTGAACTGCACACTTCCGGTAGCCATATTTTCCGCCATTTTGAATTTAGTTAAAAACAGTAAATTCCCCAAGGATCCCAGGTTTTTCGACTTTGACAAAAATCCTTTGGCAGATATCATATATGGCCCATTATCATCAATCTGACTTAAGGATTAGTCTGTACAATAAAGTTTAGAGCACCAATGAGTTCTAAAAGGGGTGTGGTTGAAACCTCGAAAATAGTTAATTGCTCATATCAACGTCAAGTTGGACGCCTATGATGTTGGCCCCAATACAAAAGTTGTTCAGAATCAAATTCTGAACAAGATAAAGTCAACATATTTTCAAATGGGGCGTGGCATCGAAATGGGCGTGGCCTGACACTAAAATCGCCACAGTTCATAGACGCAATGTTTGATTTCAGCAGGACCGACTTAGTGGCCGTTAGGTACCAAAGTTCTAACTGCTCACCAAAAATTTCGTCGATTTAAAAAACAACATGGCCGCCAGAGCCTCAAAATCACTGTGCGGAGACCGTAATAGTTATGAATATGAAATTCACAGCACACGTGTAAACTGGTGCCGATAGCTCACATACCAAAATTCGTGTTTCTATTTTTTGTAGCGCCCCCTACAGGAACTTTAAAAAGCAGCCCCTGCGCCACGTTTCACCAATATGTATGAAACTCAGTATTCACGTACAATGTGCCCATACCTACAGAAAAGCCTCTTGGACCCATGCCCCAAACCCCACAGGAAGTCGGCTATTTGCATTTCTAATTTTCACTTTTGGCGGCCATTTTGAATTTTTTCACTTTTTTGCCTTGTGAACTCCTCCTAGGGAATTTATCGGATCTGCTTCAAAATTGGTCAGTACAGTCATGAAGTGGGGCTGAACCAAAATCGTGCTATTTGTGATTGTACGTTGAAGGGCGTGTCCGTGGCATGCCGTCAAAGTTGGCCATTTTTGAATTCCGTCGCCTTGTATTTGAACTAACTCCTCCTAGGGAATTTATCGGATCTGCTTCAAATTTGGTCAGTACAGTCATGAAGTGGTGCTGAACCAAAATCCTGCTATTTGGGACTGTACGTTGAAGGGCGTGTCCGTGGCGTGATGTCAAAGTTGGCCATTTTGAATGGAATTTCACTTTTTCGCATTGTATTTGAACGAACTCCTCCTAGGGAATTTATCGCATCTGCTTCACAATTGGTCAGTACAGTCATGAAGTGGTGCTGAACCAAAATCGTGCTATTTGTGACTGTACGTTGAAGGGCGTGTCCGTGGCGTGCCGTCAAAGTTGGCCATTTTTGAAATCCGTCGCCTTGTATTAAACTTACTCCTCCTAGGGAATTTGTATTTGAACTAACTCCTCCTAGGGAATTTATCGGATCTGCTTCAAAATTGGTCAGTACAGTCATGAAGTGGTGCTGAAACAAAAT
This sequence comes from Micromesistius poutassou, assembly GCF_964030765.1. Classification (NCBI taxonomy): domain Eukaryota; kingdom Metazoa; phylum Chordata; class Actinopteri; order Gadiformes; family Gadidae; genus Micromesistius; species Micromesistius poutassou. The sequence continues at coordinate 16,679,398 of NC_140271.1, read as the reverse complement.
CGTGCTATTTGTGACTGTACATTGAAGGGCATGGCCGTGGCGTGCTGTCAAAGTTGGCCATTTTGAATGGAATACTTTCACTTTTTCGCCTTGTATTTCAACTAACTCCTCCTAGGGAATTTATCATTGATGTAGGGTTAATAATGTTAGTTAAAGTTGTTACAACATGTAATTCAGTTAAATGTGGTCTTACATGTTAATGTCAAAACAATCAGTAGGACACCACAGGGCACCTCTGCTTCTACAGATTACATAAATTTGCGAATTTTTTTTAAAACTGCGCTTTTTTAAAACTGCGCGCAGTGATGAACGGGACCTCGTGCCGGCTTGCGGCTGCGTCACGTGCGGTCCTAACATGTGCACATCTTGCCAGCACACATGTTACGACGGCACGTGACGCGGCCGCAAGCCGGCGCGATTTTTTTTTAAAACTGCGCGCAGTGATGAACGGGACCTCGTAGTGGCGGCTGCAAGCCGGCGCGAGGTCCCGTTCATCACTGCGCGCAGTTTTAATTCTTATTATTATTATTTTTAAACACTTCGACTGCATTTTTCCCCCCCTGCACATATTCTAAAACTCATTTTTTCTTGGTGCAATTGTGGGGACTGGTGAAAAATTTGATAATCTAGCCCTCAAATTCACATTCGCCCCTAGGTGGCGCTATAGCAACTGTTCAAAAGTGCAAACTTTGCACAAGCAGCACGCGTCACCGGTTTGACCTACATTCATGAAACTTTGCCCACACATGAAAATCCTCATGATGAACAAAAAAGTCTCTTGAACTGAACACTTCCGGTAGCCATATTTTCCGCCATTTTGAATTTAGTTAAAAACAGTAAATTCCCCAAGGATCCCAGGTTTTTCGACTGTGACCAAAATCCTTTGGCACATATCATATATGGCCCATTATCTTCAATCTGCCTTAAGGATTAGTCTGTACAATAAAGTTTAGAGCATCAACGAGTTCTAAAAGAGGTGTGGTTGAAACCTCGAAAATAGTTAATTGCTCATATCAACGTCAAGTTGGACGCCTATGATGTTGGCCCCAATACAAAAGTTGTTCAGAATCAAATTCTGAACAAGATAAAGTCAACATATTTTCAAATGGGGCGTGGCATCGAAATGGGCGTGGCCTGACACTAAAATCGCCACAGTTCATAGACGCAATGTTTGATTTCAGCGGGACCGACTTAGTGGCCGTTAGGTACCAAAGTTCTAACTGCTCACCAAAAATTAAGTCGATTTAAAAAACAACATGGCCGCCAGAGCCTCAAAATCACTGTGCGGAGACCGTAATAGTTATGAATATGAAATTCACGGCACACGTGTAAACTGGTGCCGATAGCTCACATACCAAAATTCGTGTTTCTATTTTTTGTAGCGCCCCCTACAGGAACTTTAAAAAGCAGCCCCTGCGCCACGTTTCACCAATATGTATGAAACTCAGTATTCACGTACAATGTGCCCATACCTACAGAAAAGCCTCTTGGACCCATGCCCCAAACCCCACAGGAAGTCAGCTATTTGCATTTCTAATTTTCACTTTTGGCGGCCATTTTGAATTTTTTTAACTTTTTTGCCTTGTATTTGAATGAACTCCTCCTAGGGAATTTATCGGATCTGCTTCAAAATTGGTCAGTACAGTCATGAAGTGGTGCTGAACCAAAATCATGCTATTTGTGATTGTACGTTGAAGGGCGTGTCTGTGGCATGCCGTCAAAGTTGGCCATTTTTGAATTCCGTCGCCTTGTATTAAACTTACTCCTCCTAGGGAATTTATCAGATCTGCTTCAAAATTGGTCAGTACAGTCATGAAGTGGTGCTGAACCAAAATCATGCTATTTGTGATTGTACGTTGAAGGGCGTGTCCGTGGCATGCCATTAAAGTTGGCCATTTTTGAATTCCGTCGCCTTGTATTTGAACTAACTCCTCCTAGGCAATTTATCGCATCATTGATGTAGGGTTAATGAACATGTAATTCAGTTAAATGTGGTCTTACATGTTAATGTCAAAACAATCAGTAGGACACCACAGGGCACCTCTGCTTCTACAGATTACATAAATTTGCGAATTTTTTTTAAAACTGCGCTTTTTTAAAACTGCGCGCAGTGATGAACGGGACCTCGTGCCGGCTTGCGGCTGCGTCACGTGCGGTCCTAACATGTGCACATCTTGCCAGCACACATGTTACGACGGCACGTGACGCGGCCGCAAGCCGGCGCGATTTTTTTTTAAAACTGCGCGCAGTGATGAACGGGACCTCGTAGTGGCGGCTGCAAGCCGGCGCGAGGTCCCGTTCATCACTGCGCGCAGTTTTAATTATTATTAGGGACCGAGCCAAACATGGCAAGGTCCCTATTGAAACCCTCATGTTTATTAGGGACCGAGCCAAACATGGCAAGGTCCCTATTGAAACCCTCTTGATTATTATTATTCTTTTCCAGCACTTTGACTGCCTTTTTCCCCCCCTGCACATATTCTAAAACTCATTTTTTCTTGGTGCAATTGTGGGGACTGGTGAAAAATTTGATAATCTAGCCCTCAAATTCACATTCGCCCCTAGGTGGCGCTATAGCAACTGTTCAAAAGTGCAAACTTTGCACAAGCAGCACGCGTCACCGGTTTGACCTACACTCATGAAACTTTGCACACATATGCATATCCTCATGATGAACAAAAAAGTCTCTTGAACTGAACACTTCCGGTAGCCATATTTTCCGCCATTTTGAATTTAGTTAAAAACAGTAAATTCCCCAAGGATCCCAGGTTTTTCGACTTTGACCAAAATCCTTTGGCACATATCATATATGGCCCATTATCTTCAATCTGACTTAAGGATTAGTCTGTACAATAAAGTTTAGAGCACCAATGAGTTCTAAAAGGGGTGTGGTTGAAACCTCGAAAATAGTTAATTGCTCATATCAACGTCAAGTTGGACGCCTATGATGTTGGCCCCAATACAAAAGTTGTTCAGAATCAAATTATGAACAATATAAAGTCAACATATTTTCAAATGGGGCGTGGCATCGAAATGGGCGTGGCCTGACACTAAAATCGCCACAGTTCATAGACGCAATGTTTGATTTCAGCAGGACTGACTTAGTGGCCGTTAGGTACCAAAGTTCTAACTGCTCACCAAAAATTTAGTCGATTTAAAAAACAACATGGCCGCCAGAGCCTCAAAATCACTGTGCGGAGACCGTAATAGTTATGAATATGAAATTCACAGCACACGTGTAAACTGGTGCCGATAGCTCACATACCAAAATTCGTGTTTCTATTTTTTGTAGCGCCCCCTACAGGAACTTTAAAAAGCAGCCCCTGCGCCACGTTTCACCAATATGTATGAAACTCAGTATTCACGTACAATGTGCCCATACCTACAGAAAAGCCTCTTGGACCCATGCCCCAAACCCCACCGGAAGTCGGCTATTTGTATTTCTAATTTTCACTTTTGGCGGCCATTTTGAATTTTTTTCACTTTTTTGCCTTGTATTTCAATGAACTCCTCCTAGGGAATTTATCGGATCTGCTTCAAAATTGGTCAGTACAGTCATGAAGTGGGGCTGAACCAAAATCGTGCTATTTGTGATTGTACGTTGAAGGGCGTGTCCGTGACATGCCATTAAAGTTGGCCATTTTTGAATTCCGTCGCCTTGTATTTGAACTAACTCCTCCTAGGGAATTTATCGCATCTGCTTCCAAATTGGTCAGTACAGTCATGAAGTGGTGCTGAACCAAAATCATGCTATTTGTGATTGTACGTTGAAGGGCGTGTCCGTGGCATGCCATTAAAGTTGGCCATTTTTGAATTCCGTCGCCTTGTATTTGAACTAACTCCTCCTAGGGAATTTATCGGATCTGCTTCAAAATTGGTTAGTACAGTCATGAAGTGGTGCTGAAACAAAACCGTGCTATTTGTGACTGTACGTTGAAGGGCATGGCCGTGGCGTGCTGTCAAAGTTGGCCATTTTGAATGGAATTCTTTCACTTTTTCGCCTTGTATTTCAACTAACTCCTCCTAGGGAATTTATCCGATCATTGATGTAGGGTTAATAATGTTAGTTAAAGTTGTTACAACATGTAATGAATTTATCCGATCATTGATGTAGGGTTAATAATGTTAGTTAAAGTTGTTACAACATGTAATTCAGTTAAATGTGGTCTTACATGTTAATGTCAAAACAATCAGTAGGACACCACAGGGCACCTCTGCTTCTACAGATTACATAAATTCGCGAAATTTTTTTAAAACTGCGCTTTTTTAAAACTGCGCGCAGTGATGAACGGGACCTCGTGCCGGCTTGCGGCTGCGTCACGTGCGGTCCTAACATGTGCACATCTTGCCAGCACACATGTTACGACGGCACGTGACGCGGCCGCAAGCCGGCGCGATTTTTTTTAAAAACTGCGCTTTTTTAAAACTGCGCGCAGTGATGAACGGGACCTCATACCGGCTTGCGGCTGCGTCACGTGCGGTCCTAACATGTGCACATCTTGCCAGCACACATGTTAGGACGGCACGTGACGCGGCCGCAAGCCGGCGCGATTTTTTTTTAAAACTGCGCGCAGTGATGAACGGGACCTCGTAGTGGCGGCTGCAAGCCGGCGCGAGGTCCCGTTCATCACTGCGCGCAGTTTTAATTATTATTATTTTCCACGACTTCGACTGCATTTTTCCCCCCCTGCACATATTCTAAAACTCAAAATTTTTTGGTGCAATTGTGGGGACTGGTGAAAAATTTGATATTCTAGCCCTCAAATTCACATTCGCCCCTAGGTGGCGCTATAGCAACTGTTCAAAAGTGCAAACTTTGCACAAGCATATCTCGCCACCGGTTTGACCTACACTCATGAAACTTTGCACACACATGCATATCCTCATGATGAACAAAAAAGTCTCTTGAACTGAACACTTCCGGTAGCCATATTTTCCGCCATTTTGAATTTAGTTAAAAACAGTAAATTCCCCAAGGATCCCAGGTTTTTCGACTTTGACAAAATTCCTTTGGCACATATCATCTATGGCCCATTATCTTCAATCTGACTTAAGGATTAGTCTGTACAATAAAGTTTAGAGCACCAATGAGTTCTAAAAGTGGTGTGGTTGAAACCTCGAAAATAGTTAATTGCTCATATCAACGTCAAGTTGGACGCCTATGATGTTGGCCCCAATACAAAAGTTGTTCAGAATCAAATTCTGAACAAGATAAAGTCAACATATTTTCAAATGGGGCGTGGCATCGAAATGGGCGTGGCCTGACACTAAAATCGCCACAGTTCATAGACGCAATGTTTGATTTGAGCGGGACCAACTCAATGGCCATTAGGTACCAAAGTTCTAACTGCTCAACAAAAATTAAGTCGATTTAAAATACAACATGGCCGCCAGAGGCTCAAAATCACTGTGCGGAGACCGTAATAGTTATGAATATGAAATTCACAGGACACGTGTAAACTGGTGCCGATAGCTCACATACCAAAATTCGTGTTTCTATTTTTTGTAGCGCCCCCTACAGGAACTTTAAAAAGCAGCCCCTGCGCCACGTTTCACCAATATGTATGAAACTCAGTATTCACGTACAATGTGCCCATACCTACAGAAAAGCCTCTTGGACCCATGCCCCAAACCCCACAGGAAGTCGGCTATTTGCATTTCTAATTTTCACTTTTGGCGGCCATTTTGAATTTTTTTCACTTTTTTGCCTTGTATTTGAATGAACTCCTCCTAGGGAATTTATCGGATCTGCTTCAAAATTGGTCAGTACAGTCATGAAGTGGTGCTGAACAAAAATCCTGCTATTTGTGACTGTACGTTGAAGGGCGTGTCCGTGGCGTGCCGTCAAAGTTGGCCATTTTGAATGGAATTCTTTCACTTTTTCGCCTTGTATTTCAACTAACTCCTCCTAGGGAATTTATCGGATCATTGATGTAGGGTTAATAATGTTAGTTAAAGTTGTTACAACATGTAATTCAGTTAAATGTGGTCTTACATGTTAATGTCAAAACAATCAGTAGGACACCACAGGGCACCTCTGCTTCTACAGATTACATAAATTTGCGAATTTTTTTTAAAACTGCGCTTTTTTAAAACTGAGCGCAGTGATGAACGGGACCTCGTGCCGGCTTGCGGCTGCGTCACGTGCGGTCCTAACATGTGCACATCTTGCCAGCACACATGTTACGACGGCACGTGACGCGGCCGCAAGCCGGCGCGATTTTTTTTTAAAACTGCGCGCAGTGATGAACGGGACCTCGTAGTGGCGGCTGCAAGCCGGCGCGAGGTCCCGTTCATCACTGCGCGCAGTTTTAATTATTATTCTTCCGCCGTATTTTTCCACGACTTCGACTGCATTTTTCCCCCCCTGAACATATACGAAAACTCAATTTTTTTTGGTGCAATTGTGGGGACTGGTGAAAAATTTGATATTCTAGCCCTCAAATTCACATTCGCCCCTAGGTGGCGCTATAGCAACTGTTCAAAAGTGCAAACTTTGCACAAGCAGCACGCGTCACCGGTTTGATCTACACTCATGAAACTTTACACACACATGAAAATCCTCATGATGAACAAAAAATTCTCTTGAACTGAACATTTCCGGGTTGCCAGATTTTCCGCCATTTTGAATTATGTTAAAAACAGCAAATTGCCTAAGGATCCCAGGTTTTTCGACTTTGACAAAAATCCTTTGGCAGATATCATCTATGGCCGATTATCTTCAATATGACTTAAGGATTAGTCTGTACAATAAAATTTCAAGCTCCCATGAGCCATTGAGTTCTAAAATGGGTGTGGTTGAAAATGCCTCAAAAGTAAATTGCTCATATCAACATCAAATTGGACTCCTATGATGTTGACCCAGATACAAAAGTGGTTCAGAATCAAATTCTGAACAAGATAAAGTAAAAAAAAAATCGAATGGGGCGTGGCATCGAAATGGGCGTGGCCTGACACTAAAATCGCCACAGTTCATAGACGCAATGTTTGATTTCAGCGGGACCGACTTAGTGGCCGTTAGGTACCAAAGTTCTAACTGCTCACCAAAAATTAAGTCGATTTAAAAAACAACATGGCCGCCAGAGCCTCAAAATCACTGTGCGGAGACCGTAATAGTTATGAATATGAAATTCACGGCACACGTGTAAACTGGTGCCGATAGCTCACATACCAAAATTCGTGTTTCTATTTTTTGTAGCGCCCCCTACAGGAACTTTAAAAAGCAGCCCCTGCGCCACGTTTCACCAATATGTATGAAACTCAGTATTCACGTACAATGTGCCCATACCTACAGAAAAGCCTCTTGGACCCATGCCCCAAACCCCACAGGAAGTCAGCTATTTGCATTTCTAATTTTCACTTTTGGCGGCCATTTTGAATTTTTTTAACTTTTTTGCCTTGTATTTGAATGAACTCCTCCTAGGGAATTTATCGGATCTGCTTCAAAATTGGTCAGTACAGTCATGAAGTGGTGCTGAACCAAAATCATGCTATTTGTGATTGTACGTTGAAGGGCGTGTCTGTGGCATGCCGTCAAAGTTGGCCATTTTTGAATTCCGTCGCCTTGTATTAAACTTACTCCTCCTAGGGAATTTATCAGATCTGCTTCAAAATTGGTCAGTACAGTCATGAAGTGGTGCTGAACCAAAATCATGCTATTTGTGATTGTACGTTGAAGGGCGTGTCCGTGGCATGCCATTAAAGTTGGCCATTTTTGAATTCCGTCGCCTTGTATTTGAACTAACTCCTCCTAGGCAATTTATCGCATCATTGATGTAGGGTTAATGAACATGTAATTCAGTTAAATGTGGTCTTACATGTTAATGTCAAAACAATCAGTAGGACACCACAGGGCACCTCTGCTTCTACAGATTACATAAATTTGCGAATTTTTTTTAAAACTGCGCTTTTTTAAAACTGCGCGCAGTGATGAACGGGACCTCGTGCCGGCTTGCGGCTGCGTCACGTGCGGTCCTAACATGTGCACATCTTGCCAGCACACATGTTACGACGGCACGTGACGCGGCCGCAAGCCGGCGCGATTTTTTTTTAAAACTGCGCGCAGTGATGAACGGGACCTCGTAGTGGCGGCTGCAAGCCGGCGCGAGGTCCCGTTCATCACTGCGCGCAGTTTTAATTATTATTAGGGACCGAGCCAAACATGGCAAGGTCCCTATTGAAACCCTCATGTTTATTATTATTCTTCCGCCGTATTTTTCCACGACTTCGACTGCATTTTTCCCCCCCTGAACATATACGAAAACTCAATTTTTTTTGGTGCAATTGTGGGGACTGGTGAAAAATTTGATATTCTAGCCCTCAAATTCACATTCGCCCCTAGGTGGCGCTATAGCAACTGTTCAAAAGTGCAAACTTTGCACAAGCAGCACGCGTCACCGGTTTGATCTACACTCATGAAACTTTACACACACATGAAAATCCTCATGATGAACAAAAAATTCTCTTGAACTGAACATTTCCGGGTTGCCAGATTTTCCGCCATTTTGAATTATGTTAAAAACAGCAAATTGCCTAAGGATCCCAGGTTTTTCGACTTTGACAAAAATCCTTTGGCAGATATCATCTATGGCCGATTATCTTCAATATGACTTAAGGATTAGTCTGTACAATAAAATTTCAAGCTCCCATGAGCCATTGAGTTCTAAAATGGGTGTGGTTGAAAATGCCTCAAAAGTAAATTGCTCATATCAACATCAAATTGGACTCCTATGATGTTGACCCAGATACAAAAGTGGTTCAGAATCAAATTCTGAACAAGATAAAGTAAAAAAAAAATCGAATGGGGCGTGCCATCGAAATGGGCGTGGCCTGTCACTAAAAGCGCCACAGTTCATAGACACAATGTTTGATTTGAGCGGAACCAACTTAGTGGCCATTGAGGACCAAAGTTTCAACTGCTCAAGTAAAATGAAGTCGATTGCCAAAACAACATGGCCGCCAGAGGAGGGTAAATCACTCAGCGGAGTCCGTAATAGTTATGGCGGAGACCGTAATAGTTATGAATATGAAATTCACAGGACACGTGTAGACTGGTGCCTGTAGCTCACATACCAAAATTCGTGTTTCTATTTTTTGTAGCGCCCCCTACAGGAACTTTAAAAAGCAGCCCCTGCGCCACGTTTCACCAATATGTATGAAAATCGGTAGGCACGTATAACGTGCCAATACCTACAGAAAAGCCTCTTGGACCCATGCTCCAAACCCCACAGGACGTCGGCTATTTGCATTTTTAATTTTCACTCTCGGCGGCCATTTTGAATTTTTTTTCACTTTTTTGCCTTGTATTTGAATGAACTCCTCCTAGGGAATTTATCGGATCTGCTTAAAAATTGGTCAGTACAGTCAATAAATGGTGCCGAACCAACGCCGTGCTATTTGTGACTGTACATTGAAGGGCGTGTCCGTGGCGTGCCGTCAAAGTTGGCCATTTTGGAATTCCGTCGCCTTGTATTTGAACTAACTCCTCCTAGGGAATTTATCGGATCTGCTTCCAAATTGGTCAGTACAGTCATGAAATGGTGCTGAACCAAAATCGTGCTATTTGTGACTGTACGTTGAAGGGCGTGTCCGTGGCGTGCCGTCAAATTTGGCCATTTTGAATGGAATTTCACTTTTTCGCATTGTATTTGAACGAACTCCTCCTAGGGAATTTATCGCATCTGCTTCACAATTAGTCAGTACAGTCATGACATGGAGCTCAACCAACGCCGTGTTATTTGTGACTGTACGTTGAAGGGCGTGTCCGTGGCGTGCCGTCAAATTTGGCCGTTTTGAATTCCGTGGTCTTATTTTCGCTTTTTTCCCCTTGTATTTGAACGAACTCCTCCTAGGGTATTTATCGGATCTGCTTCACAATTGCTCAGTACAGTCAAAAAATGGTGCTCAACCAACGCCGTGTTATTTGTGACTGTACGTTGAAGGGCATGGCCGTGGCGTGCTGTCAAAGTTGGCCATTTTGAATGGAATTCTTTCACTTTTTCGCCTTGTATTTGAACTAACTCCTCCTAGGGAATTTATCGGATCATTGATGTAGGGTTAATGAACATGTAATTCAGTTAAATGTGGTCTTACATGTTAATGTCAAAACAATCAGTAGGACACCACAGGGCACCTCTGCTTCTACAGATTACATAAATTTGCGAATTTTTTTTAATACTGCGCTTTTTTAAAACTGCGCGCAGTGATGAACGGGACCTCGTGCCGGCTTGCGGCTGCGTCACGTGCGGTCCTAACATGTGCACATCTTGCCAGCACACATGTTACGACGGCACGTGACGCGGCCGCAAGCCGGCGTGATTTTTTTTTAAAACTGCGCGCAGTGATGAACGGGACCTCGTAGTGGCGGCTGCAAGCCGGCGCGAGGTCCCGTTCATCACTGCGCGCAGTTTTAATTATTATTAGGGACCGAGCCAAACTTGGCAAGGACCCTATTGAAACCCCCATGATTATTAGGGACCGAGCCAAACTTGGCAAGGACCCTATTGAAACCCTCGTGATTATTAGGGACCGAGCCAAACATGGCAAGGTCCCTATTGAAACCCTCATGTTTATTATTATTCTTCCGCCGTATTTTTCCACGACTTCGACTGCATTTTTCCCCCCCTGAACATATACGAAAACTCAATTTTTTTTGGTGCAATTGTGGGGACTGGTGAAAAATTTGATATTCTAGCCCTCAAATTCACATTCGCCCCTAGGTGGCGCTATAGCAACTGTTCAAAAGTGCAAACTTTGCACAAGCAGCACGCATCACCGGTTTGATCTACACTCATGAAACTTTACACACACATGAAAATCCTCATGATGAACAAAAAATTCTCTTGAACTGAACATTTCCGGGTTGCCAGATTTTCCGCCATTTTGAATTATGTTAAAAACAGCAAATTGCCTAAGGATCCCAGGTTTTTCGACTTTGACAAAAATCCTTTGGCAGATATCATCTATGGCCGATTATCTTCAATATGACTTAAGGATTAGTCTGTACAATAAAATTTCAAGCTCCCATGAGCCATTGAGTTCTAAAATGGGTGTGGTTGAAAATGCCTCAAAAGTAAATTGCTCATATCAACATCAAATTGGACTCCTATGATGTTGACCCAGATACAAAAGTTGTTCAGAATCAAATTCTGAACAAGATAAAGTAAAAAAAAAATCGAATGGGGCGTGCCATCGAAATGGGCGTGGCCTGTCACTAAAAGCGCCACAGTTCATAGACACAATGTTTGATTTGAGCGGAACCAACTTAGTGGCCATTGAGGACCAAAGTTTCAACTGCTCAAGTAAAATGAAGTCGATTGCCAAAACAACATGGCCGCCAGAGGAGGGTAAATCACTCAGCGGAGTCCGTAATAGTTATGGCGGAGACCGTAATAGTTATGAATATGAAATTCACAGGACACGTGTAGACTGGTGCCTGTAGCTCACATACCAAAATTCGTGTTTCTATTTTTTGTAGCGCCCCCTACAGGAACTTTAAAAAGCAGCCCCTGCGCCAAGTTTCACCAATATGTATGAAAATCGGTAGGCACGTATAACGTGCCAATACCTACAGAAAAGCCTCTTGGACCCATGCTCCAAACCCCACAGGACGTCGGCTATTTGCATTTTTAATTTTCACTCTCGGCGGCCATTTTGAATTTTTTTTCACTTTTTTGCCTTGTATTTGAATGAACTCCTCCTAGGGAATTTATCGGATCTGCTTAAAAATTGGTCAGTACAGTCAATAAATGGTGCCGAACCAACGCCGTGCTATTTGTGACTGTACATTGAAGGGCGTGTCCGTGGCGTGCCGTCAAAGTTGGCCATTTTGGAATTCCGTCGCCTTGTATTTGAACTAACTCCTCCTAGGGAATTTATCGGATCTGCTTCCAAATTGGTCAGTACAGTCATGAAATGGTGCTGAACCAAAATCGTGCTATTTGTGACTGTACGTTGAAGGGCGTGTCCGTGGCGTGCCGTCAAATTTGGCCATTTTGAATGGAATTTCACTTTTTCGCATTGTATTTGAACGAACTCCTCCTAGGGAATTTATCGCATCTGCTTCACAATTAGTCAGTACAGTCATGACATGGAGCTCAACCAACGCCGTGTTATTTGTGACTGTACGTTGAAGGGCGTGTCCGTGGCGTGCCGTCAAATTTGGCCGTTTTGAATTCCGTGGTCTTATTTTCGCTTTTTTCCCCTTGTATTTGAACGAACTCCTCCTAGGGTATTTATCGGATCTGCTTCACAATTGCTCAGTACAGTCAAAAAATGGTGCTCAACCAACGCCGTGTTATTTGTGACTGTACGTTGAAGGGCATGGCCGTGGCGTGCTGTCAAAGTTGGCCATTTTGAATGGAATTCTTTCACTTTTTCGCCTTGTATTTGAACTAACTCCTCCTAGGGAATTTATCGGATCATTGATGTAGGGTTAATGAACATGTAATTCAGTTAAATGTGGTCTTACATGTTAATGTCAAAACAATCAGTAGGACACCACAGGGCACCTCTGCTTCTACAGATTACATAAATTTGCGAATTTTTTTTAAAACTGCGCTTTTTTAAAACTGCGCGCAGTGATGAACGGGACCTCGCGCCGGCTTGCGGCTGCGTCACGTGCGGTCCTAACATGTGCACATCTTGCCAGCACACATGTTACGACGGCACGTGACGCGGCCGCAAGCCGGCGCGATTTTTTTTTAAAACTGCGCGCAGTGATGAACGGGACCTCGTAGTGGCGGCTGCAAGCCGGCGCGAGGTCCCGTTCATCACTGCGCGCAGTTTTAATTATTAGGGACCGAGCCAAACATGGCAAGGTCCCTATTGAAACCCTCGTGTTTATTATTATTATTATTATTATTTTTAGCCACTTCGACTGCATTTTTCCCCCCCTGCACATATTCTAAAACTCAAAAATTTTTGGTGCAATTGTGGGGACTGGTGAAAAATTTGATATTCTAGCCCTCAAATTCACATTCGCCCCTAGGTGGCGCTATAGCAACTGTTCAAAAGTGCAAACTTTGCACAAGCATATCTCGCCACCGGTTTGACCTACACTCATGAAACTTTGCACACACATGCATATCCTCATGATGAACAAAAAAGTCTCTTGAACTGAACACTTCCGGTAGCCATATTTTCCGCCATTTTGAATTTAGTTAAAAACAGTAAATTCCCCAAGGATCCCAGGTTTTTCGACTTTGACCAAAATCCTTTGGCACATATCATATATGGCCCATTATCTTCAATCTGACTTAAGGATTAGTCTGTACAATAAAGTTTAGAGCACCAATGAGTTCTAAAAGGGGTGTGGTTGAAACCTCGAAAATAGTTAATTGCTCATATCAACGTCAAGTTGGACGCCTATGATGTTGGCCCCAATACAAAAGTTGTTCAGAATCAAATTCTGAACAAGATAAAGTCAACATATTTTCAAATGGGGCGTGGCATCGAAATGGGCGTGGCCTGACACTAAAATCGCCACAGTTCATAGACGCAATGTTTGATTTCAGCAGGAGCGACTTAGTGGCCGTTAGGTACCAAAGTTCTAACTGCTCACCAAAAATTTAGTCGATTTAAAAAACAACATGGCCGCCAGAGCCTCAAAATCACTGTGCGGAGACCGTAATAGTTATGAATATGAAATTCACAGCACACGTGTAAACTGGTGCCGATAGCTCACATACCAAAATTCGTGTTTCTATTTTTTGTAGCGCCCCCTACAGGAACTTTAAAAAGCAGCCCCTGCGCCACGTTTCACCAATATGTATGAAACTCAGTATTCACGTACAATGTGCCCATACCTACAGAAAAGCCTCTTGGACCCATGCCCCAAACCCCACAGGAAGTCGGCTATTTGCATTTCTAATTTTCACTTTTGGCGGCCATTTTGAATTTTTTTCACTTTTTTGCCTTGTATTTGAATGAACTCCTCCTAGGGATTTTATCGGATCTGCTTCAAAATTGGTCGGTACAGTCATGAAGTGGTGCTGAACCAAAATCATGCTATTTGTGATTGTACGTTGAAGGGCGTGTCGGTGGCATGCCGTCAAAGTTGGCCATTTTTGAATTCCGTCGCCTTGCATTAAACTTACTCCTCCTAGGGAATTTATCAGATCTGCTTCAAAATTGGTCAGTACAGTCATGAAGTGGTGCTGAACCAAAATCATGCTATTTGTGATTGTACGTTGAAGGGCGTGTCCGTGGCATGCCATTAAAGTTGGCCATTTTTGAATTCCGTCGCCTTGTATTTGAACTAACTCCTCCTAGGCAATTTATCGCATCATTGATGTAGGGTTAATGAACATGTAATTCAGTTAAATGTGGTCTTACATGTTAATGTCAAAACAATCAGTAGGACACCACAGGGCACCTCTGCTTCTACAGATTACATAAATTTGCGAATTTTTTTTAAAACGGCGCTTTTTTAAAACTGAGCGCAGTGATGAACGGGACCTCGTGCCGGCTTGCGGCTGCGTCACGTGCGGTCCTAACATGTGCACATCTTGCCAGCACACATGTTACGACGGCACGTGACGCGGCCGCAAGCCGGCGCGATTTTTTTTTAAAACTGCGCGCAGTGATGAACGGGACCTAACATGTGCACATCTTGCCAGCACACATGTTACGACGGCACGTGACGCGGCCGCAAGCCGGCGCGATTTTTTTTTAAAACTGCGCGCAGTGATGAACGGGACCCCGTAGTGGCGGCTGCAAGCCGGCGCGAGGTCCCGTTCATCACTGCGCGCAGTTTTAATTATTATTATTTTCCACGACTTCGACTGCATTTTTCCCCCCCTGCACATATTCTAAAACTCAAATTTTTTTGGTGCAATTGTGGGGACTGGTGAAAAATTTGATATTCTAGCCCTCAAATTCGCATTCGCCCCTAGGTGGCGCTATAGCAACTGTTCAAAAGTGCAAACTTTGCACAAGCATATCTCGCCACCGGTTTGACCTACACTCATGAAACTTTGCACACACATGCATATCCTCATGATGAACAAAAAAGTCTCTTGAACTGAACACTTCCGGTAGCCATATTTTCCGCCATTTTGAATTTAGTTAAAAACAGTAAATTCCCCAAGGATCCCAGGTTTTTCGACTTTGACCAAAATCCTTTGGCACATATCATATATGGCCCATTATCTTCAATCTGACTTAAGGATTAGTCTGTACAATAAAGTTTAGAGCACCAATGAGTTCTAAAAGGGGTGTGGTTGAAACCTCGAAAATAGTTAATTGCTCATATCAACGTCAAGTTGGACGCCTATGATGTTGGCCCCAATACAAAAGTTGTTCAGAATCAAATTCTGAACAAGATAAAGTCAACATATTTTCAAATGGGGCGTGGCATCGAAGTGGGCGTGGCCTGACACTAAAATCGCCACAGTTCATAGACGCAATGTTTGATTTCAGCAGGACCGACTTAGTGGCCGTTAGGTACCAAAGTTCTAACTGCTCACCAAAAATTAAGTCGATTTAAAAAACAACATGGCCGCCAGAGCCTCAAAATCACTGTGCGGAGACCGTAATAGTTATGAATATGAAATTCACAGCACACGTGTAAACTGGTGCCGATAGCTCACATACCAAAATTCGTGTTTCTATTTTTTGTAGCGCCCCCTACAGGAACTTTAAAAAGCAGCCCCTGCGCCACGTTTCACCAATATGTATGAAACTCAGTATTCACTTACAATGTGCCCATACCTACAGAAAAGCCTCTTGGACCCATGCCCCAAACCCCACAGGAAGTCGGCTATTTGCATTTATAATTTTCACTTTTGGCGGCCATTTTGAATTTTTTTCACTTTTTTGCCTTGTATTTGAATGAACTCCTCCTAGGGAATTTATCGGATCTGCTTCAAAATTGGTCAGTACAGTCATGAAGTGGTGCTGAACCAAAATCCTGCTATTTGTGACTGTACGTTGAAGGGCGTGTCCGTGGCGTGCCGTCAAAGTTGGCCATTTTGAATGGAATTCTTTCACTTTTTCGCCTTGTATTTCAACTAACTCCTCCTAGGGAATTTATCGGATCATTGATGTAGGGTTAATAATGTTAGTTAAAGTTGTTACAACATGTAATTCAGTTAAATGTGGTCTTACATGTTAATGTCAAAACAATCAGTAGGACACCACAGGGCACCTCTGCTTCTACAGATTACATAAATTTGCGAATTTTTTTTAAAACTGCGCTTTTTTAAAACTGAGCGCAGTGATGAACGGGACCTCGTGCCGGCTTGCGGCTGCGTCACGTGCGGTCCTAACATGTGCACATCTTGCCAGCACACATGTTACGACGGCACGTGACGCGGCCGCAAGCCGGCGCGATTTTTTTTTAAAACTGCGCGCAGTGATGAACGGGACCTCGTAGTGGCGGCTGCAAGCCGGCGCGAGGTCCCGTTCATCACTGCGCGCAGTTTTAATTAGGGACCGAGCCAAACTTGGCAAGGACCCTATTGAAATCCTCGTGTTTATTAGGGACCGAGCCAAACATGGCAAGGTCCCTATTGAAACCCTCGTGTTTATTCTTCTTCTTCTTATTTTTAGGCCACTTCGACTGCATTTTTCCCCCCCTGCACATATTCGAAAACTCTTTTTTTTTTGGTGCATTTTGTGGGACTGCTGTAAAATTTGATATTCTAGCCCTCAAATTCACATTCGCCCCTAGGTGGCGCTATACCAACTATGCCAAAATTTCAACGTTTGCACAAGCATAACTCGTCACCGGTTGGACCTAAACTCATGAAACTTTGCACACATATGCAAATCCTCATGCTGAACAAATTTGCAGATACTAACTTAGCACTTCCGGTAGCCAGATTTCCCGCCATTTTGAATTTAGTTAAAAACAGTAAATTCCCCAAGGATCCCAGGTTTTTCGACTTTGACAAAATTCCTTTGGCACATATCATCTATGGCCCATTATCTTCAATCTGACATAAGGATTAGTCTGTAGGATAAATTTCAAAGTACCCATGAGCCATTGAGTTCAAAAAGGGGTGTGTTTTTCACCCCAAAAATAGTAAATTGCACATATCTACATTAATTGGACTCCTATGGTGTTGAACCTCTCTACTAAAGTTGTTCAGAATCAAATTCTGAACAAGATTAAGTCAACACTTTTTCAAATGGGGCGTGGCATCGAAGTGGGCGTGGCCCGTTACTAAAATAGCCACAGTTCATAGACGCAATGTTTGATTTGAGCGGGACCAATTCAATGGCCGTTAGGTACCAAAGTTCTAACTGCTCAATTAAAATTAAGTCGATTGAAAAAACAACATGGCCGCCAGAGGAGGGTCGATCACTCTGCGGAGATCATAATAGTTATGAATATGAAATTCACAGGACACGTGTAGACTGGTGCCGGTAGCTCACATACCAAAAATCGTGTTTCTCATGTGTGTAGCGCCCCCTACAGGAACTTTAAAATGCAGCCCCTACGTCACGTTTCACCAATATGTATGAAACTCGGTAAGCACATACAAGGTCACAATATCTACAGAAAAGCCTCTTGGATCCATGCCCCAAAACCCACCGGAAGTCGGAAATTTTAATTTTTTCATTTTCACTCTCGGCGGCCATTTTGAATTTTTTTCACTTTTTGGCCTTGTATTTGAATGAACTCCTCCTAGGGAATTTATCGGATCTGCTTCAAAATTGGTCAGTACAGTCAATAAATGGTGCCGAACCAACGCCGTGCTATTTGTGACTGTACGTTGAAGGGCGTGTCCGTGGCGTGCCGTCAAAGTTGGCCATTTTTGAATTCCGTCGCCTTGTATTTGAACTAACTCCTCCTAGGGAATTTATCGAATCTGCTTCCAAATTGGTCAGTACAGTCATGAAATGGTGCTGAATAAACGCTGTGCTATTTGGGACTGTACGTTGAAGGGCGTGTCCGTGGCGTGATGTCAAAGTTGGCCATTTTGAATGGAATTTCACTTTTTCGCATTGTATTTGAACAAACTCCTCCTAGGGAATTTATCGCATCTGCTTCACAATTGGTTAGTACAGTCAAAAAATGGTGCTGAACCAACGCCGTGCTATTTGTGACTGTACGTTGAAGGGCGTGGCCGTGGCGTGCCGTCAAAGTTGGCCATTTTTGAATTCCGTCGCCTTGTATTTGAACTAACTCCTCCTAGGGAATTTATCGGATCA
Organism: Micromesistius poutassou; assembly: GCF_964030765.1. Taxonomy (NCBI): domain Eukaryota; kingdom Metazoa; phylum Chordata; class Actinopteri; order Gadiformes; family Gadidae; genus Micromesistius; species Micromesistius poutassou. Next base: position 16,661,239 of record NC_140271.1, on the reverse strand, counting down.
TTGATGTAGGGTTAATAATGTTAGTTAAAGTTGTTACAACATGTAATTCAGTTAAATGTGGTCTTACATGTTAATGTCAAAACAATCAGTAGGACACCACAGGGCACCTCTGCTTCTACAGATAACATAAATTCGCGAAATTTTTTTAAAACTGCGCTTTTTTAAAACAGCGCGCAGTGATGAACGGGACCTCGTGCCGGCTTGCGGCTGCGTCACGTGCGGTCCTAACATGTGCACATCTTGCCAGCACACATGTTACGACGGCACGTGACGCGGCCGCAAGCCGGCGCGATTTTTTTTTAAAACTGCGCGCAGTGATGAACGGGACCTCGTAGTGGCGGCTGCAAGCCGGCGCGAGGTCCCGTTCATCACTGCGCGCAGTTTTAATTAGGGACCGAGCCAAACTTGGCAAGGACCCTATTGAAATCCTCATGATTATTAGGGACCGAGCCAAACTTGGCAAGGACCCTATTGAAATCCTCATGTTTATTCTTCTTCTTATTATTTTACCTCATCTTCGACTGCATTTTTCCCCCCCTGCACATATTCGAAAACTCATTTTTATTTGGCACATTTTGTGGGACTGGTGAAAAATTTGATATTCTAGCCCTCAAATTCACATTCGCCCCTAGGTGGCGCTATACCAACTATGCCAAAATTTCAACGTTTGCACAAGCATAACTCGTCACCGGTTGGACCTAAACTCATGAAACTTTGCACACATATGCAAATCCTCATGCTGAACAAATTTGCAGATACTAACTTAGCACTTCCGGTAGCCAGATTTCCCGCCATTTTGAATTTAGTTAAAAACAGTAAATTCCCCAAGAATCCCAGGTTTTTCGACTTTGACAAAATTCCTTTGGCACATATCATCTATCGCCCATTATCTTCAATCTGACATAAGGATTAGTCTGTAGGATAAATTTCAAAGTACCCATGAGCCATTGAGTTCAAAAAGGGGTGTGTTTTTCACCCCAAAAATAGTAAATTGCACATATCTACATTAATTGGACTCCTATGGTGTTGGACCTCTCTACTAAAGTTGTTCAGAATCAAATTCTGAACAAGAATAAGTCAACAATTTTTCAAATGGGGCGTGGCATCGAAATGGGCGTGGCCTGACACTAAAATCGCCACAGTTCATAGACGCAATGTTTGATTTGAGCGGGACCAACTCAATGGCCATTAGGTACCAAAGTTCTAACTGCTCACCAAAAATTCAGTCGATTTAAAATACAACATGGCCGCCAGAGGCTCAAAATCACTCTGCGGAGACCGTAATAGTTATGAATATGAAATTCACAGGACACGTGTAAACTGGTGCCTCTAGCTCACATACCAAAATTCGTGTTTCTATTTTTTGTAGCGCCCCCTACAGGAACTTTAAAAAGCAGCCCCTGCGCCACGTTTCACCAATATGTATGAAAATCGGTAGGCACGTATAACGTGCCAATACCTACAGAAAAGCCTCTTGGACCCATGCTCCAAACCCCACAGGACGTCGGCTATTTGCATTTTTTATTTTCACTCTCGGCGGCCATTTTGAAAAAAAATTCACTTTTTTGCCATGTATTTGAATGAACTCCTCCTAGGGAATTTATCGAATCTGCTTAAAAATTGGTCAGTACAGTCAATAAATGGTGCCGAACCAACGCCGTGCTATTTGTGACTGTACGTTGAAGGGCGTGTCCGTGGCGTGCCGTCAAAGTTGGCCATTTTGGAATTCCGTCGCCTTGTATTTGAACTAACTCCTCCTAGGGAATTTATCGCATCTGCTTCAAAATTGGTCAGTACAGTCATGAAATGGTGCTGAACCAAAATCGTGCTATTTGTGACTGTACGTTGAAGGGCGTGTCCGTGGCGTGCCGTCAAAGTTGGCAATTTTGAATGGAATTTCACTTTTTCGCATTGTATTTGAACGAACTCCTCCTAGGGAATTTATCGCATCTGCTTCACAATAAGTCAGTACAGTCATGACATGGAGCTCAACCAACGCCGTGTTATTTGTGACTGTACGTTGAAGGGCGTGTCCGTGGCGTGCCGTCAAATTTGGCTGTTTTGAATTCCGTGGTCTTATTTTCGCTTTTTTCCCCTTGTATTTGAACGAACTCCTCCTAGGGTATTTATCGGATCTGCTTCACAATTAGTCAGTACAGTCAAAAAATGGTGCTCAACCAACGCCGTGTTATTTGTGACTGTACGTTGAAGGGCGTGTCCATGGCATGCCGTCAAAGTTGGCCATTTTGAATGGAATTCTTTCACTTTTTCGCCTTGTATTTCAACGAACTCCTCCTAGGGAATTTATTGGATCATTGATGTAGGGTTAATAATGTTAGTTAAAGTTGTTACAACATGTAATTCAGTTAAATGTGGTCTTACATGTTAATGTCAAAACAATCAGTAGGACACCACAGGGCACCTCTGCTTCTACAGATTACATAAATTTGCGAATTTTTTTTAAAACTGCGCTTTTTTAAAACTGCGCGCAGTGATGAACGGGACCTCGTGCCGGCTTGCGGCTGCGTCACGTGCGGTCCTAACATGTGCACATCTTGCCAGCACACATGTTACGACGGCACGTGACGCGGCCGCAAGCCGGCGCGATTTTTTTTTAAAACTGCGCGCAGTGATGAACGGGACCTCGTAGTGGCGGCTGCAAGCCGGCGCGAGGTCCCGTTCATCACTGCGCGCAGTTTTAATTAGGGACCGAGCCAAACTTGGCAAGGACCCTATTGAAACCCTCGTGATTATTATTATTAGGGACCGAGCCAAACTTGGCAAGGACCCTATTGAAACCCTCATGTTTATTCTTCTTCTTCTTATTATTATTTTTCAGAACTTCGACTGCATTTTTCCCCCCCTGCACATATTCGAAAACTCATTTTTATTTGGCACATTTGTGGGGACTGGTGAAAAATTTTATAATCTAGCCCTCAAATTCACATTCGCCCCTAGGTGGCGCTATAGCAACTGTTCAAAAGTGCAAACTTTGCACAAGCAGCACGCGTCACCGGTTTGACCTACACTCATGAAACTTTGCACACATATGCATATCCTCATGATGAACAAAAAAGTCTCTTGAACTGAACACTTCCGGTAGCCATATTTTCCGCCATTTTGAATTTAGTTAAAAACAGTAAATTCCCCAAGGATCCCAGGTTTTTTGACTTTGACCAAAATCCTTTGGCACATATCATATGAGGCCCATTATCTTCAATCTGACTTAAGGATTAGTCTGTACAATAGAGTTTAGAGCACCAATGAGTTCTAAAAGTGGTGTGGTTGAAACCTCGAAAATAGTTAATTGCTCATATCAACGTCAAGTTGGACGCCTATGATGTTGGCCCCAATACAAAAGTTGTTCAGAATCAAATTCCGAACAAGATAAAGTCAACATATTTTCAAATGGGGCGTGGCATCGAAGTGGGCGTGGCCTGACACTAAAATCGCCACAGTTCATAGACGCAATGTTTGATTTGAGCGGGACCCACTCAGTGGCCGTTAGGTACCAAAGTTCTAACTGCTCAATTAAAATTAAGTCGATTGAAAAAAAAACATGGCCGCCACAGGCTCTGGTGTCAGGGTAAATCACTGTGCGGAGACCGTAATAGTTATGAATATGAAATTCACAGGACACGTGTAAACTGGTGCCTCTAGCTCACATACCAAAATTCGTGTTTATATTTTTTGTAGCGCCCCCTACAGGAACTTTAAAATGCAGCCCCTACGCCACGTTTCACCAATATGTATGAAACTCGGTAGGCACGTACAAGGTCACAATACCTACAGAAAAGCCTCTTGGACCCATGCCCCAAAACCCACCGGAAGTCGGAAATTTAAATTTTTTCATTTTCACTCTCGGCGGCCATTTTGAATTTTTTTCACTTTTTGGCCTTGTATTTGAATGAACTCCTCCTAGGGAATTTATCGGATCTGCTTCAAAATTGGTCAGTACAGTCAATAAATGGTGCCGAACCAACGCCGTGCTATTTGTGACTGTACGTTGAAGGGCGTGTCCGTGGCGTGCCGTCAAAGTTGGCCATTTTTAATGGAATACTTTCACTTTTTCGCCTTGTATTTCAACTAACTCCTCCTAGGGAATTTATCGGATCATTGATGTAGGGTTAATAATGTTAGTTAAAGTTGTTACAACATGTAATTCAGTTAAATGTGGTCTTACATGTTAATGTCTAAACAATCAGTAGGACACCACAGGGCACCTCTGCTTCTACAGATTACATAAATTTGCGAATTTTTTTTAAAACTGCGCTTTTTTAAAACTGCGCGCAGTGATGAACAGGACCTCGTGCCGGCTTGCGGCTGCGTCACGTGCGGTCCTAACACGTGCACATCTTGCCAGCACACATGTTACGACGGCACGTGACGCGGCCGCAAGCCGGCGCGATTTTTTTTTAAAACTGCGCGCAGTGATGAACGGGACCTCGTAGTGGCGGCTGCAAGCCGGCGCGAGGTCCCGTTCATCACTGCGCGCAGTTTTAATTAGGGACCGAGCCAAACTTGGCAAGGACCCTATTGAAACCCTCGTGATTATTCTTATTATTATTATTATTATTTTTAGTCGACTTCGACTGCATTTTTCCCCCCCTGCACATATTCTAAAACTCAAATTTTTTTGGTGCAATTGTGGGGACTGGTGAAAAATTTGATATTCTAGCCCTCAAATTCACATTCGCCCCTAGGTGGCGCTATAGCAACTGTTCAAAAGTGCAAACTTTGCACAAGCATATCTCGCCACCGGTTTGACCTACACTCATGAAACTTTGCACACACATGCATATCCTCATGATGAACAAAAAAGTCTCTTGAACTGAACACTTCCGGTAGCCATATTTTCCGCCATTTTGAATTTAGTTAAAAACTGTAAATTCCCCAAGGATCCCAGGTTTTTTGACTTTGACAAAATTCCTTTGGCACATATCATCTATGGCCCATTATCTTCAATCTGACTTAAGGATTAGTCTGTACAATAAAGTTTAGAGCACCAATGAGTTCTAAAAGTGGTGTGGTTGAAACCTCGAAAATAGTTAATTGCTCATATCAACGTCAAGTTGGACGCCTATGATGTTGGCCCCAATACAAAAGTTGTTCAGAATCAAATTCTGAACAAGATAAAGTCAACATATTTTCAAATGGGGCGTGGCATCGAAATGGGCGTGGCCTGACACTAAAATCGCCACAGTTCATAGACGCAATGTTTGATTTGAGCGGGACCAACTCAATGGCCATTAGGTACCAAAGTTCTAACTGCTCACCAAAAATTAAGTCGATTTAAAATACAACATGGCCGCCAGAAGCTCAAAATCACTGTGCGGAGACCGTAATAGTTATGAATATGAAATTCACAGGACACGTGTAAACTGGTGCCGATAGCTCACATACCAAAATTCGTGTTTCTATTTTTTGTAGCGCCCCCTACAGGAACTTTAAAAAGCAGCCCCTGCGCCACGTTTCACCAATATGTATGAAACTCAGTATTCACGTACAATGTGCCCATACCTACAGAAAAGCCTCTTGGACCCATGCCCCAAACCCCACAGGAAGTCGGCTATTTGCATTTCTAATTTTCACTTTTGGCGGCCATTTTGAATTTTTTTCACTTTTTTGCCTTGTATTTGAATGAACTCCTCCTAGGGAATTTATCGGATCTGCTTCAAAATTGGTCAGTACAGTCATGAAGTGGTGCTGAACAAAAATCCTGCTATTTGTGACTGTACGTTGAAGGGCGTGTCCGTGGCGTGCCGTCAAAGTTGGCCATTTTGAATGGAATTCTTTCACTTTTTCGCCTTGTATTTCAACTAACTCCTCCTAGGGAATTTATCGGATCATTGATGTAGGGTTAATAATGTTAGTTAAAGTTGTTACAACATGTAATTCAGTTAAATGTGGTCTTACATGTTAATGTCAAAACAATCAGTAGGACACCACAGGGCACCTCTGCTTCTACAGATTACATAAATTTGCGAATTTTTTTTAAAACTGCTCTTTTTTAAAACTGAGCGCAGTGATGAACGGGACCTCGTGCCGGCTTGCGGCTGCGTCACGTGCGGTCCTAACATGTGCACATCTTGCCAGCACACATGTTACGACGGCACGTGACGCGGCCGCAAGCCGGCGCGATTTTTTTTTAAAACTGCGCGCAGTGATGAACGGGACCTCGTAGTGGCGGCTGCAAGCCGGCGCGAGGTCCCGTTCATCACTGCGCGCAGTTTTAATTCTTCTTCTTATTATTTTCCAGGATTTCGACTGCATTTTCCCCCCCCTGCACATATTCGAAAACTCATTTTTTCTTGGCACATTTTGTGGGACTGGTGAAAAATTTGATATTCTAGCCCTCAAATTCACATTCGCCCCTAGGTGGCGCTATACCAACTATGCCAAAATTTCAACGTTTGCACAAGCATAACTCGTCACCGGTTGGACCTAAACTCATGAAACTTTGCACACATATGCAAATCCTCATAATGAACAAATTTGCAGATACTAACTTAGCACTTCCGGTAGCCAGATTTCCCGCCATTTTGAATTTAGTTAAAAACAGTAAATTCCCCAAGGATCCCAGGTTTTTCGACTTTGACAAAAATCCTTTGGCACATATCATCTATGGCCCATTATCTTCAATCTGACATAAGGATTAGTCTGTAGGATAAATTTCAAAGTACCCATGAGCCATTGAGTTCTAAAATGGGTGTGTTTTTCACCCCGAAAATAGTAAATTGCACATATCTACATGAAGTTGGACTCCTAGGACTTTGGACCCCTCTACTAAAGTTGTTCAGAATCAAATTCTGAACAAGATAAAGTCAACAATTTTTCAAATGGGGCGTGGCATCGAAGTGGGCGTGGCCCGTTACTAAAATAGCCAAAGTTCATAGACGCAATGTTTGATTTGAGCGGGACCAACTCAATGGCCGTTAGGTACCAAAGTTCTAACTGCTCACCAAAAATTAAGTGGATTTAAAAAACAACATGGCCGCCAGAGGAGGGTCGATCACTCTGCAGACACCGTAATAGTTATGAATATGAAATTCACTGGACACGTGTAGACTGGTGCCGATAGCTCACATACCAAAATTTGTGTTTCTCATGTGTGTAGCGCCCCCTACAGGAACTTTAAAAAGCAGCCCCTGCGCCACGTTTCACCAATATGTATGAAAATCGGTAGGCACGTATAACGTGCCAATACCTACAGAAAAGCCTCTTGGACCCATGCTCCAAACCCCACGGGAAGTCGTAAATCTTAATTTCTTCATTTTCACTCTCGGCGGCCATTTTGAAAAAATTTCACATTTTTGCCTTGTATTTGAATGAACTCCTCCTAGGGAATTTATCGGATCTGCTTCAAAATTGGTCAGTACAGTCAATAAATGGTGCCGAACCAACGCCGTGCTATTTGTGACTGTACGTTGAAGGGCGTGTCCGTGGCGTGCCGTCAAAGTTGGCCATTTTTTAATTCCGTCGCCTTGTATTTGAACTAACTCCTCCTAGGGAATTTATCGAATCTGCTTCCAAATTGGTCAGTACAGTCATGAAGTGGTGCTGAATAAACGCCGTGCTATTTCGGACTGTACGTTGAAGGGCGTGTCCGTGGCGTGATGTCAAAGTTGGCCATTTTGAATGGAATTTCACTTTTTCGCATTGTATTTGAACAAACTCCTCCTAGGGAATTTATCACATCTGCTTCCAAATTGGTCAGTACAGTCGAAAAATGGTGCTGAACCAACGCCGTGCTATTTGTGATTGTACGTTGAAGGGCGTGTCCGTGGCGTGCCGTCAAAGTTGGCCATTTTTGAAATCCGTCGCCTTGTATTAAACTTACTCCTCCTAGGGAATTTGTATTTGAACTAACTCCTCCTAGGGAATTTATCGGATCTGCTTCAAAATTGGTCAGTACAGTCATGAAGTGGTGCTGAAACAAAATCGTGCTATTTGTGACTGTACATTGAAGGGCATGGCCGTGGCGTGCTGTCAAAGTTGGCCATTTTGAATGGAATACTTTCACTTTTTCGCCTTGTATTTCAACTAACTCCTCCTAGGGAATTTATCGGATCATTGATGTAGGGTTAATAATGTTAGTTAAAGTTGTTACAACATGTAATTCAGTTAAATGTGGTCTTACATGTTAATGTCAAAACAATCAGTAGGACACCACAGGGCACCTCTGCTTCTACAGATTACATAAATTTGCGAATTTTTTTTAAAACTGCGCTTTTTTAAAACTGCGCGCAGTGATGAACGGGACCTCGTGCCGGCTTGCGGCTGCGTCACGTGCGGTCCTAACATGTGCACATCTTGCCAGCACACATGTTACGACGGCACGTGACGCGGCCGCAAGCCGGCGCGATTTTTTTTTAAAACTGCGCGCAGTGATGAACGGGACCTCGTAGTGGCGGCTGCAAGCCGGCGCGAGGTCCCGTTCATCACTGCGCGCAGTTTTAATTAGGGACCGAGCCAAACTTGGCAAGGACCCTATTGAAACCCTCGTGATTATTATTATTATTATTATTATTATTATTATTTTCCACGACTTCGACTGCATTTTTCCCCCCCTGCACATATTCTAAAACTCAAAATTTTTTGGTGCAATTGTGGGGACTGGTGAAAAATTTGATATTCTAGCCCTCAAATTCACATTCGCCCCTAGGTGGCGCTATAGCAACTGTTCAAAAGTGCAAACTTTGCACAAGCATATCTCGCCACCGGTTTGACCTACACTCATGAAACTTTGCACACACATGCATATCCTCATGATGAACAAAAAAGTCTCTTGAACTGAACACTTCCGGTAGCCATATTTTCCGCCATTTTGAATTTAGTTAAAAACAGTAAATTCCGCAAGGATCCCAGGTTTTTCGACTTTGACAAAATTCCTTTGGCACATATCATCTATGGCCCATTATCTTCAATCTGACTTAAGGATTAGTCTGTACAATAAAGTTTAGAGCACCAATGAGTTCTAAAAGTGGTGTGGTTGAAACCTCGAAAATAGTTAATTGCTCATATCAACGTCAAGTTGGACGCCTATGATGTTGGCCCCAATACAAAAGTTGTTCAGAATCAAATTCTGAACAAGATAAAGTCAACATATTTTCAAATGGGGCGTGGCATCGAAATGGGCGTGGCCTGACACTAAAATCGCCACAGTTCATAGACGCAATGTTTGATTTGAGCGGGACCAACTCAATGGCCATTAGGTACCAAAGTTCTAACTGCTCACCAAAAATGAAGTCGATTTAAAATACAACATGGCCGCCAGAGGCTCAAAATCACTGTGCGGAGACCGTAATAGTTATGAATATGAAATTCACAGGACACGTGTAAACTGGTGCCGATAGCTCACATACCAAAATTCGTGTTTCTATTTTTTGTAGCGCCCCCTACAGGAACTTTAAAAAGCAGCCCCTGCGCCACGTTTCACCAATATGTATGAAACTCAGTATTCACGTACAATGTGCCCATACCTACAGAAAAGCCTCTTGGACCCATGCCCCAAACCCCACAGGAAGTCGGCTATTTGCATTTCTAATTTTCACTTTTGGCGGCCATTTTGAATTTTTTTCACTTTTTTGCCTTGTATTTGAATGAACTCCTCCTAGGGAATTTATCGGATCTGCTTCAAAATTGGTCAGTACAGTCATGAAGTGGTGCTGAACAAAAATCCTGCTATTTGTGACTGTACGTTGAAGGGCGTGTCCGTGGCGTGCCGTCAAAGTTGGCCATTTTGAATGGAATTCTTTCACTTTTTCGCCTTGTATTTCAACTAACTCCTCCTAGGGAATTTATCGGATCATTGATGTAGGGTTAATAATGTTAGTTAAAGTTGTTACAACATGTAATTCAGTTAAATGTGGTCTTACATGTTAATGTCAAAACAATCAGTAGGACACCACAGGGCACCTCTGCTTCTACAGATGACATAAATTTGCGAATTTTTTTTAAAACTGCGCTTTTTTAAAACTGAGCGCAGTGATGAACGGGACCTCGTGCCGGCTTGCGGCTGCGTCACGTGCGGTCCTAACATGTGCACATCTTGCCAGCACACATGTTACGACGGCACGTGACGCGGCCGCAAGCCGGCGCGATTTTTTTTTAAAACTGCGCGCAGTGATGAACGGGACCTCGTAGTGGCGGCTGCAAGCCGGCGCGAGGTCCCGTTCATCACTGCGCGCAGTTTTAATTATTATTATTTTCCACGACTTCGACTGCATTTTTCCCCCCCTGCACATATTCTAAAACTCAAAATTTTTTGGTGCAATTGTGGGGACTGGTGAAAAATTTGATATTCTAGCCCTCAAATTCACATTCGCCCCTAGGTGGCGCTATAGCAACTGTTCAAAAGTGCAAACTTTGCACAAGCATATCTCGCCACCGGTTTGACCTACACTCATGAAACTTTGCACACACATGCATATCCTCATGATGAACAAAAAAGTCTCTTGAACTGAACACTTCCGGTAGCCATATTTTCCGCCATTTTGAATTTAGTTAAAAACAGTAAATTCCCCAAGGATCCCAGGTTTTTCGACTTTGACAAAATTCCTTTGGCACATATCATCTATGGCCCATTATCTTCAATCTGACTTAAGGATTAGTCTGTACAATAAAGTTTAGAGCACCAATGAGTTCTAAAAGTGGTGTGGTTGAAACCTCGAAAATAGTTAATTGCTCATATCAACGTCAAGTTGGACGCCTATGATGTTGGCCCCAATACAAAAGTTGTTCAGAATCAAATTCTGAACAAGATAAAGTCAACATATTTTCAAATGGGGCGTGGCATCGAAATGGGCGTGGCCTGACACTAAAATCGCCACAGTTCATAGACGCAATGTTTGATTTGAGCGGGACCAACTCAATGGCCATTAGCTACCAAAGTTCTAACTGCTCACCAAAAATTAAGTCGATTTAAAATACAACATGGCCGCCAGAGGCTCAAAATCACTGTGCGGAGACCGTAATAGTTATGAATATGAAATTCACAGGACACGTGTATACTGGTGCCGATAGCTCACATACCAAAATTCGTGTTTCTATTTTTTGTAGCGCCCCCTACAGGAACTTTAAAAAGCAGCCCCTGCGCCACGTTTCACCAATATGTATGAAACTCAGTATTCACGTACAATGTGCCCATACCTACAGAAAAGCCTCTTGGACCCATGCCCCAAACCCCACAGGAAGTCGGCTATTTGCATTTCTAATTTTCAAATTTGGCGGCCATTTTGAATTTTTTTCACTTTTTTGCCTTGTATTTGAATGAACTCCTCCTAGGGAATTTATCGGATTTGCTTCAAAATTGGTCAGTACAGTCATGAAGTGGTGCTAAACCAAAATCGTGCTATTTGTGACTGTACGTTGAAGGGCGTGTCCGTGGCATGCCGTCAAAGTTGGCCATTTTTGAATTCCGTCGCGTTGTATTTGAACTAACTCCTCCTAGGGAATTTATCGGATCTGCTTCAAATTTGGTCAGTACAGTCATGAAGTGGTGCTGAACCAAAATCGTGCTATTTGGGACTGTACGTTGAAGGGCGTGTCCGTGGCGTGATGTCAAAGTTGGCCATTTTGAATGGAATTTCACTTTTTCGCATTGTATTTGAACGAACTCCTCCTAGGGAATTTATCGCATCTGCTTCACAATTGGTCAGTACAGTCATGAAGTGGTGCTGAACCAAAATCGTGCTATTTGTGACTGTACGTTGAAGGGCGTGTCCGTGGCGTGCCGTCAAAGTTGGCCATTTTTGAAATCCGTCGCCTTGTATTAAACTTACTCCTCCTAGGGAATTTGTATTTGAACTAACTCCTCCTAGGGAATTTATCGGATCTGCTTCAAAATTGGTCAGTACAGTCATGAAGTGGTGCTGAAACAAAATCGTGCTATTTGTGACTGTACATTGAAGGGCATGGCCGTGGCGTGCTGTCAAAGTTGGCCATTTTGAATGGAATACTTTCACTTTTTCGCCTTGTATTTCAACTAACTCCTCCTAGGGAATTTATCGGATCATTGATGTAGGGTTAATAATGTTAGTTAAAGTTGTTACAACATGTAATTCAGTTAAATGTGGTCTTACATGTTAATGTCAAAACAATCAGTAGGACACCACAGGGCACCTCTGCTTCTACAGATTACATAAATTTGCGAATTTTTTTTAAAACTGCGCTTTTTTAAAACCGCGCAGTGATGAACGGGACCTCGTGCCGGCTTGCGGCTGCGTCACGTGCGGTCCTAACATGTGCACATCTTGCCAGCACACATGTTACGACGGCACGTGACGCGGCCGCAAGCCGGCGCGATTTTTTTTTAAAACTGCGCGCAGTGATGAACGGGACCTCGTAGTGGCGGCTGCAAGCCGGCGCGAGGTCCCGTTCATCACTGCGCGCAGTTTTAATTATTATTATTATTATTATTATTTTCCACGACTTCGACTGCATTTTTCCCCCCCTGCACATATTCTAAAACTCAAAATTTTTTGGTGCAATTGTGGGGACTGGTGGAAAATTTGATATTCTAGCCCTCAAATTCACATTCGCCCCTAGGTGGCGCTATAGCAACTGTTCAAAAGTGCAAACTTTGCACAAGCATATCTCGCCACCGGTTTGACCTACACTCATGAAACTTTGCACACACATGCATATCCTCATGATGAACAAAAAAGTCTCTTGAACTGAACACTTCCGGTAGCCATATTTTCCGCCATTTTGAATTTAGTTAAAAACAGTAAATTCCCCAAGGATCCCAGGTTTTTCGACTTTGACAAAATTCCTTTGGCACATATCATCTATGGCCCATTATCTTCAATCTGACTTAAGGATTAGTCTGTACAATAAAGTTTAGAGCACCAATGAGTTCTAAAAGTGGTGTGGTTGAAACCTCGAAAATAGTTAATTGCTCATATCAACGTCAAGTTGGACGCCTATGATGTTGGCCCCAATACAAAAGTTGTTCAGAATCAAATTCTGAACAAGATAAAGTCAACATATTTTCAAATGGGGCGTGGCATCGAAATGGGCGTGGCCTGACACTAAAATCGCCACAGTTCATAGACGCAATGTTTGATTTGAGCGGGACCAACTCAATGGCCATTAGGTACCAAAGTTCTAACTGCTCACCAAAAATTAAGTCGATTTAAAATACAACATGGCCGCCAGAGGCTCAAAATCACTGTGCGGAGACCGTAATAGTTATGAATATGAAATTCACAGGACACGTGTAAACTGGTGCCGATAGCTCACATACCAAAATTCGTGTTTCTATTTTTTGTAGCGCCCCCTACAGGAACTTTAAAAAGCAGCCCCTGCGCCACGTTTCACCAATATGTATGAAACTCAGTATTCACGTACAATGTGCCCATACCTACAGAAAAGCCTCTTGGACCCATGCCCCAAACCCCACAGGAAGTCGGCTATTTGCATTTCTAATTTTCACTTTTGGCGGCCATTTTGAATTTTTTTCACTTTTTTGCCTTGTATTTGAATGAACTCCTCCTAGGGAATTTATCGGATCTGCTTCAAAATTGGTCAGTACAGTCATGAAGTGGTGCTGAACAAAAATCCTGCTATTTGTGACTGTACGTTGAAGGGCGTGTCCGTGGCGTGCCGTCAAAGTTGGCCATTTTGAATGGAATTCTTTCACTTTTTCGCCTTGTATTTGAACTAACTCCTCCTAGGGAATTTATCGGATCATTGATGTAGGGTTAATAATGTTAGTTAAAGTTGTTACAACATGTAATTCAGTTAAATGTGGTCTTACATGTTAATGTCAAAACAATCAGTAGGACACCACAGGGCACCTCTGCTTCTACAGATTACATAAATTTGCGAATTTTTTTTAAAACTGCGCTTTTTTAAAACTGAGCGCAGTGATGAACGGGACCTCGTGCCGGCTTGCGGCTGCGTCACGTGCGGTCCTAACATGTGCACATCTTGCCAGCACACATGTTACGACGGCACGTGACGCGGCCGCAAGCCGGCGCGATTTTTTTTTAAAACTGCGCGCAGTGATGAACGGGACCTCGTAGTGGCGGCTGCAAGCCGGCGCGAGGTCCCGTTCATCACTGCGCGCAGTTTTAATTCTTCTTCTTATTATTTTTAGCCACTTCGACTGCATTTTTCCCCCCCTGCACATATTCGAAAACTCATTTTTATTTGGCACATTTTGTGGGACTGGTGAAAAATTTGATATTCTAGCCCTCAAATTCACATTCGCCCCTAGGTGGCGCTATACCAACTATGCCAAAATTTCAACGTTTGCACAAGCATAACTCGTCACCGGTTGGACCTAAACTCATGAAACTTTGCACACATATGCAAATCCTCATGCTGAACAAATTTGCAAATACTAACTTAGCACTTCCGGTAGCCAGATTTACCGCCATTTTGAATTTAGTTAAAAACAGTAAATTCCCCAAGGATCCCAGGTTTTTCGACTTTGACAAAATTCCTTTGGCACATATCATCTATGGCCCATTATCTTCAATCTGACATACGGATTAGTCTGTAGGATAAATTTCAAAGTACCCATGAGCCATTGAGTTCTGAAATGGGTGTGTTTTTCACCCCGAAAATAGTAAATTGCACATATCTACATGAAGTTGGACTCCTAGGACTTTGGACCCCTCTACTAAAGTTGTTCAGAATCAAATTCTGAACAAGATAGAGTCAACAATTTTTCAAATGGGGCGTGGCTTCGAAATGGGCGTGGCCTGTTACTAAAATAGCCACAGTTCATAGACGCAATGTTTGATTTGAGCGGGACCAACTCAGTGGCCGTTAAGTACCAAAGTTCTAACTGCTCAATTAAAATTAAGTCGATTGAAAAAACAACATGGCCGCCAGAGGAGGGTCGATCACTCTGCGGACACCGTAATAGTTATGAATATGAAATTCACAGCACACGTGTAAACTGCTGCCGATAGCTCACATACCAAAATTCGTGTTTCTATTTTTTGTAGCGCCCCCTACAGGAACTTTAAAAAGCAGCCCCTGCGCCACGTTTCACCAATATGTATGAAACTCAGTATTCACGTACAATGTGCCCATACCTACAGAAAAGCCTCTTGGACCCATGCCCCAAACCCCACAGGAAGTCGGCTATTTGCATTTCTAATTTTCACTTTTGGCGGCCATTTTGAATTTTTTTCACTTTTTTGCCTTGTATTTGAATGAACTCCTCCTAGGGAATTTATCGGATCTGCTTCAAAATTGGTCAGTACAGTCATGAAGTGGGGCTGAACCAAAATCGTGCTATTTGTGATTGTACGTTGAAGGGCGTGTCCGTGGCATGCCGTCAAAGTTGGCCATTTTTGAATTCCGTCGCCTTGTATTTGAACTAACTCCTCCTAGGGAATTTATCGGATCTGCTTCAAATTTGGTCAGTACAGTCATGAAGTGGTGCTGAACCAAAATCGTGCTATTTGGGACTGTACGTTGAAGGGCGTGTCCGTGGCGTGATGTCAAAGTTGGCCATTTTGAATGGAATTTCACTTTTTCGCATTGTATTTGAACGAACTCCTCCTAGGGAATTTATCGCATCTGCTTCACAATTGGTCAGTACAGTCATGAAGTGGTGCTGAACCAAAATCGTGCTATTTGTGACTGTACGTTGAAGGGCATGGCCGTGGCGTGCTGTCAAAGTTGGCCATTTTGAATGGAATACTTTCACTTTTTCGCCTTGTATTTCAACTAACTCCTCCTAGGGAATTTATCGGATCATTGATGTATGGTTAATAATGTTAGTTAAAGTTGTTACAACATGTAATTCAGTTAAATGTGGTCTTACATGTTAATGTCAAAACAATCAGTAGGACACCACGGGGCACCTCTGCTTCTACAGATTACATAAATTTGCGAATTTTTTTTAAAACTGCGCTTTTTTAAAACTGCGCGCAGTGATGAACGGGACCTCGTGCCGGCTTGCGGCTGCGTCACGTGCGGTCCTAACATGTGCACATCTTGCCAGCACACATGTTACGACGGCACGTGACGCGGACGCAAGCCGGCGCGATTTTTTTTTAAAACTGCGCGCAGTGATGAACGGGACCTCGTAGTGGCGGCTGCAAGCCGGCGCGAGGTCCCGTTCATCACTGCGCGCAGTTTTAATTAGGGACCGAGCCAAACTTGGCAAGGACCCTATTGAAATCCTCATGATTATTAGGGACCGAGCCAAACTTGGCAAGGACCCTATTGAAATCCTCGTGTTTCTTCTTCTTATTAGGGACCGAGCCAAACTTGGCAAGGACCCTATTGAAACCCTCATGATTATTCTTCTTCTTATTTTCCCTCGTATTCGACTGCATTTTTCCCCCCCTGAACATATTCGAAAACTCATTTTTTTTTGGTGCATTTTGTGGGACTGGTGAAAAATTTGATATTCTAGCCCTCAAATTCACATTCGCCCCTAGGTGGCGCTATACCAACTATGCCAAAATTTCAACGTTTGCACAAGCATAACTCGTCACCGGTTGGACCTAAACTCATGAAACTTTGCACACATATGCAAATCCTCATAATGAAGAAATTTGCAGATACTAACTTAGCACTTCCGGTAGCCAGATTTCCCGCCATTTTGAATTTAGTTAAAAACAGTAAATTCCCCAAGGATCCCAGGTTTTTCGACTTTGACAAAAATCCTTTGGCACATATCATCTATGGCCCATTATCTGCAATCTGACGTAAGGATTAGTCTGTAGGATAAATTTCAAAGTACCCATGAGCCATTGAGTTCAAAAAGGGGTGTGTTTTTCACCCCAAAAATAGTAAATTGCACATATCTACATTAATTGGACTCCTATGGTGTTGGACCTCTCTACTAAAGTTGTTCATAATCAAATTCTGAACAAGAATAAGTCAACAATTTTTCAAATGGGGCGTGGCATCGAAGTGGGCGTGGCCCGTTACTAAAATAGCCACAGTTCATAGACGCAATGTTTGATTTGAGCGGGACCAACTCAATGGCCGTTAGGTACCAAAGTTCTAACTGCTCACCAAAAATTAAGTCGATTTAAAAAACAACATGGCCGCCAGAGGAGGGTCGATCACTCTGCGGACACCGTAATAGTTATGAATATGAAATTCACAGGACACGTGTAAACTGGTGCCTCTAGCACAAATACCAAAAATCGTGTTTCTCATGTGTGTAGCGCCCCCTACAGGAACTTTAAAAAGCAGCCCCTGCGCCACGTTTCACCAATATGTATGAAACTCAGTATTCACGTACAATGTGCCCATACCTACAGAAAAGCCTCTTGGACCCAAGCCCCAAACCCCACAGGAAGTCGGCTATTTGCATTTCTAATTTTCACTTTTGGCGGCCATTTTGAATTTTTTTTCACTTTTTGGCCTTGTATTTGAATGAACTCCTCCTAGGGAATTTATCGGATCTGCTTAAAAATTGGTCAGTACAGTCATGAAGTGGTGCTGAACCAAAATCGTGCTATTTGTGACTGTACGTTGAAGGGCGTGTCCGTGGCGTGCCGTCAAAGTTGGCCATTTTGGAATTCCGTCGCCTTGTATTTGAACGAACTCCTCCTAGGGAATTTATCGGATCTGCTTCAAATTTGGTCAGTACAGTCATGAAATGTTGCTGAACCAAAATCGTGCTATTTGGGACTGTACGTTGAAGGGCGTGTCCGTGGCGTGATGTCAAAGTTGGCCATTTTGAATGGAATTTCACTTTTTCGCATTGTATTTGAACGAACTCCTCCTAGGAAATTTATCGGATCTGCTCCACAATTGGTCAGTACAGTCATGAAGTGGTGCTGAACCAAAATCGTGCTATTTGTGACTGTACGTTGAAGGGCGTGTCCGTGGCGTGCCGTCAAAGTTGGCCGTTTTGAATTCCGTGGTCTTGTATTAAACTTACTCCTCCTAGGGAATTTGTATTTGAACTAACTCCTCCTAGGGAATTTATCGGATCTGCTTCAAAATTGGTCAGTACAGTCATGAAGTGGTGCTGAAACAAAATCGTGCTATTTGTGACTGTACATTGAAGGGCATGGCCGTGGCGTGCTGTCAAAGTTGGCCATTTTGAATGGAATACTTTCACTTTTTCGCCTTGTATTTCAACTAACTCCTCCTAGGGAATTTATCGGATCATTGATGTAGGGTTAATAATGTTAGTTAAAGTTGTTACAACATGTAATTCAGTTAAATGTGGTCTTACATGTTAATGTCAAAACAATCAGTAGGACACCACAGGGCACCTCTGCTTCTACAGATTACATAAATTTGCGAATTTTTTTTAAAACTGCGCTTTTTTAAAACTGAGCGCAGTGATGAACGGGACCTCGTGCCGGCTTGCGGCTGCGTCACGTGCGGTCCTAACATGTGCACATCTTGCCAGCACACATGTTACGACGGCACGTGACGCGGCCGCAAGCCGGCGCGATTTTTTTTTAAAACTGCGCGCAGTGATGAACGGGACCTCGTAGTGGCGGCTGCAAGCCGGCGCGAGGTCCCGTTCATCACTGCGCGCAGTTTTAATTAGGGACCGAGCCAAACATGGCAAGGACCCTATTGAAACCCTCGTGTTTTTTCTTATTATTATTTTTCAGAACTTTGACTGCATTTTTCCCCCCCTGCACATATTCGAAAACTCATTTTTTTTTGGCGCATTTTGTGGGACTGGTGAAAAATTTGATATTCTAGCCCTCAAATTCACATTCGCCCCTAGGTGGCGCTATACCAACTATGCCAAAATTTCAACGTTTGCACAAGCATAACTCGTCACCGGTTGGACCTAAACTCATGAAACTTTGCACACATATGCAAATCCTCATAATGAACAAATTTGCAGATACTAACTTAGCACTTCCGGTAGCCAGATTTCCCGCCATTTTGAATTTAGTTAAAAACAGTAAATTCCCCAAGGATCCCAGGTTTTTCGACTTTGACCAAAATCCTTTGGCACATATCATCTATGGCCCATTATCTTCAATCTGACATAAGGATTAGTCTGTAGGATAAATTTCAAAGTACCCATGAGCCATTGAGTTCAAAAAGGGGTGTGTTTTTCACCCCGAAAATAGTAAATTGCACATATCTACATGAAGTTGGACTCCTATGGTGTTGGACCTCTCTACTAAAGTTGTTCATAATCAAATTCTGAACAAGAATAAGTCAACAATTTTTCAAATGGGGCGTGGCATCGAAGTGGGCGTGGCCAGTTACTAAAATAGCCACAGTTCATAGACGCAATGTTTGATTTGAGCGGGACCAACTCAATGGCCGTTAGGTACCAAAGTTCTAACTGCTCACCAAAAATTAAGTCGATTTAAAAAACAACATGGCCGCCAGAGGAGGGTCGATCACTCTGCGGACACCGTAATAGTTATGAATATGAAATTCACAGCACACGTGTAAACTGGTGCCGATAGCTCACATTCCAAAATTCGTGTTTCTATTTTTTGTAGCGCCCCCTACAGGAACTTTAAAATGCAGCCCCTGCGCCACGTTTCACCAATATGTATGAGAATCGGTAGGCACGTATAAGGTCCCATGACCTACAGAAAAGCCTCTTGGACCCATGCTCCAAACCCCACCGGAAGTCGGAAATTTTAATTTTTTCATTTTCACTCTCGGCGGCCATTTTGAAATTTTTTAACTTTTTTGCCTTGTATTTGAATGAACTCCTCCTAGGGAATTTATCGGATTTGCTTCAAAATTGGTCAGTACAGTCATGAAGTGGTGCTAAACCAAAATCGTGCTATTTGTGACTGTACGTTGAAGGGCGTGTCCGTGGCATGCCGTCAAAGTTGGCCATTTTTGAATTCCGTCGCGTTGTATTTGAACTAACTCCTCCTAGGGAATTTATCGGATCTGCTTCAAATTTGGTCAGTACAGTCATGAAGTGGTGCTGAACCAAAATCGTGCTATTTGGGACTGTACGTTGAAGGGCGTGTCCGTGGCGTGATGTCAAAGTTGGCCATTTTGAATGGAATTTCACTTTTTCGCATTGTATTTGAACGAACTCCTCCTAGGGAATTTATCGCATCTGCTTCACAATTGGTCAGTACAGTCATGAAGTGGTGCTGAACCAAAATCGTGCTATTTGTGACTGTACGTTGAAGGGCGTGTCCGTGGCGTGCCGTCAAAGTTGGCCATTTTTGAAATCCGTCGCCTTGTATTAAACTTACTCCTCCTAGGGAATTTGTATTTGAACTAACTCCTCCTAGGGAATTTATCGGATCTGCTTCAAAATTGGTCAGTACAGTCATGAAGTGGTGCTGAAACAAAATCGTGCTATTTGTGACTGTACATTGAAGGGCATGGCCGTGGCGTGCTGTCAAAGTTGGCCATTTTGAATGGAATACTTTCACTTTTTCGCCTTGTATTTCAACTAACTCCTCCTAGGGAATTTATCGGATCATTGATGTAGGGTTAATAATGTTAGTTAAAGTTGTTACAACATGTAATTCAGTTAAATGTGGTCTTACATGTTAATGTCAAAACAATCAGTAGGACACCACAGGGCACCTCTGCTTCTACAGATTACATAAATTTGCGAATATTTTTTAAAACTGCGCTTTTTTAAAACTGAGCGCAGTGATGAACGGGACCTCGTGCCGGCTTGCGGCTGCGTCACGTGCGGTCCTAACATGTGCACATCTTGCCAGCACACATGTTACGACGGCACGTGACGCGGCCGCAAGCCGGCGCGATTTTTTTTTAAAACTGCGCGCAGTGATGAACGGGACCTCGTAGTGGCGGCTGCAAGCCGGCGCGAGGTCCCGTTCATCACTGCGCGCAGTTTTAATTAGGGACCGAGCCAAACTTGGCAAGGACCCTATTGAAACCCTCATGTTTATTAGGGACCGAGCCAAACTTGGCAAGGACCCTATTGAAACCCTCGTGTTTCTTCTTATTATTAGGGACCGAGCCAAACATGGCAAGGACCCTATTGAAACCCTCATGATTATTATTATTCTTCTTCTTATTTTCCCTCATCTTCGACTGCATTTTTCCCCCCCTGAACATATTCTAAAACTCAATTTTTCTTGGTGCATTTTGTGGGACTGGTGAAAAATTTGATATTCTAGCCCTCAAATTCACATTCGCCCCTAGGTGGCGCTATACCAACTATGCCAAAATTTCAACGTTTGCACAAGCATAACTCGTCACCGGTTGGACCTAAACTCATGAAACTTTGCACACATATGCAAATCCTCATAATGAACAAATTTGCAGATACTAACTTAGCACTTCCGGTAGCCAGATTTCCCGCCATTTTGAATTTAGTTAAAAACAGTAAATTCCCCAAGGATCCCAGGTTTTTCGACTTTGACATAAATCCTTTGGCACATATCATCTATGGCCCATTATCTTCAATCTGACATAAGGATTAGTCTGTAGGATAAATTTCAAAGTACCCATGAGCCATTGAGTTCAAAAAGCGGTGTGTTTTTCACCCCAAAAATAGTAAATTACACATATCTACATTAATTGTACTCCTATGGTGTTGGACCTCTCTACTAAAGTTGTTCAGAATCAAATTCTGAACAAGATTAATTCCACATTTTTTCAAATGGGGCGTGGCTTCGAAATGGGCGTGGCCTGTTACTAAAATAGCCACAGTTCATAGACGCAATGTTTGATTTGAGCACGACCAACTCAATGGCCGTTAGGTCCCAAAGTTCTAACTGCTCAATTAAAATTAAGTCGATTTAAAAAACAACATGGCCGCCAGAGGCTCAAAATCACTCTGCGGACACCGTAATAGTTATGAATATGAAATTCACAGGACACGTGTAAACTGATGCCGATAGCTCACATACCAAAATTCGTGTTTCTATTTTTTGTAGCGCCCCCTACAGGAACTTTAAAATGCAGCCCCTACGTCACATTTCACCAATATGTATGAAACTCAGTATTCACGTACAATGTGCCCATACCTACAGAAAAGCCTCTTGGACCCATGCCCCAAACTCCACAGGAAGTCGGCTATTTGCATTTCTAATTTTCACTTTTGGCGGCCATTTTGAATTTTTTTCACTTTTTTGCCTTGTATTTGAATGAACTCCTCCTAGGGAATTTATCGGATCTGCTTCAAAATTGGTCAGTACAGTCAATAAATGGTGCCGAACCAACGCCGTGCTATTTGTGACTGTACGTTGAAGGGCGTGTCCTTGGCGTGCCGTCAAAGTTGGCCATTTTTGAATTCCGTCGCCTTGTATTTGAACTAACTCCTCCTAGGGAATTTATCGAATCTGCTTCCAAATTGGTCAGTACAGTCATGAAATGGTGCTGAATAAACGCCGTGCTATTTGGGACTGTACGTTGAAGGGCGTGTCCGTGGCGTGATGTCAAAGTTGGCCATTTTGAATGGAATTTCACTTTTTCGCATTGTATTTGAACAAACTCCTCCTAGGGAATTTATCGCATCTGCTTCACAATTGGTTAGTACAGTCAAAAAATGGTGCTGAACCAACACCGTGCTATTTGTGACTGTACATTGAAGGGCGTGGCCGTGGCGTGCCGTCAAAGTTGGCCATTTTTGAATTCCGTCGCCTTGTATTTGAACTAACTCCTCCTAGGGAATTTATCGGATCATTGATGTAGGGTTAATAATGTTAGTTAAAGTTGTTACAACATGTAATTCAGTTAAATGTGCTCTTACATGTTAATGTCAAAACAATCAGTAGGACACCACAGGGCACCTCTGCTTCTACAGATTACATAAATTCGCGAATTTTTTTTTAAACTGCGCTTTTTTAAAACTGCGCGCAGTGATGAACGGGACCTCGTGCCGGCTTGCGGCTGCGTCACGTGCGGTCCTAACATGTGCACATCTTGCCAGCACACATGTTACGACGGCACGTGACGCGGCCGCAAGCCGGCGCGATTTTTTTTTAAAACTGCGCGCAGTGATGAACGGGACCTCGTAGTGGCGGCTGCAAGCCGGCGCGAGGTCCCGTTCATCACTGCGCGCAGTTTTAATTATTTTTAGCAACTTCGACTGCGTTTTTCCCCCCCTGCACATATTCGAAAACTCATTTTTTTTTGGCACATTTGTGGGGACTGGTGAAAAATTTTATAATCTGGCCCTCAAATTAACATTCGCCCCTAGGTGGCGCTATAGCAACTGTTCAAAAGTGCAAACTTTGCACAAGCAGCACGCGTCACCGGTTTGACCTACACTCATGAAACTTTGCACACATATGCATATCCTCATGATGAACAAAAAAGTCTCTTGAACTGAACACTTCCGGTAGCCATATTTTCCGCCATTTTGAATTTAGTTAAAAACAGTAAATTCCCCAAGGATCCTAGGTTTTTCGACTTTGACAAAAATCCTTTGGCACATATCATCTATGGCCCATTATGTTCAATCTGACTTAAGGATTAGTCTGTACAATAACGTTTAGAGCACCAATGAGTTCTAAAAGTGGTGTGGTTGAAACCTCGAAAATAGTTAATTGCTCATATCAACGTCAAGTTGGACGCCTATGATGTTGGCCCCAATACAAAAGTTGTTCAGAATCAAATTCTGAACAAGATAAAGTCAACATATTTTCAAATAGGGCGTGGCATCAAAGTGGGCGTGGCCTGACACTAAAATCGCCATAGTTCATAGACGCAATGTTTAATTTGAGCGGGACCCACTCAGTGGCCGTTAGGTACCCAAGTTCTAACTGCTCAATTAAAATTAAGTCGATTGAAAAAAAAACATGGCCGCCACAGGCTCTGGTGTCAGGGTAAATCACTGTGCGGAGACCGTAGTAGTTATGAATATGAAATTCACAGGGCACGTGTAGACTGGTGCCTCTAGCTCACATACCAAAATTCGTGTTTCTCATGTGTGTAGCGCCCCCTACAGGAACTTTAAAAAGCAGCCCCTGCGCCACGTTTCACCAATATGTATGAAAATCGGTAGGCACGTATAACGTGCCAATACCTACAGAAAAGCCTCTTGGACCCATGCTCCAAACCCCACCGGAAGTCGGAAATTTTAATTTTTTCATTTTCACTCTCGGCGGCCATTTTGAATTTTTTTCACTTTTTTGCCTTGTATTTGAATGAACTCCTCCTAGGGAATTAATCGGATCTGCTTCAAAATTGGTCAGTACAGTCATGAAGTGGTGCTAAACCAAAATCGTGCTATTTGTGACTGTACGTTGAAGGGCGTGTCCGTGGCATGCCGTCAAAGTTGGCCATTTTTGAATTCCGTCGCCTTGTATTTGAACTAACTCCTCCTAGGGAATTTATCGGATCTGCTTCAAATTTGGTCAGTACAGTCATGAAGTGGTGCTGAACCAAAATCGTGCTATTTGGGACTGTACGTTGAAGGGCGTGTCCGTGGCGTGATGTCAAAGTTGACCATTTTGAATGGAATTTCACTTTTTCGCATTGTATTTGAACGAACTCCTCCTAGGGAATTTATCGGATCTGCTTCACAATTGGTCAGTACAGTCATGAAGTGGTGCTGAACCAAAATCGTGCTATTTGTGATTGTACGTTGAAGGGCGTGGCCGTGGCGTGCCGTCAAAGTTGGCCGTTTTGAATTCCGTGGTCTTATTTTCGCTTTTTTCCCCTTGTATTTGAACGAACTCCTCCTAGGGTATTTATCGGATCTGCTTCACAATTAGTCAGTACAGTCATGAAGTGGTGCTGAAACAAAATCGTGCTATTTGTGACTGTACATTGAAGGGCATGGCCGTGGCGTGCTGTCAAAGTTGGCCATTTTGAATGGAATACTTTCACTTTTTCGCCTTGTATTTCAACTAACTCCTCCTAGGGAATTTATTGGATCATTGATGTAGGGTTAATGAACATGTAATTAAGTTAAATGTGGTCTTACATGTTAATGTCAAAACAATCAGTAGGACACCACAGGGCACCTCTGCTTCTACAGATTCCGGCTTGCGGCTCCGTCACGTGCGGTCCTAACATGTGCACATCTTGCCAGCACACATGTTACGACGGCACGTGACGCGGCCGCAAGCCGGCGCGATTTTTTTTTAAAACTGCGCGCAGTGATGAACGGGACCTCGTAGTGGCGGCTGCAAGCCGGCGCGAGGTCCCGTTCATCACTGCGCGCAGTTTTAATTATTATTTTTCTCCGTCTTCGACTGCATTTTTCCCCCCCTGCACATATTCGAAAACTCATTTTTATTTGGCACATTTTGTGGGACTGGTGAAAAATTTGATATTCTAGCCCTCAAATTCACATTTGCCCCTAGGTGGCGCTATACCAACTATGCCAAAATTTCAACGTTTGCACAAGCATAACTCGTCACCGGTTGGACCTAAACTCATGAAACTTTGCAAACATATGCAAATCCTCATAATGAAGAAATTTGCAGATACTAACTTAGCATTTCCGGTAGCCAGATTTCCCGCCATTTTGAATTTAGTTAAAAACAGTAAATTCCCCAAGGATCCCAGGTTTTTCGACTTTGACAAAAATCCTTTGGCACATATCATCTATGGCCCATTATCGTCAATCTGACATAAGGATTAGTCTGTAGGATAAATTTCAAAGTACCCATGAGCCATTGAGTTCAAAAAGGGGTGTGTTTTTCACCCCAAAAATAGTAAATTGCACATATCTACATTAATTGGACTCCTATGGTGTTGGACCTCTCTACTAAAGTTGTTCATAATCAAATTCTGAACAAGAATAAGTCAACAATTTTTCAAATGGGGCGTGGCATCGAAGTGGGCGTGGCCCGTTACTAAAATAGCCACAGTTCATAGACGCAATGTTTGATTTGAGCGGGACCAACTCAATGGCCGTTAGGTACCAAAGTTCTAACTGCTCAATTAAAATTAAGTCGATTTAAAAAACAACATGGCCACCAGAGGCTCAAAATCACTCTGCGGACACCGTAATAGTTATGAATATGAAATTCACAGGACACGTGTAAACTGATGCCGATAGCTCACATACCAAAATTCGTGTTTCTATTTTTTGTAGCGCCCCCTACAGGAACTTTAAAATGCAGCCCCTACGTCACATTTCACCAATATGTATGAAACTCAGTATTCACGTACAACGTGCCCATACCTACAGAAAAGCCTCTTGGACCCATGCCCCAAACTCCACAGGAAGTCGGCTATTTGCATTTCTAATTTTCACTTTTGGCGGCCATTTTGAATTTTTTTCACTTTTTTGCCTTGTATTTGAATGAACTCCTCCTAGGGAATTTATCGGATTTGCTTCAAAATTGGTCAGTACAGTCATGAAGTGGTGCTAAACCAAAATCGTGCTATTTGTGACTGTACGTTGAAGGGCGTGTCCGTGGCATGCCGTCAAAGTTGGCCATTTTTGAATTCCGTCGCGTTGTATTTGAACTAACTCCTCCTAGGGAATTTATCGGATCTGCTTCAAATTTGGTCAGTACAGTCATGAAGTGGTGCTGAACCAAAATCGTGCTATTTGGGACTGTACGTTGAAGGGCGTGTCCGTGGCGTGATGTCAAAGTTGGCCATTTTGAATGGAATTTCACTTTTTCGCATTGTATTTGAACGAACTCCTCCTAGGGAATTTATCGCATCTGCTTCACAATTGGTCAGTACAGTCATGAAGTGGTGCTGAACCAAAATCGTGCTATTTGTGACTGTACGTTGAAGGGCGTGTCCGTGGCGTGCCGTCAAAGTTGGCCATTTTTGAAATCCGTCGCCTTGTATTAAACTTACTCCTCCTAGGGAATTTGTATTTGAACTAACTCCTCCTAGGGAATTTATCGGATCTGCTTCAAAATTGGTCAGTACAGTCATGAAGTGGTGCTGAAACAAAATCGTGCTATTTGTGACTGTACATTGAAGGGCATGGCCGTGGCGTGCTGTCAAAGTTGGCCATTTTGAATGGAATACTTTCACTTTTTCGCCTTGTATTTCAACTAACTCCTCCTAGGGAATTTATCGGATCATTGATGTAGGGTTAATAATGTTAGTTAAAGTTGTTACAACATGTAATTCAGTTAAATGTGGTCTTACATGTTAATGTCAAAACAATCAGTAGGACACCACAGGGCACCTCTGCTTCTACAGATTACATAAATTTGCGAATTTTTTTTAAAACTGCGCTTTTTTAAAACTGCGCGCAGTGATGAACGGGACCTCGTGCCGGCTTGCGGCTGCGTCACGTGCGGTCCTAACATGTGCACATCTTGCCAGCACACATGTTACGACGGCACGTGACGCGGCCGCAAGCCGGCGCGATTTTTTTTTTAAAACTGCGCGCAGTGATGAACGGGACCTCGTAGTGGCGGCTGCAAGCCGGCGCGAGGTCCCGTTCATCACTGCGCGCAGTTTTAATTCTTCTTCTTATTATTTTTAGCCACTTCGACTGCATTTTTCCCCCCCTGCACATATTCGAAAACTCATTTTTATTTGGCACATTTTGTGGGACTGGTGAAAAATTTGATATTCTAGCCCTCAAATTCACATTCGCCCCTAGGTGGCGCTATACCAACTATGCCAAAATTTCAACGTTTGCACAAGCATAACTCGTCACCGGTTGGACCTAAACTCATGAAACTTTGCACACATATGCAAATCCTCATGCTGAACAAATTTGTAGATACTAACTTAGCACTTCCGGTAGCCAGATTTCCCGCCATTTTGAATTTAGTTAAAAACAGTAAATTCCCCAAGGATCCCAGGTTTTTAGACTTTGACAAAATTCCTTTGGCATATATCATCTATGGCCCATTATCTTCAATCTGACTTAAGGATTAGTCTGTAGGATAAATTTCAAAGTACCCATGAGCCATTGAGTTCTGAAATGGGTGTGTTTTTCACCCCGAAAATAGTAAATTGCACATATCTACATGAAGTTGGACTCCTAGGACTTTGGACCCCTCTACTAAAGTTGTTCAGAATCAAATTCTGAACAAGATAGAGTCAACAATTTTTCAAATGGGGCGTGGCTTCGAAATGGGCGTGGCCTGTTACTAAAATAGCCACAGTTCATAGACGCAATGTTTGATTTGAGCGGGACCAACTCAGTGGCCGTTAAGTACCAAAGTTCTAACTGCTCAATTAAAATTAAGTCGATTGAAAAAACAACATGGCCGCCAGAGGAGGGTCGATCACTCTGCGGACACCGTAATAGTTATGAATATGAAATTCACAGCACACGTGTAAACTGCTGCCGATAGCTCACATACCAAAATTCGTGTTTCTATTTTTTGTAGCGCCCCCTACAGGAACTTTAAAAAGCAGCCCCTGCGCCACGTTTCACCAATATGTATGAAACTCAGTATTCACGTACAATGTGCCCATACCTACAGAAAAGCCTCTTGGACCCATGCCCCAAACCCCACAGGAAGTCGGCTATTTGCATTTCTAATTTTCACTTTTGGCGGCCATTTTGAATTTCTTTCACTTTTTTGCCTTGTATTTGAATGAACTCCTCCTAGGGAATTTATCGGATCTGCTTCAAAATTGGTCAGTACAGTCATGAAGTGGTGCTGAACCAAAATCGTGCTATTTGTGACTGTACGTTGAAGGGCATGTCCGTGGCGTGCCGTCAAAGTTGGCCATTTTTGAATTCCGTCGCCTTGTATTTGAACTAACTCCTCCTAGGGAATTTATCGGATCTGCTTCAAAATTGGTCAGTACAGTCATGAAGTGGTGCTGAACCAAAATCGTGCTATTTGTGACTGTACGTTGAAGGGCGTGTCCGTGGCGTGCCGTCAAAGTTGGCCATCTTTGAATTCCGTCGCCTTGTATTTGAACTAACTCCTCCTAGGGAATTTATCGAATCTGCTTCAAAATTGGTCGGTACAGTCATGAAGTGGTGCTGAACCAAAATCGTGCTATTTGGGACTGTACGTTGAAGGGCGTGTCCGTGGCGTGCCGTCAAAGTTGGCCATTTTTGAATTCCGTCGCCTTGTATTTGAACTAACTCCTCCTAGGGAATTTATCGGATCTGCTTCAAATTTGGTCAGTACAGTCATGAAGTGGTGCTGAACCAAAATCGTGCTATTTGGGACTGTACGTTGAAGGGCGTGTCCGTGGCGTGCCATCAAAGTTGGCCATTTTTGAAATCCGTCGCCTTGTATTAAACTAACTCCTCCTAGGGAATTTATCGGATCTGCTTCAAAATTGGTCAGTACAGTCATGAAGTGGTGCTGAAACAAAATCGTGCTATTTGTGACTGTACATTGAAGGGCATGGCCGTGGCGTGCTGTCAAAGTTGGCCATTTTGAATGGAATACTTTCACTTTTTCGCCTTGTATTTCAACTAACTCCTCCTAGGGAATTTATCGGATCATTGATGTAGGGTTAATAATGTTAGTTAAAGTTGTTACAACATGTAATTCAGTTAAATGTGGTCTTACATGTTAATGTCAAAACAATCAGTAGGACACCACAGGGCACCTCTGCTTCTACAGATTACATAAATTTGCGAATTTTTTTTTAAACTGCGCTTTTTTAAAACTGTGCGCAGTGATGAACGGGACCTCGTGCCGGCTTGCGGCTGCGTCACGTGCGGTCCTAACATGTGCACATCTTGCCAGCACACATGTTACGACGGCACGTGACGCGGCCGCAAGCCGGCGCGATTTTTTTTTAAAACTGCGCGCAGTGATGAACGGGACCTCGTAGTGGCGGCTGCAAGCCGGCGCGAGGTCCCGTTCATCACTGCGCGCAGTTTTAATTATTATTAGGGACCGAGCCAAACTTGGCAAGGACCCTATTGAAACCCTCGTGATTATTAGGGACCGAGCCAAACTTGGCAAGGACCCTATTGAAACCCTCATGTTTATTAGGGACCGAGCCAAACATGGCAAGGACCCTATTGAAACCCTCATGATTATTAGGGACCGAGCCAAACTTGGCAAGGACCCTATTGAAACCCTCATGTTTATTAGGGACCGAGCCAAACTTGGCAAGGACCCTATTGAAACCCTCGTGATTATTATTATTATTATTATTATTATTATTATTATTATTTTCCACGACTTCGACTGCATTTTTCCCCCCCTGCACATATTCTAAAACTCAAAATTTTTTGGTGCAATTGTGGGGACTGGTGAAAAATTTGATATTCTAGCCCTCAAATTCACATTCGCCCCTAGGTGGCGCTATAGCAACTGTTCAAAAGTGCAAACTTTGCACAAGCATATCTCGCCACCGGTTTGACCTACACTCATGAAACTTTGCACACACATGCATATCCTCATGATGAACAAAAAAGTCTCTTGAACTGAACACTTCCGGTAGCCATATTTTCCGCCATTTTGAATTTAGTTAAAAACAGTAAATTCCCCAAGGATCCCAGGTTTTTCGACTTTGACAAAATTCCTTTGGCACATATCATCTATGGCCCATTATCTTCAATCTGACTTAAGGATTAGTCTGTACAATGAAGTTTAGAGCACCAATGAGTTCTAAAAGTGGTGTGGTTGAAACCTCGAAAATAGTTAATTGCTCACATCAACGTCAAGTTGGACGCCTATGATGTTGGCCCCAATACAAAAGTTGTTCAGAATCAAATTCTGAACAAGATAAAGTCAACATATTTTCAAATGGGGCGTGGCATCGAAATGGGCGTGGCCTGACACTAAAATCGCCACAGTTCATAGACGCAATGTTTGATTTGAGCGGGACCAACTCAATGGCCATTAGGTACCAAAGTTCTAACTGCTCACCAAAAATTAAGTCGATTTAAAATACAACATGGCCGCCAGAGGCTCAAAATCACTGTGCGGAGACCGTAATAGTTATGAATATGAAATTCACAGGACACGTGTAAACTGGTGCCGATAGCTCACATACCAAAATTCTTGTTTCTATTTTTTGTAGCGCCCCCTACAGGAACTTTAAAAAGCAGCCCCTGCGCCACGTTTCACCAATATGTATGAAACTCAGTATTCACGTACAATGTGCCCATACCTACAGAAAAGCCTCTTGGACCCATGCCCCAAACCCCACAGGAAGTCGGCTATTTGCATTTCTAATTTTCACTTTTGGCGGCCATTTTGAATTTTTGTCACTTTTTTGCCTTGTATTTGAATGAACTCCTCCTAGGGAATTTATCGGATCTGCTTCAAAATTGGTCAGTACAGTCATGAAGTGGTGCTGAACAAAAATCCTGCTATTTGTGACTGTACGTTGAAGGGCGTGTCCGTGGCGTGCCGTCAAAGTTGGCCATTTTGAATGGAATTCTTTCACTTTTTCGCCTTGTATTTCAACTAACTCCTCCTAGGGAATTTATCGGATCATTGATGTAGGGTTAATAATGTTAGTTAAAGTTGTTACAACATGTAATTCAGTTAAATGTGGTCTTACATGTTAATGTCAAAACAATCAGTAGGACACCACAGGGCACCTCTGCTTCTACAGATTACATAAATTTGCGAATTTTTTTTAAAACTGCGCTTTTTTAAAACTGAGCGCAGTGATGAACGGGACCTCGTGCCGGCTTGCGGCTGCGTCACGTGCGGTCCTAACATGTGCACATCTTGCCAGCACACATGTTACGACGGCACGTGACGCGGCCGCAAGCCGGCGCGATTTTTTTTTAAAACTGCGTGCAGTGATGAACGGGACCTCGTAGTGGCGGCTGCAAGCCGGCGCGAGGTCCCGTTCATCACTGCGCGCAGTTTTAATTAGGGACCGAGCCAAACTTGGCAAGGACCCTATTGAAATCCTCGTGTTTCTTCTTCTTATTAGGGACCGAGCCAAACTTGGCAAGGACCCTATTGAAACCCTCATGTTTATTAGGGACCGAGCCAAACTTGGCAAGGACCCTATTGAAACCCTCGTGATTATTATTATTATTATTATTATTATTTTCCACGACTTCGACTGCATTTTTCCCCCCCTGCACATATTCTAAAACTCAAAATTTTTTGGTGCAATTGTGGGGACTGGTGAAAAATTTGATATTCTAGCCCTCAAATTCACATTCGCCCCTAGGTGGCGCTATAGCAACTGTTCAAAAGTGCAAACTTTGCACAAGCATATCTCGCCACCGGTTTGACCTACACTCATGAAACTTTGCACACACATGCATATCCTCATGATGAACAAAAAAGTCTCTTGAACTGAACACTTCCGGTAGCCATATTTTCCGCCATTTTGAATTTAGTTAAAAACAGTAAATTCCCCAAGGATCCCAGGTTTTTCGACTTTGACAAAATTCCTTTGGCACATATCATCTATGGCCCATTATCTTCAATCTGACTTAAGGATTAGTCTGTACAATAAAGTTTAGAGCACCAATGAGTTCTAAAAGTGGTGTGGTTGAAACCTCGAAAATAGTTAATTGCTCATATCAACGTCAAGTTGGACGCCTATGATGTTGGCCCCAATACAAAAGTTGTTCAGAATCAAATTCTGAACAAGATAAAGTCAACATATTTTCAAATGGGGCGTGGCATCGAAATGGGCGTGGCCTGACACTAAAATCGCCACAGTTCATAGACGCAATGTTTGATTTGAGCGGGACCAACTCAATGGCCATTAGGTACCAAAGTTCTAACTGCTCACCAAAAATTAAGTCGATTTAAAATACAACATGGCCGCCAGAGGCTCAAAATCACTGTGCGGAGACCGTAATAGTTATGAATATGAAATTCACAGGACACGTGTAAACTGGTGCCGATAGCTCACATACCAAAATTCGTGTTTCTATTTTTTGTAGCGCCCCCTACAGGAACTTTAAAAAGCAGCCCCTGCGCCACGTTTCACCAATATGTATGAAACTCAGTATTCACGTACAATGTGCCCATACCTACAGAAAAGCCTCTTGGACCCATGCCCCAAACCCCACAGGAAGTCGGCTATTTGCATTTCTAATTTTCACTTTTGGCGGCCATTTTGAATTTTTTTCACTTTTTTGCCTTGTATTTGAATGAACTCCTCCTAGGGAATTTATCGGATCTGCTTCAAAATTGGTCAGTACAGTCATGAAGTGGTGCTGAACCAAAATCCTGCTATTTGTGACTGTACGTTGAAGGGCGTGTCCGTGGCGTGCCGTCAAAGTTGGCCATTTTGAATGGAATTCTTTCACTTTTTCGCCTTGTATTTCAACTAACTCCTCCTAGGGAATTTATCGGATCATTGATGTAGGGTTAATAATGTTAGTTAAAGTTGTTACAACATGTAATTCAGTTAAATTTGGTCTTACATGTTAATGTCAAAACAATCAGTAGGACACCACAGGGCACCTCTGCTTCTACAGATTACATAAATTTGCGAATTTTTTTTAAAACTGCGCTTTTTTAAAACTGAGCGCAGTGATGAACGGGACCTCGTGCCGGCTTGCGGCTGCGTCACGTGCGGTCCTAACATGTGCACATCTTGCCAGCACACATGTTACGACGGCACGTGACGCGGCCGCAAGCCGGCGCGATTTTTTTTTAAAACTGCGCGCAGTGATGAACGGGACCTCGTAGTGGCGGCTGCAAGCCGGCGCGAGGTCCCGTTCATCACTGCGCGCAGTTTTAATTAGGGACCGAGCCAAACATGGCAAGGTCCCTATTGAAACCCTCGTGTTTATTCTTCTTCTTCTTATTTTTAGGCCACTTCGACTGCATTTTTCCCCCCCTGAACATATTCGAAAACTCATTTTTTTTTGGTGCATTTTGTGGGACTGCTGTAAAATTTGATATTCTAGCCCTCAAATTCACATTCGCCCCTAGGTGGCGCTATACCAACTATGCCAAAATTTCAACGTTTGCACAAGCATAACTCGTCACCGGTTGGACCTAAACTCATGAAACTTTGCACACCTATGCAAATCCTCATGCTGAACAAATTTGCAGATACTAACTTAGCACTTCCGGTAGCCAGATTTCCCGCCATTTTGAATTTAGTTAAAAACAGTAAATTCCCCAAGGATCCCAGGTTTTTCGACTTTGACGAAATTCCTTTGGCACATATCATCTATGGCCCATTATCTTCAATCTGACATAAGGATTAGTCTGTAGGATAAATTTCAAAGTACCCATGAGCCATTGAGTTCAAAAAGGGGTGTGTTTTTCGCCCCAAAAATAGTAAATTGCACATATCTACATTAATTGGACTCCTATGGTGTTGGACCCCTCTACTAAAGTTGTTCACAATCAAATTCTGAACAAGAATAAGTCAACAATTTTTCAAATGGGGCGTGGCATCGAAGTGGGCGTGGCCAGTTACTAAAATAGCCACAGTTCATAGACGCAATGTTTGATTTGAGCGGGACCAACTCAATGGCCGTTAGGTACCAAAGTTCTAACTGCTCACCAAAAATTAAGTCGATTTAAAAAACAACATGGCCGCCAGAGGAGGGTCGATCACTCTGCGGACACCGTAATAGTTATGAATATGAAATTCACAGGACACGTGTAAACTGGTGCCTCTAGCTCACATACCAAAATTCGTGTTTCTCATGTGTGTAGCGCCCCCTACAGGAACTTTGAAAAGCAGCCCCTGCGCCACGTTTCACCAATATGTATGAAAATCGGTAGGCACGTATAAGGTCCCATGACCTACAGGAAAGCCTCTTGGACCCATGCTCCAAACCCCACCGGAAGTCGGAAATTTTAATTTTTTCATTTTCACTCTCGGCGGCCATTTTGAAAATTTTTCACTTTTTTGCCTTTTATTTGAATGAACTCCTCCTAGGGAATTTATCGGATCTGCTTCAAAATTGGTCAGTACAGTCAATAAATGGTGCCGAACCAACGCCGTGCTATTTGTGACTGTACGTTGAAGGGCGTGTCCGTGGCATGCCGTCAAAGTTGGCCATTTTTGAATTCCGTCGCCTTGTATTTGAACTTACTCCTCCTAGGGAATTTATCGGATCTGCTTCAAAATTGGTCTCTACAGTCATGAAGTGGTGCTGAACCAAAATCGTGCTATTTGTGACTGTACGTTGAAGGGCATGTCCGTGGCGTGCCGTCAAAGTTGGCCATTTTTGAATTCCGTCGCCTTGTATTTGAACTAACTCCTCCTAGGGAATTTATCGGATCTGCTTCAAATTTGGTCAGTACAGTCATGAAGTGGTGCTGAACCAAAATCGTGCTATTTGTGACTGTACGTTGAAGGGCGTGTCCGTGGCATGCCGTCAAAGTTGGCCATTTTTGAATTCCGTCGCGTTGTATTTGAACTAACTCCTCCTAGGGAATTTATCGGATCTGCTTCAAATTTGGTCAGTACAGTCATGAAGTGGTGCTGAACCAAAATCGTGCTATTTGGGACTGTACGTTGAAGGGCGTGTCCGTGGCGTGATGTCAAAGTTGGCCATTTTGAATGGAATTTCACTTTTTCGCATTGTATTTGAACGAACTCCTCCTAGGGAATTTATCGCATCTGCTTCACAATTGGTCAGTACAGTCATGAAGTGGTGCTGAACCAAAATCGTGCTATTTGTGACTGTACGTTGAAGGGCGTGTCCGTGGCGTGCCGTCAAAGTTGGCCATTTTTAATGGAATACTTTCACTTTTTCGCCTTGTATTTCAACTAACTCCTCCTAGGGAATTTATCGGATCATTGATGTAGGGTTAATAATGTTAGTTAAAGTTGTTACAACATGTAATTCAGTTAAATGTGGTCTTACATGTTAATGTCAAAACAATCAGTAGGACACCACAGGGCACCTCTGCTTCTATAGATTACATAAATTTGCGAATTTTTTTTAAAACTGCGCTTTTTTAAAACTGCGCGCAGTGATGAACGGGACCTCGTGCCGGCTTGCGGCTGCGTCACGTGCGGTCCTAACATGTGCACATCTTGCCAGCACACATGTTACGACGGCACGTGACGCGGCCGCAAGCCGGCGCGATTTTTTTTTAAAACTGCGCGCAGTGATGAACGGGACCTCGTAGTGGCGGCTGCAAGCCGGCGCGAGGTCCCGTTCATCACTGCGCGCAGTTTTATTAGGGACCGAGCCAAACTTGGCAAGGACCCTATTGAAATCCTCGTGATTATTATTATTAGGGACCGAGCCAAACTTGGCAAGGACCCTATTGAAACCCTCATGATTATTATTCTTCTTCTTCTTATTTTCCCTCATCTTCGACTGCATTTTTCCCCCCCTGCACATATTCGAAAACTCATTTTTATTTGGCACATTTTGTGGGACTGGTGAAAAATTTGATATTCTAGCCCTCAAATTCACATTCGCCCCTAGGTGGCGCTATACCAACTATGCCAAAATTTCAACGTTTGCACAAGCATAACTCGTCACCGGTTGGACCTAAACTCATGAAACTTTGCACACATATGCAAATCCTCATAATGAAGAAATTTGCAGATACTAACTTAGCACTTCCGGTAGCCAGATTTTCCGCCATTTTGAATTTAGTTAAAAACAGTAAATTCCCCAAGGATCCCAGGTTTTTCGACTTTGACAAAATTCCTTTGGCACATATCATCTATGGCCCATTATCTTCAATCTGACATAAGGATTAGTCTGTAGGATAAATTTCAAAGTACCCATGAGCCATTGAGTTCAAAAAGGGGTGTGTTTTTCACCCCAAAAATAGTAAATTGCACATATCTACATTAATTGGACTCCTATGGTTTTGGACCCCTCTACTAAAGTTGTTCAGAATCAAATTCTGAACAAGATAGAGTCAACAATTTTTCAAATGGGGCGTGGCTTCGAAATGGGCGTGGCCTGTTACTAAAATAGCCACAGTTCATAGACGCAATGTTTGATTTGAGCGGGACCAACTCAGTGGCCGTTAAGTACCAAAGTTCTAACTGCTCAATTAAAATTAAGTCGATTGAAAAAACAACATGGCCGCCAGAGGAGGGTCGATCACTCTGCGGACACCGTAATAGTTATGAATATGAAATTCACAGCACACGTGTAAACTGCTGCCGATAGCTCACATACCAAAATTCGTGTTTCTATTTTTTGTAGCGCCCCCTACAGGAACTTTAAAAAGCAGCCCCTGCGCCACGTTTCACCAATATGTATGAAACTCAGTATTCACGTACAATGTGCCCATACCTACAGAAAAGCCTCTTGGACCCATGCCCCAAACCCCACAGGAAGTCGGCTATTTGCATTTCTAATTTTCACTTTTGGCGGCCATTTTGAATTCTTTTCACTTTTTTGCCTTGTATTTGAATGAACTCCTCCTAGGGAATTTATCGTATCTGCTTGAAAATTGGTCAGTACAGTCATGAAGTGGTGCTGAACCAAAATCGTGCTATTTGTGACTGTACGTTGAAGGGCGTGGCCGTGGCGTGCCGTCAAAGTTGGCCATTTTTGAATTCCGTCGCCTTGTATTTGAACTAACTCCTCCTAGGGAATTTATCGGATCTGCTTCAAAATTGGTCAGTACAGTCATGAAGTGGTGCTGAAACAAAATCGTGCTATTTGCGACTGTACGTTGAAGGGCGTGTCCGTGGCGTGCCGTCAAATTTGGCCATTTTTGAATTCCGTCGCATTGTATTTGAACGAACTCCTCCTAGGGAATTTATCGCATCTGCTTCACAATTGGTCAGTACAGTCATGAAGTGGTGCTGAACCAAAATCGTGCTATTTGTGACTGTACGTTGAAGGGCGTGTCCGTGGCGTGCCGTCAAAGTTGGCCATTTTTGAAATCCGTCGCCTTGTATTAAACTTACTCCTCCTAGGGAATTTGTATTTGAACTAACTCCTCCTAGGGAATTTATCGGATCTGCTTCAAAATTGGTCAGTACAGTCATGAAGTGGTGCTGAAACAAAATCGTGCTATTTGTGACTGTACATTGAAGGGCATGGCCGTGGCGTGCTGTCAAAGTTGGCCATTTTGAATGGAATACTTTCACTTTTTCGCCTTGTATTTCAACTAACTCCTCCTAGGGAATTTATCGGATCATTGATGTAGGGTTAATAATGTTAGTTAAAGTTGTTACAACATGTAATTCAGTTAAATGTGGTCTTACATGTTAATGTCAAAACAATCAGTAGGACACCACAGGGCACCTCTGCTTCTACAGATTACATAAATTTGCGAATTTTTTTTAAAACTGCGCTTTTTTAAAACTGCGCGCAGTGATGAACGGGACCTCGTGCCGGCTTGCGGCTGCGTCACGTGCGGTCCTAACATGTGCACATCTTGCCAGCACACATGTTACGACGGCACGTGACGCGGCCGCAAGCCGGCGCGATTTTTTTTTAAAACTGCGCGCAGTGATGAACGGGACCTCGTAGTGGCGGCTGCAAGCCGGCGCGAGGTCCCGTTCATCACTGCGCGCAGTTTTAATTAGGGACCGAGCCAAACTTGGCAAGGACCCTATTGAAACCCTCGTGATTATTAGGGACCGAGCCAAACATGGCAAGGTCCCTATTGAAACCCTCGTGTTTATTATTATTATTATTATTATTATTTTTAGCCACTTCGACTGCATTTTTCCCCCCCTGCACATATTCTAAAACTCAAAATTTTTTGGTGCAATTGTGGGGACTGGTGAAAAATTTGATATTCTAGCCCTCAAATTCACATTCGCCCCTAGGTGGCGCTATAGCAACTGTTCAAAAGTGCAAACTTTGCACAAGCATATCTCGCCACCGGTTTGACCTACACTCATGAAACTTTGCACACACATGCATATCCTCATGATGAACAAAAAAGTCTCTTGAACTGAACACTTCCGGTAGCCATATTTTCCGCCATTTTGAATTCAGTTAAAAACAGTAAATTCCCCAAGAATCCCAGGTTTTTCGACTTTGACCAAAATCCTTTGGCAAATATCATATATGGCCCATTATCTTCAATCTCACTTAAGGATTAGTCTGTACAATAAAGTTTAGAGCACCAATGAGTTCTAAAAGGGGTGTGGTTGAAACCTCGAAAATAGTTAATTGCTCATATCAACGTCAAGTTGGACGCCTATGATGTTGGCCCCAATACAAAAGTTGTTCAGAATCAAATTCTGAACAAGATAAAGTCAACATATTCTCAAATGGGGCGTGGCTTCGAAGTGGGCGTGGCCCGTTACTAAAATAGCCACAGTTCATAGACGCAATGTTTGATTTGAGCGGGACCAACTCAGTGGTCGTTAGGTACCAAAGTTCTAACTGCTCAATTAAAATTGAGTCGATTGAAAAAACAACATGGCCGCCAGAGCCTCAAAATCACTGTGCGGAGATCATAATAGTTATGAATATGAAATTCACAGGACACGTGTAGACTGGTGCCGGTAGCTCACATACCAAAAATCGTGTTTCTCATCTGTGTAGCGCCCCCTACAGGAACTTTAAAAAGCAGCCCCTGCGCCACGTTTAACCAATATGTATGAAACTCAGTATTCACGTACAATGTGCCCATACCTACAGAAAAGCCTCTTGGACCCATGCCCCAAACCCCACAGGAAGTCGGCTATTTGCATTTTTAATTTTCACTCTCGGCGGCCATTTTGAATTTTTTTCACTTTTTTGCCTTGTATTTCAACTAACTCCTCCTAGGGAATTTATCGAATCTGCTTCCAAATTGGTCAGTACAGTCATGAAATGGTGCTGAATAAACGCTGTGCTATTTGGGACTGTGCGTTTAAGGGTGTGTCCGTGGCGTGCCGTCAAAGTTGGCCATTTTTGAATGGAATTTCACTTTTTCGCTTTGTATTTGAACAAACTCCTCCTAGGGAATTTATCGCATCTGCTTCCAAATTGGTTAGTACAGTCAAAAAATGGTGCTGAACCAACGCCGTGCTATTTGTGACTGTACGTTGAAGGGCGTGGCCGTGGCGTGCCGTCAAAGTTGGCCATTTTTGAATTCCGTCGCCTTGTATTTGAACTAACTCCTCCTAGGGAATTTATCGGATCATTGATGTAGGGTTAATAATGTTAGTTAAAGTTGTTACAACATGTAATTCAGTTAAATGTGGTCTTACATGTTAATGTCAAAACAATCAGTAGGACACCACAGGGCACCTCTGCTTCTACAGATTACATAAATTTGCGAATTTTTTTTAAAACCGCTTTTTTAAAACTGAGCGCAGTGATGAACGGGACCTCGTGCCGGCTTGCGGCTGCGTCACGTGCGGTCCTAACATGTGCACATCTTGCCAGCACACATGTTACGACGGCACGTGACGCGGCCGCAAGCCGGCGCGATTTTTTTTTAAAACTGCGCGCAGTGATGAACGGGACCTCGTAGTGGCGGCTGCAAGCCGGCGCGAGGTCCCGTTCATCACTGCGCGCAGTTTTAATTAGGGACCGAGCCAAACTTGGCAAGGACCCTATTGAAACCCTCGTGTTTCTTCTTCTTATTATTTTACCTC
The DNA here is from genome assembly GCF_964030765.1 of Micromesistius poutassou. Classification (NCBI taxonomy): domain Eukaryota; kingdom Metazoa; phylum Chordata; class Actinopteri; order Gadiformes; family Gadidae; genus Micromesistius; species Micromesistius poutassou. The sequence continues at coordinate 16,621,072 of NC_140271.1, read as the reverse complement.
ATCTTCGACTGCATTTTTCCCCCCCTGCACATATTCGAAAACTCATTTTTATTTGGCACATTTTGTGGGACTGGTGAAAAATTTGATATTCTAGCCCTCAAATTCACATTCGCCCCTAGGTGGCGCTATACCAACTATGCCAAAATTTCAACGTTTGCACAAGCATAACTCATCACCGGTTGGACCTAAACTCATGAAACTTTGCACACATATGCAAATCCTCATAATGAAGAAATTTGCAGATACTAACTTAGCACTTCCGGTAGCCAGATTTCCCGCCATTTTGAATTTAGTTAAAAACAGTAAATTCCCCAAGGATCCCAGGTTTTTCGACTTTGACATAAATCCTTTGGCACATATCATCTATGGCCCATTATCTTCAATCTGACATAAGGATTAGTCTGTAGGATAAATTTCAAAGTACCCATGAGCCATTGAGTTCTAAAAGGGGTGTGTTTTTCACCCCAAAAATAGTAAATTGCACATATCTACATTAATTGGACTCCTATGGTGTTGAACCTCTCTACTAAAGTTGTTCAGAATCAAATTCTGAACAAGATTAAGTCAACACTTTTTCAAATGGGGCGTGGCATCGAAGTGGGCGTGGCCCGTTACTAAAATAGCCACAGTTCATAGACGCAATGTTTGATTTGAGCGGGACCAACTCAATGGCCGTTAGGTACCAAAGTTCTAACTGCTGGCCGTTAGGTACCAAAGTTCTAACTGCTCACAAAAAATTTAGTCGATTTAAAAAACAACATGGCCGCCAGAGGAGGGTCGATCACTCTGCGGACACCGTAATAGTTATGAATATGAAATTCACAGGACACGTGTAAACTGATGCCGATAGCTCACATACCAAAATTCGTGTTTCTATTTTTTGTAGCGCCCCCTACAGGAACTTTAAAATGCAGCCCCTACGTCACATTTCACCAATATGTATGAAACTCAGTATTCACGTACAATGTGCCCATACCTACAGAAAAGCCTCTTGGACCCATGCTCCAAACTCCACAGGAAGTCGGCTATTTGCATTTCTAATTTTCACTTTTGGCGGCCATTTTGAATTTTTTTCACTTTTTTGCCTTGTATTTGAATGAACTCCTCCTAGGGAATTTACTGGATTTGCTTCAAAATTGGTCAGTACAGTCATGAAGTGGTGCTAAACCAAAATCGTGCTATTTGTGACTGTACGTTGAAGGGCGTGTCCGTGGCATGCCGTCAAAGTTGGCCATTTTGAATGGAATTTCACTTTTTCGCATTGTATTTGAACGAACTCCTCCTAGGGCATTTATCGCATCTGCTTCACAATTGGTCAGTACAGTCATGAAGTGGTGCTGAACCAAAATCGTGCTATTTGTGACTGTACGTTGAAGGGCGTGTCCGTGGCGTGCCGTCAAAGTTGGCCATTTTTGAATTCCGTCGCCAAAAGTTGGCCATTTTTGAATTCCGTCGCCTTGTATTTGAACTAACTCCTCCTAGGGAATTTATCGGATCTGCTTCAAAATTGGTCAGTACAGTCATGAAGTGGTGCTGAACCAAAATCGTGCTATTTGTGACTGTACGTTGAAGGGCGTGTCCGTGGCGTGCCGTCAAAGTTGGCCATTTTTGAATTCCGTCACCTTGTATTTGAACTAACTCCTCCTAGGGAATTTATCGGATCTGCTTCAAAATTGGTCAGTACAGTCATGAAGTGGTGCCGAACCAACGCCGTGCTATTTGTGACTGTACGTTGAAGGGCGTGTCCGTGGCGTGCCGTCAAAGTTGGCCATTTTTGAATTCCGTCGCCTTGTATTTGAACTAACTCCTCCTAGGGAATTTATCGAATCTGCTTCCAAATTGGTCAGTACAGTCATGAAATGGTGCTGAATAAACGCCGTGCTATTTGTGACTGTACGTTGAAGGGCGTGGCCGTGGCGTGCCGTCAAAGTTGGCCATTTTTGAATTCCGTCGCCTTGTATTTGAACTAACTCCTCCTAGGGAATTTATCGGATCATTGATGTAGGGTTAATAAACATGTAATTCAGTTAAATGTGCTCTTACATGTTAATGTCAAAACAATCAGTAGGACACCACAGGGCACCTCTGCTTCTACAGATTACATAAATTCGCGATTCTTTTTTAAAACTGCGCTTTTTAAAAACTGCGCGCAGTGATGAACGGGACCTCGTGCCGGCTTGCGGCTGCGTCACGTGCGGTCCTAACATGTGCACATCTTGCCAGCACACATGTTACGACGGCACGTGACGCGGCCGCAAGCCGGCGCAAATTTTTTTTAAAACTGCGCGCAGTGATGAACGGGACCTCGTACCGGCGGCCGCAAGCCGGCGCGAGGTCCCGTTCATCACTGCGCGCAGTTTTAATTCTTCTTCTTATTATTTTTAGCCACTTCGACTGCATTTTTCCCCCCCTGCACATATTCGAAAACTCATTTTTATTTGGCACATTTTGTGGGACTGGTGAAAAATTTGATATTCTAGCCCTCAAATTCACATTCGCCCCTAGGTGGCGCTATACCAACTATGCCAAAATTTCAACGTTTGCACAAGCATAACTCGTCACCGGTTGGACCTAAACTCATGAAACTTTGCACACATATGCAAATCCTCATGCTGAACAAATTTGCAGATACTAACTTAGCACTTCCGGTAGCCAGATTTCCCGCCATTTTGAATTTAGTTAAAAACAGTAAATTCCCCAAGGATCCCAGGTTTTTCGACTTTGACAAAATTCCTTTGGCACATATCATCTATGGCCCATTATCTTCAATCTGACATAAGGATTAGTCTGTAGGATAAATTTCAAAGTACCCATGAGCCATTGAGTTCTGAAATGGGTGTGTTTTTCACCCCGAAAATAGTAAATTGCACATATCTACATGAAGTTGGACTCCTAGGACTTTGGACCCCTCTACTAAAGTTGTTCAGAATCAAATTCTGAACAAGATAAAGTCAATAATTTTTCAAATGGGGCGTGGCTTCGAAATGGGCGTGGCCTGTTACTAAAATAGCCACAGTTCATAGACGCAATGTTTGATTTGAGCGGGACCAACTCAGTGGCCGTTAAGTACCAAAGTTCTAACTGCTCAATTAAAATTAAGTCGATTGAAAAAACAACATGGCCGCCAGAGGAGGGTCGATCACTCTGCGGACACCGTAATAGTTATGAATATGAAATTCACAGCACACGTGTAAACTGCTGCCGATAGCTCACATACCAAAATTCGTGTTTCTATTTTTTGTAGCGCCCCCTACAGGAACTTTAAAAAGCAGCCCCTGCGCCACGTTTCACCAATATGTATGAAACTCAGTATTCACGTACAATGTGCCCATACCTACAGAAAAGCCTCTTGGACCCATGCCCCAAACCCCACAGGAAGTCGGCTATTTGCATTTCTAATTTTCACTTTTGGCGGCCATTTTGAATTCTTTTCACTTTTTTGCCTTGTATTTGAATGAACTCCTCCTAGGGAATTTATCGTATCTGCTTGAAAATTGGTCAGTACAGTCATGAAGTGGTGCTGAACCAAAATCGTGCTATTTGTGACTGTACGTTGAAGGGCGTGGCCGTGGCGTGCCGTCAAAGTTGGCCATTTTTGAATTCCGTCGCCTTGTATTTGAACTAACTCCTCCTAGGGAATTTATCGGATCTGCTTCAAAATTGGTCAGTACAGTCATGAAGTGGTGCTGAAACAAAATCGTGCTATTTGCGACTGTACGTTGAAGGGCGTGTCCGTGGCGTGCCGTCAAATTTGGCCATTTTTGAATTCCGTCGCATTGTATTTGAACGAACTCCTCCTAGGGAATTTATCGCATCTGCTTCACAATTGGTCAGTACAGTCATGAAGTGGTGCTGAACCAAAATCGTGCTATTTGTGACTGTACGTTGAAGGGCGTGTCCGTGGCGTGCCGTCAAAGTTGGCCATTTTTGAAATCCGTCGCCTTGTATTAAACTTACTCCTCCTAGGGAATTTGTATTTGAACTAACTCCTCCTAGGGAATTTATCGGATCTGCTTCAAAATTGGTCAGTACAGTCATGAAGTGGTGCTGAAACAAAATCGTGCTATTTGTGACTGTACATTGAAGGGCATGGCCGTGGCGTGCTGTCAAAGTTGGCCATTTTGAATGGAATACTTTCACTTTTTCGCCTTGTATTTCAACTAACTCCTCCTAGGGAATTTATCGGATCATTGATGTAGGGTTAATAATGTTAGTTAAAGTTGTTACAACATGTAATTCAGTTAAATGTGGTCTTACATGTTAATGTCAAAACAATCAGTAGGACACCACAGGGCACCTCTGCTTCTACAGATTACATAAATTTGCGAATTTTTTTTAAAACTGCGCTTTTTTAAAACTGCGCGCAGTGATGAACGGGACCTCGTGCCGGCTTGCGGCTGCGTCACGTGCGGTCCTAACATGTGCACATCTTGCCAGCACACATGTTACGACGGCACGTGACGCGGCCGCAAGCCGGCGCGATTTTTTTTTAAAACTGCGCGCAGTGATGAACGGGACCTCGTAGTGGCGGCTGCAAGCCGGCGCGAGGTCCCGTTCATCACTGCGCGCAGTTTTAATTAGGGACCGAGCCAAACTTGGCAAGGACCCTATTGAAACCCTCGTGTTTCTTCTTCTTCTTATTTTTAGGCCACTTCGACTGCATTTTTCCCCCCCTGCACATATTCGAAAACTCATTTTTTTTTGGTGCATTTTGTGGGACTGCTGTAAAATTTGATATTCTAGCCCTCAAATTCACATTCTCCCCTAGGTGGCGCTATACCAACTATGCCAAAATTTCAACGTTTGCACAAGCATAACTCGTCACCGGTTGGACCTAAACTCATGAAACTTTGCACACATATGCAAATCCTCATAATGAAGAAATTAGCAGATACTAACTTAGCACTTCCGGTAGCCAGATTTCCCGCCATTTTGAATTTAGTTAAAAACAGTAAATTCCCCAAGGATCCCAGGTTTTTCGACTTTGACAAAATTCCTTTGGCACATATCATCTATGGCCCATTATCTTCAATCTGACATAAGGATTAGTCTGTAGGATAAATTTCAAAGTACCCATGAGCCATTGAGTTCAAAAAGGGGTGTGTTTTTCACCCCAAAAATAGTAAATTGCACATATCTACATTAATTGGACTCCTATGGTGTTGGACCTCTCTACTAAAGTTGTTCATAATCAAATTCTGAACAAGAATAAGTCAACAATTTTTCAAATGGGGCGTGGCATCGAAGTGGGCGTGGCCCGTTACTAAAATAGCCACAGTTCATAGACGCAATGTTTGATTTGAGCAGGACCAACTCATTGGCCGTTAGGTACCAAAGTTCTAACTGCTCACCAAAAATTAAGTCGATTTAAAAAAACAACATGGCCGCCAGAGGAGGGTCGATCACTCTGCGGACACCGTAATAGTTATGAATATGAAATTCACAGGACACGTGTAAACTGGTGCCTCTAGCTCACATACCAAAATTCGTGTTTCTCATGTGTGTAGCGCCCCCTACAGGAACTTTAAAAAGCAGCCCCTGCGCCACGTTTCACCAATATGTATGAAAATCGGTAGGCACGTATAAGGTCCCATGACCTACAGAAAAGCCTCTTGGACCCATGCTCCAAACCCCACCGGAAGTCGGAAATTTTAATTTTTTCATTTTCACTCTCGGCGGCCATTTTGAAATTTTTTCACTTTTTTGCCTTGTATTTGAATGAACTCCTCCTAGGGAATTTATCGGATTTGCTTCAAAATTGGCCAGTACAGTCATGAAGTGGTGCTAAACCAGAATTGTGCTATTTGTGACTGTACGTTGAAGGGCGTGTCCGTGGCATGCCGTCAAAGTTGGCCATTTTTGAATTCCGTCGCGTTGTATTTGAACTAACTCCTCCTAGGGAATTTATCGGATCTGCTTCAAATTTGGTCAGTACAGTCATGAAGTGGTGCTGAACCAAAATCGTGCTATTTGGGACTGTACGTTGAAGGGCGTGTCCGTGGCGTGATGTCAAAGTTGGCCATTTTGAATGGAATTTCACTTTTTCGCATTGTATTTGAACGAACTCCTCCTAGGGAAATTATCGCATCTGCTTCACAATTGGTCAGTACAGTCATGAAGTGGTGCTGAACCAAAATCGTGCTATTTGTGACTGTACGTTGAAGGGCGTGTCCGTGGCGTGCCGTCAAAGTTGGCCATTTTTGAATTCCGTCGCCAAAAGTTGGCCATTTTTGAATTCCGTCCCCTTTTATTTGAACTAACTCCTCATAGGGAATTTATCGGATCTGCTTCACAATTGGTCAGTACAGTCATTAAGTGGTGCTGAACCAAAATCGTGCTATTTGTGATTGTACGTTGAAGGGCGTGGCCGTGGCGTGCCGTCAAAGTTGGCCGTTTTGAATTCCGTGGTCTTATTTTCGCTTTTTTCCCCTTGTATTTGAACGAACTCCTCCTAGGGTATTTATCGGATCTGCTTCACAATTAGTCAGTACAGTCAAAACATGGTGCTCAACCAACGCCGTGTTATTTGTGACTGTACATTGAAGGGCATGGCCGTGGCGTGCTGTCAAAGTTGGCCATTTTGAATGGAATTCTTTCACTTTTTCGCCTTGTATTTCAACTAACTCCTCCTAGGGAATTCATCGGATCATTGATGTAGGGTTAATGAACATGTAATTCAGTTAAATGTGGTCTTACATGTTAATGTCAAAACAATCAGTAGGACACCACAGGGCACCTCTGCTTCTACAGATTACATAAATTCGCGAACTTTTTTTAAAACCGCTTTTTAAAAACTGCGCGCAGTGATGAACGGGACCTCGTGCCGGCTTGCGGCTGCGTCACGTGCGGTCCTAACATGTGCACATCTTGCCAGCACACATGTTACGACGGCACGTGACGCGGCCGCAAGCCGGCGCGATTTTTTTTTAAAACTGCGCGCAGTGATGAACGGGACCTCGTAGTGGCGGCTGCAAGCCGGCGCGAGGTCCCGTTCATCACTGCGCGCAGTTTTAATTAGGGACCGAGCCAAACTTGGCAAGGACCCTATTGAAACCCTCGTGATTATTCTTATTATTATTATTATTATTTTTAGTCGACTTCGACTGCATTTTTCCCCCCCTGCACATATTCTAAAACTCAAATTTTTTTGGTGCAATTGTGGGGACTGGTGAAAAATTTGATATTCTAGCCCTCAAATTCACATTCGCCCCTAGGTGGCGCTATAGCAACTGTTCAAAAGTGCAAACTTTGCACAAGCATATCTCGCCACCGGTTTGACCTACACTCATGAAACTTTGCACACACATGCATATCCTCATGATGAACAAAAAAGTCTCTTGAACTGAACACTTCCGGTAGCCATATTTTCCGCCATTTTGAATTTAGTTAAAAACTGTAAATTCCCCAAGGATCCCAGGTTTTTTGACTTTGACAAAATTCCTTTGGCACATATCATCTATGGCCCATTATCTTCAATCTGACTTAAGGATTAGTCTGTACAATAAAGTTTAGAGCACCAATGAGTTCTAAAAGTGGTGTGGTTGAAACCTCGAAAATAGTTAATTGCTCATATCAACGTCAAGTTGGACGCCTATGATGTTGGCCCCAATACAAAAGTTGTTCAGAATCAAATTCTGAACAAGATAAAGTCAACATATTTTCAAATGGGGCGTGGCATCGAAATGGGCGTGGCCTGACACTAAAATCGCCACAGTTCATAGACGCAATGTTTGATTTGAGCGGGACCAACTCAATGGCCATTAGGTACCAAAGTTCTAACTGCTCACCAAAAATTAAGTCGATTTAAAATACAACATGGCCGCCAGAAGCTCAAAATCACTGTGCGGAGACCGTAATAGTTATGAATATGAAATTCACAGGACACGTGTAAACTGGTGCCGATAGCTCACATACCAAAATTCGTGTTTCTATTTTTTGTAGCGCCCCCTACAGGAACTTTAAAAAGCAGCCCCTGCGCCACGTTTCACCAATATGTATGAAACTCAGTATTCACGTACAATGTGCCCATACCTACAGAAAAGCCTCTTGGACCCATGCCCCAAACCCCACAGGAAGTCGGCTATTTGCATTTCTAATTTTCACTTTTGGCGGCCATTTTGAATTTTTTTCACTTTTTTGCCTTGTATTTGAATGAACTCCTCCTAGGGAATTTATCGGATCTGCTTCAAAATTGGTCAGTACAGTCATGAAGTGGTGCTGAACAAAAATCCTGCTATTTGTGACTGTACGTTGAAGGGCGTGTCCGTGGCGTGCCGTCAAAGTTGGCCATTTTGAATGGAATTCTTTCACTTTTTCGCCTTGTATTTCAACTAACTCCTCCTAGGGAATTTATCGGATCATTGATGTAGGGTTAATAATGTTAGTTAAAGTTGTTACAACATGTAATTCAGTTAAATGTGGTCTTACATGTTAATGTCAAAACAATCAGTAGGACACCACAGGGCACCTCTGCTTCTACAGATTACATAAATTTGCGAATTTTTTTTAAAACTGCTCTTTTTTAAAACTGAGCGCAGTGATGAACGGGACCTCGTGCCGGCTTGCGGCTGCGTCACGTGCGGTCCTAACATGTGCACATCTTGCCAGCACACATGTTACGACGGCACGTGACGCGGCCGCAAGCCGGCGCGATTTTTTTTTAAAACTGCGCGCAGTGATGAACGGGACCTCGTAGTGGCGGCTGCAAGCCGGCGCGAGGTCCCGTTCATCACTGCGCGCAGTTTTAATTCTTCTTCTTATTATTTTCCAGGATTTCGACTGCATTTTCCCCCCCCTGCACATATTCGAAAACTCATTTTTTCTTGGCACATTTTGTGGGACTGGTGAAAAATTTGATATTCTAGCCCTCAAATTCACATTCGCCCCTAGGTGGCGCTATACCAACTATGCCAAAATTTCAACGTTTGCACAAGCATAACTCGTCACCGGTTGGACCTAAACTCATGAAACTTTGCACACATATGCAAATCCTCATAATGAACAAATTTGCAGATACTAACTTAGCACTTCCGGTAGCCAGATTTCCCGCCATTTTGAATTTAGTTAAAAACAGTAAATTCCCCAAGGATCCCAGGTTTTTCGACTTTGACAAAAATCCTTTGGCACATATCATCTATGGCCCATTATCTTCAATCTGACATAAGGATTAGTCTGTAGGATAAATTTCAAAGTACCCATGAGCCATTGAGTTCTAAAATGGGTGTGTTTTTCACCCCGAAAATAGTAAATTGCACATATCTACATGAAGTTGGACTCCTAGGACTTTGGACCCCTCTACTAAAGTTGTTCAGAATCAAATTCTGAACAAGATAAAGTCAACAATTTTTCAAATGGGGCGTGGCATCGAAGTGGGCGTGGCCCGTTACTAAAATAGCCAAAGTTCATAGACGCAATGTTTGATTTGAGCGGGACCAACTCAATGGCCGTTAGGTACCAAAGTTCTAACTGCTCACCAAAAATTAAGTGGATTTAAAAAACAACATGGCCGCCAGAGGAGGGTCGATCACTCTGCAGACACCGTAATAGTTATGAATATGAAATTCACTGGACACGTGTAGACTGGTGCCGATAGCTCACATACCAAAATTTGTGTTTCTCATGTGTGTAGCGCCCCCTACAGGAACTTTAAAAAGCAGCCCCTGCGCCACGTTTCACCAATATGTATGAAAATCGGTAGGCACGTATAACGTGCCAATACCTACAGAAAAGCCTCTTGGACCCATGCTCCAAACCCCACGGGAAGTCGTAAATCTTAATTTCTTCATTTTCACTCTCGGCGGCCATTTTGAAAAAATTTCACATTTTTGCCTTGTATTTGAATGAACTCCTCCTAGGGAATTTATCGGATCTGCTTCAAAATTGGTCAGTACAGTCAATAAATGGTGCCGAACCAACGCCGTGCTATTTGTGACTGTACGTTGAAGGGCGTGTCCGTGGCGTGCCGTCAAAGTTGGCCATTTTTTAATTCCGTCGCCTTGTATTTGAACTAACTCCTCCTAGGGAATTTATCGAATCTGCTTCCAAATTGGTCAGTACAGTCATGAAGTGGTGCTGAATAAACGCCGTGCTATTTCGGACTGTACGTTGAAGGGCGTGTCCGTGGCGTGATGTCAAAGTTGGCCATTTTGAATGGAATTTCACTTTTTCGCATTGTATTTGAACAAACTCCTCCTAGGGAATTTATCACATCTGCTTCCAAATTGGTCAGTACAGTCGAAAAATGGTGCTGAACCAACGCCGTGCTATTTGTGATTGTACGTTGAAGGGCGTGTCCGTGGCGTGCCGTCAAAGTTGGCCATTTTTGAAATCCGTCGCCTTGTATTAAACTTACTCCTCCTAGGGAATTTGTATTTGAACTAACTCCTCCTAGGGAATTTATCGGATCTGCTTCAAAATTGGTCAGTACAGTCATGAAGTGGTGCTGAAACAAAATCGTGCTATTTGTGACTGTACATTGAAGGGCATGGCCGTGGCGTGCTGTCAAAGTTGGCCATTTTGAATGGAATACTTTCACTTTTTCGCCTTGTATTTCAACTAACTCCTCCTAGGGAATTTATCGGATCATTGATGTAGGGTTAATAATGTTAGTTAAAGTTGTTACAACATGTAATTCAGTTAAATGTGGTCTTACATGTTAATGTCAAAACAATCAGTAGGACACCACAGGGCACCTCTGCTTCTACAGATTACATAAATTTGCGAATTTTTTTTAAAACTGCGCTTTTTTAAAACTGCGCGCAGTGATGAACGGGACCTCGTGCCGGCTTGCGGCTGCGTCACGTGCGGTCCTAACATGTGCACATCTTGCCAGCACACATGTTACGACGGCACGTGACGCGGCCGCAAGCCGGCGCGATTTTTTTTTAAAACTGCGCGCAGTGATGAACGGGACCTCGTAGTGGCGGCTGCAAGCCGGCGCGAGGTCCCGTTCATCACTGCGCGCAGTTTTAATTAGGGACCGAGCCAAACTTGGCAAGGACCCTATTGAAACCCTCGTGATTATTATTATTATTATTATTATTATTATTATTTTCCACGACTTCGACTGCATTTTTCCCCCCCTGCACATATTCTAAAACTCAAAATTTTTTGGTGCAATTGTGGGGACTGGTGAAAAATTTGATATTCTAGCCCTCAAATTCACATTCGCCCCTAGGTGGCGCTATAGCAACTGTTCAAAAGTGCAAACTTTGCACAAGCATATCTCGCCACCGGTTTGACCTACACTCATGAAACTTTGCACACACATGCATATCCTCATGATGAACAAAAAAGTCTCTTGAACTGAACACTTCCGGTAGCCATATTTTCCGCCATTTTGAATTTAGTTAAAAACAGTAAATTCCGCAAGGATCCCAGGTTTTTCGACTTTGACAAAATTCCTTTGGCACATATCATCTATGGCCCATTATCTTCAATCTGACTTAAGGATTAGTCTGTACAATAAAGTTTAGAGCACCAATGAGTTCTAAAAGTGGTGTGGTTGAAACCTCGAAAATAGTTAATTGCTCATATCAACGTCAAGTTGGACGCCTATGATGTTGGCCCCAATACAAAAGTTGTTCAGAATCAAATTCTGAACAAGATAAAGTCAACATATTTTCAAATGGGGCGTGGCATCGAAATGGGCGTGGCCTGACACTAAAATCGCCACAGTTCATAGACGCAATGTTTGATTTGAGCGGGACCAACTCAATGGCCATTAGGTACCAAAGTTCTAACTGCTCACCAAAAATGAAGTCGATTTAAAATACAACATGGCCGCCAGAGGCTCAAAATCACTGTGCGGAGACCGTAATAGTTATGAATATGAAATTCACAGGACACGTGTAAACTGGTGCCGATAGCTCACATACCAAAATTCGTGTTTCTATTTTTTGTAGCGCCCCCTACAGGAACTTTAAAAAGCAGCCCCTGCGCCACGTTTCACCAATATGTATGAAACTCAGTATTCACGTACAATGTGCCCATACCTACAGAAAAGCCTCTTGGACCCATGCCCCAAACCCCACAGGAAGTCGGCTATTTGCATTTCTAATTTTCACTTTTGGCGGCCATTTTGAATTTTTTTCACTTTTTTGCCTTGTATTTGAATGAACTCCTCCTAGGGAATTTATCGGATCTGCTTCAAAATTGGTCAGTACAGTCATGAAGTGGTGCTGAACAAAAATCCTGCTATTTGTGACTGTACGTTGAAGGGCGTGTCCGTGGCGTGCCGTCAAAGTTGGCCATTTTGAATGGAATTCTTTCACTTTTTCGCCTTGTATTTCAACTAACTCCTCCTAGGGAATTTATCGGATCATTGATGTAGGGTTAATAATGTTAGTTAAAGTTGTTACAACATGTAATTCAGTTAAATGTGGTCTTACATGTTAATGTCAAAACAATCAGTAGGACACCACAGGGCACCTCTGCTTCTACAGATGACATAAATTTGCGAATTTTTTTTAAAACTGCGCTTTTTTAAAACTGAGCGCAGTGATGAACGGGACCTCGTGCCGGCTTGCGGCTGCGTCACGTGCGGTCCTAACATGTGCACATCTTGCCAGCACACATGTTACGACGGCACGTGACGCGGCCGCAAGCCGGCGCGATTTTTTTTTAAAACTGCGCGCAGTGATGAACGGGACCTCGTAGTGGCGGCTGCAAGCCGGCGCGAGGTCCCGTTCATCACTGCGCGCAGTTTTAATTATTATTATTTTCCACGACTTCGACTGCATTTTTCCCCCCCTGCACATATTCTAAAACTCAAAATTTTTTGGTGAAATTGTGGGGACTGGTGAAAAATTTGATATTCTAGCCCTCAAATTCACATTCGCCCCTAGGTGGCGCTATAGCAACTGTTCAAAAGTGCAAACTTTGCACAAGCATATCTCGCCACCGGTTTGACCTACACTCATGAAACTTTGCACACACATGCATATCCTCATGATGAACAAAAAAGTCTCTTGAACTGAACACTTCCGGTAGCCATATTTTCCGCCATTTTGAATTTAGTTAAAAACAGTAAATTCCCCAAGGATCCCAGGTTTTTCGACTTTGACAAAATTCCTTTGGCACATATCATCTATGGCCCATTATCTTCAATCTGACTTAAGGATTAGTCTGTACAATAAAGTTTAGAGCACCAATGAGTTCTAAAAGTGGTGTGGTTGAAACCTCGAAAATAGTTAATTGCTCATATCAACGTCAAGTTGGACGCCTATGATGTTGGCCCCAATACAAAAGTTGTTCAGAATCAAATTCTGAACAAGATAAAGTCAACATATTTTCAAATGGGGCGTGGCATCGAAATGGGCGTGGCCTGACACTAAAATCGCCACAGTTCATAGACGCAATGTTTGATTTGAGCGGGACCAACTCAATGGCCATTAGGTACCAAAGTTCTAACTGCTCACCAAAAATTAAGTCGATTTAAAATACAACATGGCCGCCAGAGGCTCAAAATCACTGTGCGGAGACCGTAATAGTTATGAATATGAAATTCACAGGACACGTGTAAACTGGTGCCGATAGCTCACATACCAAAATTCGTGTTTCTATTTTTTGTAGCGCCCCCTACAGGAACTTTAAAAAGCAGCCCCTGCGCCACGTTTCACCAATATGTATGAAACTCAGTATTCACGTACAATGTGCCCATACCTACAGAAAAGCCTCTTGGACCCATGCCCCAAACCCCACAGGAAGTCGGCTATTTGCATTTCTAATTTTCACTTTTGGCGGCCATTTTGAATTTTTTTCACTTTTTTGCCTTGTATTTGAATGAACTCCTCCTAGGGAATTTATCGGATCTGCTTCAAAATTGGTCAGTACAGTCATGAAGTGGTGCTGAACAAAAATCCTGCTATTTGTGACTGTACGTTGAAGGGCGTGTCCGTGGCGTGCCGTCAAAGTTGGCCATTTTGAATGGAATTCTTTCACTTTTTCGCCTTGTATTTCAACTAACTCCTCCTAGGGAATTTATCGGATCATTGATGTAGGGTTAATAATGTTAGTTAAAGTTGTTACAACATGTAATTCAGTTAAATGTGGTCTTACATGTTAATGTCAAAACAATCAGTAGGACACCACAGGGCACCTCTGCTTCTACAGATTACATAAATTTGCGAATTTTTTTTAAAACTGCGCGCAGTGATGAACGGGACCTCGTGCCGGCTTGCGGCTGCGTCACGTGCGGTCCTAACATGTGCACATCTTGCCAGCACACATGTTACGACGGCACGTGACGCGGCCGCAAGCCGGCGCGATTTTTTTTTAAAACTGCGCGCAGTGATGAACGGGACCTCGTAGTGGCGGCTGCAAGCCGGCGCGAGGTCCCGTTCATCACTGCGCGCAGTTTTAATTTCTTTTTGAAGTTCCGATTTTAAACTCAAAATTTTTACTTACTAAAAAATTCACATGTGGCCCTAATGCTCTTCTGTCATTTCCCATGTTTTCAGCAACACTTTTTTTAACAGCAATTGCCATAACATTCAATTCAATGTACTCCAAAACTGCCCAAAACAAACAAAGAATCAAAGAACCAATCACCATTCAGGAGAAGTTTATTCTCGATTGATCCCGGAGTCAGAATGAACAGACAAAAGCGCTACACAAAAGGGGAGTTGTGTAGCGATAGGAGACTGGGGGGAATGAACACACACTGGAGCGCTGGAGGTGGTGGTCCTAGTGGTGGGAGCTGCTGTATCCGTCCGGGAGGGGGTTGGTGTGGTCGTTGTGGAAGAGGGAGTGGTTTCCGTCTCCCCACGGGAATTTCTGGAAGAATAGTGTGGATGTGTTCAGCTCATCGTTAGCATCCAACACAACACAGGCTGCACTAAGCTGTGCTTCAGACGTTAAAGTAGGGCTGGGACAAAATATCGGTATGGCGATATATCGTCGCCCTTCTTCGTGCGATATGAGTATTGATACACTGGCGCCAAATATTAATACAATATCTTTCTAGAAAAATAAAGCTTTTGCATTTTATGCTTTTTTTTCCTGAGGAGTTAGACAGGAAATTTCTCCCCAAATTTCAATTTTTTTTATTAATGAAATAAGGCGCTCTAAGCAGATTTCCCTACCCCCAGCATCACTGCTTCATTGCTCCTCCAGGTGGCGCTCAACACATGAATGAAGCAAACTTGAATGGATGTTAACTATCCAAAGACTAAAAAAACATTTTCACAGTCATTTTGTTTACATCTTTAGACAAACATCGTGATGCATCATTATAGGATTGTCTAACAATATATAGATTATTGCAGAATCGCTGTATCGTGACATTATCGGCATGGCGGCGGGCCATGTATCTCGTATCGTGCGGTACCCTGTGGCTCCCGCCCCTACGTTAAAGGCGTTAGTGGCGGAGCCAGACCTTTTTTTAAGGGGTGGCACGAGGGTGGCTGAGGCTTTATAGGGGTGTCCAAATGGAATTGTTGAGGGGGGTGGGGGGGCGAACGCGATTGTCGACGGGGGGGGGGGGGGAGCGAACGCGATTGTCGACGGGGGGGGGGGGGGGGGGCGGCGATCGCGCTTTCAACGAAACATACGGTGAACTGACTAGGGGTGGCCCGGGTGGCCAGTGCCACCCGGGCCACCCCTCTGGCTCCGCCACTGAAAGGCGTACAGTGAGCGATCCCAGTCCACACCACCACCACCGACCTTGGTTCTCAGGCGGAGGTGGGTGTAGGGCACAAACTCGGGCGCCTCGTGGGAGTGGGCCTGCATCTTCAGGTAAGCGTTGGCAATGCAGACAGCAACGCCGGGCAACGCCACCACGAAGCTGAGGATCTTCCAGGTCCTAGCTGTTAGGACACCAGAAGCACACAGATGGTGAGTATCAGTGTTGTGCAAAAGAACTAGTTCATTTTTCTATGAACTTTGAACTGAACATAACATTACATTTTAACTAAAGAACTTGAACTTTAACTAGTTCAGATTTTGTGACATTCTGAATTGATGCTTAGGTCCAGGTGACATGATTATTAAATATAGTTACTGCCTTAGTTGTGATGAATGAAACAGGTGGATAAATAATATCCACAACAATTTGAGATTGTAGTGATGGGGCAGCAGGTAATGGAGAGGATTCATTTTAAAAGATAAGCACGGAATACTGTTTTTCTTCAGTTTCTAAAAAAAACTGTTAATGAACTGAACATGAACTAGTTCAAAGCTGAATTGGTGAA
>NC_140271.1:16592317-16597317 GCF_964030765.1 Micromesistius poutassou | reverse complement strand
ACAGGGACCGTATATGGGTAAGGTGTTTGCCGGCCCGCCCTCTGGCTGTCTCGTTGGGTTTGGTGTGTGTGTGTGTGTGTGTGTGAGGTTTTGTGTGTGTGTCTGCGTGTGCGTCTGTGTGTGTGTGTGAGGTTGTGTGCTCTTGCTGTTGGGTATTAAGTGTATATCGCATATCGAGTTTCCTGATACTAACCTCTGTGATCCTGTGTTGTTGCTGATTCTCCATCATCCTAAACGTGTGTCTCCTGTCTGTAGATGTTGTTGGTAGATAAAGACAACGCGGTGACTGTTATTGTGGTGAGCGTGTGTTGGTGGTTTGGAGGTGTTAGATTCACTTTGCCTCTGCAGCGGGAACGACTTTTTTTTCCCCTCTTCAGAAGCAAAGCAAATGTTTTCACCGTTTGAGGTCAGGAAGGTAGGACTGCTTTGTGTTGCATGTATTGCGTCGGCCACCGAAGTCCACAGAAGATGTCTTGTGTCGTCCTTGAAGTGTTGTGTAACGTTAAGTGTCTTAAGAATTGAACAGAAGCAAGAGTGAAAACGCACACACACACACACACACACATCGAAGAAACCCGGTTAGTTTGATCGTCCCATAGAGGATGCGTGGGATAAGTGTCTACATCTATAGATAAGTCTATAGATCTATAGATCAGTCTATACATCTATAAACGTATCCGTAGATGTATAGACTGATCTATATCTTATCTATTGACTTATCTATAGATGTATAGACTTATCTATAGACTGATCTATAGGTGTGTAGACTTAGATCTTGTCTATACACCTTTAGACCAGTTTATACATCTATAGACCAGACCAGACCTATAGATAAGTCTATAGCTAGGTCTATAGATCTATAGATGAATAGACTGATCTATAGACCAGTCTATTCATCTATAGATAAGTCTATAGCTAGGTCTATAGATCTATAGATGAATAGACTGATCTATAGACCAGTCTATTCATCTATAGATAAGTCCATAGCTAGGTCTATAGATCTATAGATGAATAGACTGATCTATAGACCAGTCTATTCATCTATAGATAAGTCTATAGCTAGGTCTATAGATCTATAGATAGGGTCTACATGCTATGGCTGACGGGGCAGAAGGCAGCGGGTCTCACTGTGGCTGTGTTGTGTTTTCAGGGTACGGTGCAGGACTCTACCCTGGCGCGGGGCTGGGGGCCGCGGGCTACGGAGCAGGTGAGATCAAGCCTCATCCAGACCCTGCCGTCAACAGGAGCTGCCCATGGGCAGCTCTGCTCGTCTGGGGATTTCACCCTGCGGCCTGGGTTCTGATCATATGGTGTCTTAGGGATTCATGCAGGATTCAACAGCTTTTGAGATCGGTCCAGTGTTGAGCGAGGCTGCTGTAGCTGTGATCCGTGAAACGGGTTGTAATGCCTTCCTTTGGGGCAATAGCGCCTGTAAATGTTAGTCCCCTAAAATTGACTCAGAGCAGTCTCTGACTCTCTGCTCTCTGCGTGTCCCTGACTCTCTGCTCTCTGTTCGTCTCTCTGTGTCTCTGAGTCTCTGCTCTCTGTTCGTCTCTCTGTGTCTCTGAGTCTCTGCTCTCTGCTCTCTGTGTGTCTCTGACTCTCTGCTCTCTGTGTGTCTCTGACTCTCTGCTCTCTGTGTGTCTCTGACTCTCTGCTCTCTGTGTGTCTCTGACTCTCTGCTCTCTGTGTGTCTCTGACTCTCTGCTCTCTGTGTGTCTCTGACTCTCTGCTCTCTGTGTGTCTCTGACTCTCTGACTCTCTGCTCTCTGCTCTCTGTGTGTCTCTGACTCTCTGCTCTCTGTGTGTCTCTGACTCTCTCCTCTCTGTGCGCCCACAGGCCTGGGACACGGAGGCTACCCCATGGCCGCCGGTGCGGGGAAACTCGGAGGTCAGTGCCTGCCCGGTTCCCTTCAGAAGCGTCTATTTGAGTCCGTACACGTTCTCATGGGTCACACTGAGCAGGGATATCCAAATCCCCCCGGCCCGTGAGCGGTGGGACGTCGCTTCTGTCAGACCCTCTTTCTGTTTCATTAAGACACGATGATGTCTAATAATACTGCCTTTCATCTCAGGTGCTGCAAATCTGGGACATGGCGGCTACCCACAGGGAGGGCTTGGCAAGCCCACCGGTGAGGCTTTGATTCTACTTCCTGCTCCATCTCTTCCTGATGCCCTTCCTCGCCTTCTTCTTCTTCTTCTTCTTCTTATTCTTCTTCTTCTTCTTATTATTATTCTTCTTCTTCTTCTTCTGTACTCACATCTCCGTCCACCCCCCCTTTTTCTACACCTCCCTTGTTACTTCCACTTTCCTCTCACGGCCTCCCCCCCCCCCCCCCCCCCCGCAAGGGTGGAGCAGGTGTGTGTGTGTCTGTGTGTGTGCGTGTGTGTGTGTGTGTGTGTGCGTGTGTGTGTGTGTGTGTGTGTGTGTGTGTGTGTGAACGTGTCTGTGTGTGTGCATGTGCGTATGTGTCTGTCTGTCTGTCTGTCTGTGTGTGTGTGTGTCTTTGCGCGTGTGTGTGCCAGCGTGTGTCTGCGCGTGAGCGTGTGTTTCTCCGTGTGTGTGTGTGTGTGTGTGTGTGTGTGTGTGTGTGTGTGCACATGCATGCATGTGCACGTGTGTGTGTGTGTGGTTAGAAAGGTTACAGGGGCGTTGTAGAAGCACATCCTGTGGCAGTGGCTCAGGATGGCAGCCTGCTTTGACTTGTAAACCCGGGCAGGAGCGTCTGAGTGGGGCCGTGGGCGCTGGCCTTAACCTCTCTGTTAACGCCGCTCACTCAACGCCCCCTTGAGAGTCCGACCAATAACCTGAACGCCGGAGTGAAGTATCGCCACTCCGGCGTTCTCTGCGCTCCTCTGAGGCAGAAAGCCAGTGCATGGTATCACCTCCTCCTCTGCTCCTCCTCTGCTCCTCCTCCTCCTCCTCCTCCTCCTCCTCCTCCTCCTCCTCTGCTCCTCCTCCTCCTCCTCCTCCTCCTCCTCCTCCTCCTCCTCTGCTCCTCCTCCTCCTCCTCCTCCTCCTCCTCCTCCTCCCCTGACTCTCTTTGTTGTCGTGGAGAGAGAGAGAGAGACAGGGAGGGCATTGTTTCAGCTGTGTGTCTGAGCGCCAGGCCTCTCTTGTCCCCTCATCGGTGTCATCCCCATGCAGAGTTCGGAGACGGGACGGGGGCCTACGGCGCCGGGGGCCTCGGAGCGGGCAACGGCTACGGTGAGGGAACGGCTCGCATGAGCTGAGAGTGAAACCACAGGGGGGGTGGAGGGGGGGTTGGGGGGGGGGGGAGGGGGGGAGGGGCTGCAGAACACAGCCTCAGCACAGCGGAAACACAGCGTCGTCTCCAGCAGCAGGGAATGAAACAGATGCGCTGCTTATGAGGTGTGTTGCACACGGCGTGTGAAACGCTAAACAGGGAGCCGTTCTCCCTGCGGGGGTCTTTTTTTTTTACGGCCCCCCCCCCCCGGTCCTGATTGTGAAAGTCGTGTTGTTTCGGTTCCAATCTGGAACCAGAGTTGAACCGACACACACACACTAGTCACGGTCGGGCCCTGCTCGACTCCCCAGAGGAGGAGGAATGAAAGGCGACAGCGTTGCCTGGAGCGACCTCCCTGCCAGGGCACCGGGAGGATCTGCTCGTCATTATGTAACCAAACACAACCTGTCTCTCCCAAACCAATATGTTACGCTATATTTTCTCATACTTTTTTACCCACTTAGTTTGTATTCTATGTATTTATATAACTTTACGTATATTGTCTGTGTGTCGCGCGCTGTGTTTTTATGTTGCCATGAGTGCCAAAGACGAATTCCCAGTGTATGTAAACTCAGCGGACAATAATGTTTTTAATCAAACTATCTATCTATTCATGGGTCGATAGTTTTTGAATCAAACTATCGATCTATTCATGGGTCGATAGTTTTTAAATCAAACTATCTATCTATTCATGGGTCGATAGTTTTTGAATCAAACTATCGATCTATTCATGGGTCGATAGTTTTTAAATCAAACTATCTATCTATTCATGGGTCGATAGTTTTTAAATCAAACTATCTATCTATTCATGGGTATCGCTGTAATGTTCCGACGTCCTCAACACTTATCTCACGACGTCGTTCTCCCTCCCCACAGGCTACGGCAATGGTTACAACACGGGGGCCAACGGCTATGGACCCGGTGAGCTGGAGCGCTCTGTGTTTCGGCTTGTTGTGCCTGCGGCGCTCTCCTCCACCAGGGTAGTGTCTCTGGAGAGAGGCTGTTCTCCTCCACCAGGGTAGTGTCTCTGGAGAGAGGCTGTTCTCCTCCACCAGGGTAGTGTCTCTGGAGAGAGGCTGTTCTCCTCCACCAGGGTAGTGTCTCTGGAGAGAGGCTGTTCTCCTCCACCAGGGTAGTGTCTCTGGAGAGAGGCTGTTCTCCTCCACCAGGGTAGTGTCTCTGGAGAGAGGCTGTTCTCCACCACCAGGGTAGTGTCTCTGGAGAGAGGCTGTTCTCCTCCACCAGGGTAGTGTCTCTGGAGAGAGGCTGTTCTCCTCCACCAGGGTAGTGTCTCTGGAGAGAGGCTGTTCTCCTCCACCAGGGTAGTGTCTCTGGAGAGAGGCTGTTCTCCTCCACCAGGGTAGTGTCTCTGGAGAGAGGCTGTTCTCCTCCACCAGGGTAGTGTCTCTGGAGAGAGGCTGTTCTCCTCCACCAGGGTAGTGTCTCTGGAGAGAGGCTGTTCTCCACCACCAGGGTAGTGTCTCTGGAGAGAGGCTGTTCTCCTCCACCAGGGTAGTGTCTCTGGAGAGAGGCTGTTCTCCTCCACCAGGGTAGTGTCTCTGGAGAGAGGCTGTTCTCCTCCACCAGGGTAGTGTCTCTGGAGAGAGGCTGTTCTCCACCACCAGGGTAGTGTCTCTGGAGAGAGGCTGTTCTCCTCCACCAGGGTAGTGTCTCTGGAGAGAGGCTGTTCTCCTCCACCAGGGTAGTGTCTCTGGAGAGAGGCTGTTCTCCTCCACCAGGGTAGTGTCTCTG
>NC_140271.1:16572317-16587317 GCF_964030765.1 Micromesistius poutassou | reverse complement strand
TCCCTCGTGTCGCCCCGGCTGTTGTCTCCCATGTGTCGCCTTTCCCATAGTGTCCACACACGGCATGATACTCTAGCGTACGCTCACACACGTCATGTCGACGTCATGTCGACAACACAGAACGTCTGACTCGATGACCGACTATCTGTCAGCGATGAATAAAGCGTACACCAAAACAATGTGCGTCCTTCTTTCTGCTCGTGGGTTTTTAGAAGTATCTAGCGCTGACAGGAAGTCCCAACCACTTCCTTCACTCATCAAGCTCGCCACGGTTTCCACCAACTCAATTTGAAATAAAAACCGAAAAAGGTGCTGCTGAGTCACATGCTTTATTCACTCTGAATACTACATTCTGAATTGGTGGTACAAGCATGCCCAAAAGCAGCAAAGACACGCTGGTTTGAGATGCAGTAGGCAACGACAAAACCAAGTTTTGAAGTGTATACATTCATTCTATTCTATCCTATTCTATTACAAACAAAAATGTAACATTGTTGATGCTGTGGTTTGAGCAGGTGTTGCAGTTAATATAGCAGTAAGTAATAGAAAAATATACAAGTAATGTCCTCTATAAAGAAATATTAAATAATTGTTCATTGCACCAAGCATAAACATGGATAAGGAATAAAATACTTTTGAAAATGTGCGTTTGCTAAAGTTTCCCGTGCGTTATCTATCAGTTTTTGCTTTGCCTTTTGCAACCCCATCAGCCAACCAGAACTATTAGCCAGCGGTGTAATCACGCACAAAACGTCAGCCTGTCACACCTCACGGTACCGGGGAAAACGGGGAAGCCGGGGATGCGCCACTCACTGATTCCCACCCCCGGATACCCCCGGAAACACCCCGTTCTCCTTCAGGAGGGCCTGCGGCATGCGCTGGCTGTGGCGCGAGACGAACGCCTTCTGCAGCTGCTGGCTCATCGGGGAGGCTTTG
This sequence comes from Micromesistius poutassou, assembly GCF_964030765.1. Classification (NCBI taxonomy): domain Eukaryota; kingdom Metazoa; phylum Chordata; class Actinopteri; order Gadiformes; family Gadidae; genus Micromesistius; species Micromesistius poutassou. The sequence goes on along the minus strand of NC_140271.1, from coordinate 16,586,381 downwards.
TACTGCGTGCAGTCGGCTCCGCCCAGACTGGGCGCGCACTTCACCTCCCACTTGAAGTACAGCCGGCCGTGCTGCAGGGCGCACACGTCCTCCTCCACGCCCTGGCCCACCAGCCTCTCACAGTCCCCCAGGAGGTCGTTGTCCCATCCGCTGTCCTGGTCCCACACCTCCAGGCGCAGGGTCCGCCCGGCGGAGAGGTCCTGGTCGCCCAGGTCGAAGACGCTGCCCCACGTCGGGTTGTTGTTGTTCGGCCACACGGGGGTTTGTGTCTTGACCGTCCCGGCGAAGGTGAGCCTCACGAAGCCGTCGGTGGCGGTGCTGTGATCCCCCCACAGCCCGGTGGCCTTCTGGACGGTGATCACCACGCGGGCCATGCCCCGGCGCGAGGGGCAGCAGTCGGGCGTCACGGCCCGGTCCCCCTGGCAGCTGCAGGCGCAGGGTTCGCTCTGGGAGCGCCGGACGCCGGCCTTGCACGGCTCGGAGCAGTTCCGCAGCAGCGCCCGCTCCAGGACGTAGTGCGAGATGGCCGTGCGCAGGTGCTTGCGCTTCCCGTCCTTGTCCTTTTTGGGCAGCAGCTCGTGCAGGGCGTTCAGGGAGTAGGACACCAGGTTGGGGAGCCGGGGCACCGAGTCCAGCCAGGCCTTGAAGGCGGACGGGTCCTTGCCCGCGGAGAAGAGCAGCTCTGGTTCCGTGGTCTCTCCTCCTTCTACCTCGGTGAACCTTTAGTGGAGGAAGGTACATTTGGAAAATGGTAAATGGACTTTTGTTTTTACAGCACTTTTCTAACCAGTGACAACTCAAAGCGCTTTTACGATATTGCCTTCACCCCTTCATGCACAAATTCACACACACCGACGGCAGTGTGTCAGCCATGCAAGGTGACAGTCAGCTCGTAGGGAGCAGTCAGGGTGAGGGCGTCTCGCTCAGGGACACCTCCACACTCAGCTAGGAGGAGCCGGGGGTCGAACTAGCTTCTACCTCCTGAGCCAAATGCAGCCAAATGGGGGGATGTGGCTCAGGGCAAATGGTCATATTAATAATAATAATAATAATAATAATAATAATAATAATAAGCTCTCCATGGATGGCTGGGATCACCTGTCCTTGAACATGCTGGAGAAACTGGACTTGCTGTCAGATTTCTCGATGTCCTTCTTGCAGTGCTTCCATTCGGATTTCAAATTGACGCTGGGGACGGTCAGAGAGGCCTCAGCCTCGAGGCACATGGCCACCTCGTCCGCACTCAGGCTGCAGGCTCGCCTCGCACTGCCTGATGCTGGTCACCGCCTTCACACTCCCGCCCAGTTTCACCTGTCAACAGGTCAGGAGGAACGGCGGCCCCAATCAGAACGCATGGCAGCATCATCGGATAGCACGGAAAAAAATAATACGGCAATGCAATTTTAAGTTTGAGTTGATGATTGAATATATACTTGAAAGAGGATTAATTCATGGCTTCCTGATTCAAAAGGCAATAGTCCTATCTTTACCTGAGTGATGTAATGGGTGCCGTAGGTGCTGATCAGTTTGTAGAAGCGCTGCTTGTTCTCAGGGGAGAAGGTCTTGGGAAGGTCTTTCAGCGCTGCGTAGAACTCCTTGTGTAACCTCGGCTTGTGTACGAGCCGAAAGCTACCCCCCCCCGTTGGACACAAAAACATCACGTCATCAGCAGTGAATCAATATTGAATCCACAGTGTAGGTGGTCTTTAAAGACCTGTAAGTAACCACATGCCTACATTCAAACGTGTACCTACATCTTTGTCCATTACATAGTAAATGGACTGCACTGATGCAGCGCTTTTCTAGCCAGTGACAACTCAAAGCGCTGTACAATATTGCCTAACGTTCACCCATTCATACACACATTCACACACCGACGGCGGTGTCAACCACGCAGGGCGACAGCCAGCTCGTCAGGAGCAGTCAGGGTTAGAGGCTCAGGGACACCTCCACACTCAGCTAGGAGGAGCCGGGGATCGAACCAGCAACCTTCCAGTTACCAGCCAACCTGCTCTACCTCCTGAGACACATGCCCCCCTTGGGTCAGGGGAGTGTCATAAATACTTGGCCTGTTAAGCCCTTTGGGACTTTAATGGTGATTAAGGGCAATACAAATACAATTGAATTGAATTGAACTGATGGAGTGCAGAGAAAGATGTCTTCATGGACCAACCCTACCTGTAGTACTCGCAGGAGATGCTCTGACTGGTGAAGCTGAACTTGTCGCTCTTGGTCTTCTCCATGGAGTATTCGGCCAGTTTGGAATTGCTCCCGGCCATCATCACGGAGGCCGAGTTCACCGTCGCAAAATCCAGATCCACCTTCCAGTCGTTGGTCAGCGAGGAGGAGCTGGAGCTGACCAGGGCCTCGCTGGAGCGATACATGCTGCTGGACAGCTTCATCTTGCAGTTCTGGTTGGGCCTCCAGTCCGTCACCGACAGGGGCAGCTTCTGCTTCTTGCCCTCCATGAAGGGGTTGGTGCACAGGGTGCACGTTTTGTTCCTGTCCTCCCAGCGGTTCAGGTCGATGACGAAGGCCCCTTTGCGGGCCATCTTGGTGATGTCGAAGCCTTCCCCGGCCAGGTTGATTCCCGGGGGGAAGTCTGCTTTCTTGCACTGGCTGGCTGTGCCTGCATCGCATGACTGACGGCTACACTGGAGCAGAGACAGCAGCACACCGACGCAGAGGCAGATGTTGTTGGACATACTGCGCATACTGTGTCTGTTTGGCCGATTTGACCGCTTTGGTTTATCCTGAAAGACGATGAGAGTGATTGTTATATTAATACAAATATTAAAAAAGGATCAAAAGGATGACATTAGAATGTACATTTCTGTCCTAACAAAGTTTCCCTGGTTAATTTCACAAAGCACAGTTATACACCATCGGGTACATAGTTATCTACCATCAGTGAGAGGTAAAAACTAAATCACACAGTCGTAATAAGATGTTAACAAAATGCAAAGAACAGACGGAACACTTGACTCACTGGGGTCCTCCAACCTGTTGTTCCACCCGCCTCAGATGCGAAATGATGAAGTGCAGAAGCATCGGTTCGCTTGCTCGTTTAATACTTGACGAGAAACCCGTTGTTGACGAGTGTGTGGTTATGAGGTGTCTGCGGTCTGGGGGGGAACAGAGGAAAACTGAATTCATACTCTATCGAGAACAAGAGGAGGGGCTAGTGGTTCCTTTGACGGGGCTGCGACAAAAAAAAATGCAAACCAAAAAGGCAGATGTTTGTTGGCCTTCCAGTTGACGAGTGTCGAGTGAGCTGTCGTTTTTCTGAAGTGGTGGCTTGTGGTCAGATTGTGTAGGCCTTGATGAATTGAATACGATTAGAATGTATGATTAGATTGTATGACATGAGTGGAGGCCTGTTGCAGATGCATATTCAGTATATAGAAGCACTCATGGTATATTTGTCTGTGAAACATTAGTGTTGCTTTACTATAGTTGTTACATGCTTTACATGCTTTCACTATTTATTGTTCAGAACAACGCTAGGAGGATCTGAAATATAGCACTTCTAGGGGTTCTTATGAAATATAGCACTTCTTTAATATATGCCAGTGATAGTGGTAGTTTTTAACAGCCTGACATAATAATAATAATAATAATTATAATAAAAATAATGACATATAATAATTAATTATGTTTTAGTGTCACTGAAGCATTTGTTTCGTTCTTTGTTCAAAAGTCGAAGAGAAGTATAATATATATTCCTGCAAACCAAACATAGCCCTAATTCAGACCCTCAGTGGACGTATGGAAGAGAGCGCGTCGCCGTGAAGGGTGCAAGCAGGCGGGCAGGCGGGCAGGGGGGGGGGACATCACAACACGAGTGGCGTGATCCTGGGCGAGTCTCCTCGTTCAACCTCTTCCATTCGCCAGCCCGCTCCCTCCGCAGCCTCTCCCGTCAGGAGAGCCACACCACGTCACAACCTCCGGTGGTGTCGCTCCCACACACCGCACCGGCGCTCTCTACAGCGCTGCGGGCTCCTGGTACCGAGAGGCCGGGTCCGACGAGCGAGACGCGATATGTCCTGGAAATAAATACACAATGGAAACAGTGGTGGGAAGCGGTCTACCGTTTTATTTTTTTTAAAAAGCACACTGGACTTGGTAGGATATTACATAGACCGATCCGATCCGTCGGGCATTGTCTGGAATCTGCCGGCTCAAATCTCAGCCTCGGCGCTCAGCGAGGGCATGCCCAGGACGGCTGCTGCTGCTAGCCGGCTGCTACCGCTAGCACCGCCCGGTCACCCCGACCGCCGCCGCCGTCCGGTCGTCCGTCCTCCAGCATCCAAGCAACTGGTCTAACCCGCGTTTTTTTTAACCCGCAGTCACCGCGGACTGGATCTGATGGATATGAACACACGACCACGGATCGGTCTCCAGGCAGAGTGGTCTTCTTGACCTCCACGCGTAGACCACCGCTGGCATCCACAGAGAAGGGTTATTCAACACTTGATGTATGCAGCATCAGTTGTGAGGGGTGGGTGATCGGAGGCAGGTAGCACGCTGTTAACCCCGGACGCCCCCCACACCCCTCTCCCCTCTCCCCTCTCCCTCCCCGGCTCGGCACTTGCATGGATCCGATGCGGGATGGTCCCGCAGCCGTCGATGGACACGTCCGGGTCGCCGCCCGCTCTCGGGGTCGCTGAGGCGGGACTCGTCCGCCACCATGAGGCTCATTTGGTTTGCTAAACACCCCCCAGCTTCTCCTTCTCCTCCTCCTCCTTCTCCTCCTCCTCCTCCTCCTCCTCATTCTTCTCCTGCCTGCCGCAGCTTATAAAGACCACTGATGCTCGATGCCAAATGTGATGACCCTCACGGACCCGCACCATGCACGGGGTTGGCCGTGTTTTCGTCGACCCCCGCGGATGACACGCGTGCGGTTCTCCGACTCGACCAGCGGTCAGCGAGCGACAGCGACGCCGTCGCCGGGCAGCGGTGACCACGCAGCGGCGTCGGAGGGCTCCCCCGACCGCTAGCCCCGCACCGTAGCCCCCACAGCGGGCTATGTGGCTAACTGCACAATACAAACACATCGGTCACCACCGGCAGCACCAATGGTGCCCAGTACGTTTTTAATCGCAATATTCCTCCTGAATTTGTATATAGGTGTACAGTCTTTTTTCTACGTGTTTTGGGGCATCGTTTTGACCGTGATGGTCGCCATGGCGTTCCTGAGCGGACCCAGGCTGCTGGACTGGGCCAGCTCTCCTCCTCACCTGCAGTTCAACAGATACGTCCTCACCGGGTACCGGCCAGTCTCCTCCCTGCCCGAGTGTGTGAGGAGTCTGTTTTACCTCCACAATGAGCTGGGGAACATCTACACTCACGGTGAGTAACCGCTGACGGGAGGTCATGATGTTAGAGGAGAAGGGCTTCTCATGTGGTTTTTTACACCTATAATAACATATTCACAGATAACACTGATAGGCTATAATAATATATAATAATATAATAATTGTGATAGTACTATTTAATAACAACTCAGTAAAGATCATGATCATATGTTTGTGGGTTTATTTGTGCTTGTTTGTGTATGATTTTGCTTTGTTGACTTTTGAAAAAGATGGCTTAGATACACACTTGTAAACAGTTTGTTGTGGTCGAACAAACATCAACTTTAGGTTAACAATCGCATGTTGACCTGCCACAGCCTGAGAGCAATCACCGTAACACGGCGACTGTATGCAAATACGCTCGCTCGGGGAGAGAGTACTGAGTGGCTCAAGGGGAAAGTAAGTCGACAATGGGGGACTAGTACTGTACTGTACTCATACTGTAACCCAGGCTGCCCCACTCCAAATGAGTCCCAAAATACCCCTGCCAGTCCCCCCTAGCCCCACTACCCTCAGCTCCACTAGACCCCCAGCCCCCAGCCCCCCCCCCCCCCACCCCCACCCAGCACAAACTCATGGCAGCATGCGAGGAGCTTGTGAATGACTTGGCAGAGGCCCCCGTGGAGAGGCTCTGTCCGGGACAACAGCTGTGTGTGTGTGTGTGTGTGTGTGTGTGTGTGTGTGTGTGTGTGTGTGTGTGTGTGTGTGTGTGTGTGTGTGTGTGTGTGTGTGTGTGGGGGGGGGGGGTCGTGCAGATAATACTTAAAATAGATGTGTTGGATGGACATGCACTGTTTCACCTGGCTGACGAAAAAAAACAACCAATGACATTGGGTTGACAGGGCGTTGCAGGAGACACAGGTGGGATGCGATGGTGTCTATGGACACACGGTCATGTGCGTGTGTGTGCGCGTGTGTTGTGTTTTTTCGCCTTGTCGTGTTGTATTTCAAGGACCCTATTTTGCACGCCAAGCACTAAGTCCATTCCCGCACACACACACACACACACACACACACACACACACACACACACACACACACACACACACACACACAACTCATAGGAGCTCAGCTGCGTTATGTTATGTGTGCATTAGCGTTTCCACCGAATGCTGTGTCTCATTATCAGAGACAAGCCCAGGCACACACACACACACACACGCTGAAGAGAATCCGGTCTGAGTGTTGTGATGTTCTTATCATTTATTTATTCTGCCGTTTATTATGCATACATACAGGTTAACCGGTGAAATGTACAACGGACAAAATAAGTTCCATTAAAGCCTCTGTAAAAAAAAAAAGAAAACATATCTGTAAGCAAGGCAAATGGATTTGAAAGGAGCTGCACTTCAGCACATTAGGTGCTCAGTGAAAGACTCGCCAAGCTGCAATCAAAACCCAGCAGCAAACAGGACACACAGGTCATCATCCATCCATTCAGACCTGTGTGTGAGTTTCTGGTACTTAAGGATAACATCAGCCGTTATCGGACCTTGGCCGCCCGTTTCTAAGCCTCCTCAGAGACATTGCTGATTACATTGTGTGCCCATCACCTAATTACTCCTGCTTTCATGTGACATATTAACAATAATAATGTGTTAGTGCAGGGGTCGGCAACCCAAAATGTTGAAAGAGCCATATTGGACCAAAAAAACAAAAACAAATATGTCTGGAGCCGCAAAAAATTAAAAGCCTTATATAACCCTTATAATGAAGGCAACGCATGCTGTATGTATCTATAGTAGCTATATTAGCTTATCAAAATGACTAAATTAACTACAAATACATAATGAGCCTTCATGATTTAGGCCAAGTCCACACGTACCAAAACGATCTTTTTTTTCTCCGTTTTCCCTGGCATCGTTTCAAGAACATTTGCGTCCACACGGATCCATCTCAATACGACTCAACACGCTACTTCATGTTCCAGGCGTATAGGTGGCGCTGTTTTAACCCTTTTGATCGTCTCAATTGGCGCACGCATGGCTGTTGTTTGTTTGTAAAATGTGGCTTATGTGGTTGTCCATCAGTCTTTTTTGCTCAGCGTGGTGGCACAGGAGCATAATATTTTGCGTAGTGGTGGGCCGTTATCGGCGTTAACGTGCTGCGTTAACGCGAGACTCTTATCGGGCGATAAAAAAAATATCGCCGTTAATCTATTCTCAAAATTGAACTAACCAGAAGCTGAGTGTTTAATCAAATATACTGTCCATAATCGCGCCATATGCTGGAGACAATGTAGCAATGATAATAGAAACAACTTGGGTGAGCGATGACACGTTTTGGGTTGATCGTGACATCAGAGCGTCGAAATAGTTGGTGTTGTTGTTGTTGTAATAATCCAAATCTTCCTCCGAGCTACCCGCCTTGGTACGGCGGTAGGCGGACGCGTACCAGCCGTCTGCCGTCAACGCCGCCGCCCCGGCTGCCGCGACGCGCACCGGAGACGAGCGTGCCGTGGACCTGTAGCGAGAGCACGTCCCGGCGCCGTTATATTTTCCCGCGTTTGAGTTTGTGATAGTAAGCGTGTAGTAAATTATACTAGAGTTTGTGATGCATTTTGGAAACAGGAGATGAGCCCCTGGTCTAATGCGCCACCTGGCTTGAGAAACCCCATCTTTTTCCATTTTCAAACATTTTTGAAAAAGCTCCAGGGAGCCACTAGGCGGCGTTAAAGAGCCGCATGCGGCTCTAGAGCCGCGGGTTGCCGACCCCTGTGTTAGTGTAACTAAAAGTGCCACTTTACAACTCAAAATCTCCAGGACCTATGCCACCCTAACCCTGTTCTGATTGATCCCTCCTTCAATCATTCGCACACGCAAACTCCCTATTTCACTTGGAAATGCATACAAAAATCACACAGGCTAGACAGTCTTGAATAGGGAAATTGCAAACATTAAAAGCAGATGTCTCTCTGCCTCTCTCTGCCTCTCTCTCTCTCTCTCTCTCTCTCTCTCTCTCTCTCGCTCCTCTCCGCAGGCATCCCACTGGTCTGCTTCCTGGTGCTCATGCCCCTCAACATCCCCTGGTCCCAGATCAGCGTCACCTGGCTGGGCGTGGTCCACTTCCTGGCCTGCCTGTCCCCCCAGCTGGGCTCCGTGGTGTACCACCTCTTCATGAACCACGAGGGCGGAGAGCCCGTCTACCACACCCTGCTGAAGCTGGACATGTGTGGGATATGTATGGTCAACACACTGGGTACGCCGCCCGGCTCTCTCTCCGTTTACGACTTACGTTTTGGGGGCGTTCAGCAGACGCTTTTATCCAAAGCGACTTACAATCAGTACATTTATCAGAAGAAAGAGAAACGACAATATATCTCTGTGGGTACAGCAAGGATGTTCTGAACAAGTGAGTCGTGAGTCTTTTGTGGCAGCTGGTGAGCGACTCTGCGGTCCAGAGTTCCTTTAGGCTTTCCGTTTTTAGTAGATGAACTTAGGCATGAGATGTGGCTCGTGTTATATCCCTGACCCTGTTGAGGCCGGGGATATAATATACAAAAAAAAACCACTCTCACCGCATCCTATAACATATGTAAATGAACCGGGCCCATTCGCAAAATGCAAATCGTAAAGATTTAGGGATTTGTGAGGAAATATTTTGTTGGTGCGAGCGTAGGTTTACCTGTCTAGCCGGTTCGCTCTGTGGTCCTCCCTGTCGACCCGTCAGCCACCTGAACAAAAGTGCTTCATGGTTAAACCTGTCGGCTCTCTGCCCCCGGGCGGGGATGGAATGTGACAGGACTTTATCCGTCTCCGTGTCACCTCGTCAGACTCGCTCCGGTTCTTCGGTTCAGTCCGATCCAAAAGTGGTTATGCCGGATTTAAGATATCCGTTCTACCATTTTACTAGCAGGCACTTTTATCGAAAGGGACATGACATGAATTCCTCAAGTAAGCGAGCAAGTAAGGGTGAGGCATCTTGCTCAAGGACTGCTGTTTCAACAGAGAGCCAAACACCCTTATCACCACCCAGACTAATCCTGCTATCTTGCCAGTCTCAGGAAAGGGGAACCGCAGGGCAAAAGCTTGCATGAAAAGCCTTTTGGATTGAAAAACCCAAATCCTTCAAACCATGGAGCTAGCGTTATTTATCTTACTGTGAGTTGACTTTTGATTCTCCGTCTCTCTCTCTCCTCTCCGTCTCTGTCTCTGTCTCTCTCTCTGTCTGTCTGTCTGTCTGTCTCTCTCTTTGTCTGTCTCTCTCTGTCTGTCTCACTCCTTCTCTCTCTCGCTCCTTCTCTATCTCTTTCTCTTCTCCCCTTTTTCTCTCGCTCTCGCTCTCTCTCGCTCTCTCTCGCTCTCTCCCCATCCCTCCCTCTCTCTGTCTCCCCCTCTCTCTCTCTCTCTGCCTCTCTCTGGTCTCTCTCTCTCTGCCTCTGCCTCTCTCTCTCTCTGGTCTCTCCCTCTCTCTCCCTCCCTCCCCCCCCCCTCCTCCCCTCCACCTCCCCCCCCCCCCTCCCACCCCCCCCCCCCCTCCCACCCCCCCCTCCAGGCGCCATCCCCATCGTGTACAGCACGCTGCTGTGCTACCCCTTCACGCGCACCCTGGCGCTCATCACCTACATCCTGCTCTCCAGCTACGCCATCTACTGCGCCGTCACGGCCAGCAGCAGCGTGCGCCGCTTGCGCTCCTTCGCCTGGCAGCTGCTCTTTCGCTTCACCTTCTTCCTGCTGCGCTGGGCGGGCGTGGGCGGCGGCAGCCCCACCTCGCTGCGCCACTTCCTCACCATGGACGCGCTGGCCGTGCTGGGCGGGATCATCAACATCACGCGCATCCCCGAGCGCTTCAGCCCGGGCCTCTTCGACTACTGGTGCAACAGCCACCAGATCATGCACGTGCTGGTGGTGGGCTCCATCCTCTACCTGCACTGGGGCGTGCTGGACGACCTGCTGTGGATCAACAGCTACCACTGTCCGGACTGACCGGCCCCCGCCCCTGCCCGGGCCCCCCCTTCTGCCTCCCCACTGAGGGGGGAGGGGGGCAGGGGTTTATACAGACCTCTGGGAGGGGAGTGGGGAGGGGAGTGGGGTGGGAGGGAGGGATGGGGGGATGGGGGGGATGGGGGGGGTGTTGCATCGTGGGACTGATACTGACTGGCTGCTGTCTGGAACAGAGAACATGGGATTTGGAGGTCACACCTGGAGGGGGGTGGGGGTGGGGGGGGGGGGGGGGCGGGGGGGCGACGGAGGAAGTGCCACCCGCCGGAGGTGCACAGGCGCTGAATGTTCATATCGCGTGTCCCGTTTCCCCTGTGTGTGTGTGTGTGTGTGTGTGTGTGTGTGTGTGTGTGTGTGTGTGTGTGTGTGTGTGTGTGTGTGTGTGTGTGTGTGTGTGTGTGTGTGTGTGTGTGTGTGTTCCATGCGAGTCCATTCGGTTCCCCCCTTTGCCTTGCCACGGAGGTGAGCAGCCTTGCTCACCCACAGGAACACCCCCTCCCTATATGCTGTATATAAAAGTATACAAACACAAGCACACATACTACCCTGTCGTATATACGAAAAGTTACGAAGATTAACCACAGCAGAAACTTGAGTATCAGGTTCTCCTCAAGCCATTAGACGGGGCGTACTATACCACGGTGTTTAGCGCAGAGGAGCTACGAGAGACGCAGAGCCTCCACTTTAGTTTCGCATTGATAAGTAGTTGGCATGGATGACTTAGAGGAAGCATGACCAAATAATATCACATTTTTACAAAAGGGGAACTACTATCGCTCTCAGAAGTCACTTGTGCTACTACCTATGCATCATATCTAGACACGCACACGTAGACACACGCGCACACACACACACACACACACAGCCACACACACACACACACACACAGAGACACGCAACACCGTCCTTAAGGTCCATGCTCCATGCCACCGGGGGGGTTATTGCACAAAGCACTCCTAGACTCCTCGTCGTGAAGTCACTTGGAACTACTTGAGTTTATTCTTTTTTTTATTTATTTGAATGAAGTGCTGCTTGCACGAGCCGTCCTTCTGTGGTTCAAGTTCATTCCTGCCAAGACCACTCCCCCCCCTCCGCCCCCCTCTGCAATGTATATCCACTGTGGAAAAAGCCCGCCCCCTTAGTTCGATGACACAACCCAAACAGGGTGTGGCGGTTCATCCGCTGGCCTGCGAGTGAGGTTTTGTTTTTGTGTGTTGTTTCCCCCCTCTTAACGCGCGGTGCATCCTGCTCATCGAGACGATAGTATCGCCCCTCCGTCGTGTTTTGCACACCTGAACGAGCGCCAGTACAAACAAAGGCAGTCTGATGAGGGAACGCCTCCTTCCCATCCCCCCTCCCCCCCTCCCCCCCCCCTCCCCCGGTGAGGGAAGGGCTTTGAAACCCGCGGGACATAATGAACGAGCTAACCCATCCGACCGCCGCGGATCCAACCAGAACCACCGTGGTACCAGCTCCAAAGTCACCATCGCAGACGCCACAGGGGAACTAGCCACAGTTCTAACCGTTTTTAATGTTTTCCTTTGACAACACAACACAATATCTGTTGTGGCCCGTTTGGCCAGCGAACACAAATACTTCAATCCATCGTTCTTTGGCAGTGGATAAAGAAAGGGAAAAACATGAATCATCCCAGAACAACCAGAACATGAATTAGGGACTGGCATTCAGCTATAAAGCTCATTAATGGCTATGGTGTCCCAGGGTAGAGTGCCCACCGTAGACCTAAAAACACATTTTATTAAAAAGATTAAAAAGAGGTAACTCATTCCTTTTTTATTTTTTTATCAATACAATTCCTTCTTTGTTTATCAATGGTGGGTTCTACAGTTCTACTAGACTTCCAACGGCCTATAGGAACAATGGTGTGTGTGGTCTTTTGAGGGCTGAGTCTGCCCGGGATGGAAATACAAGTTCTGCAGGAGAATGTTGAGCAAGTCAAACTTAGAACTCAGGTCAGGCCGGGGCACAATTACAATTCCAGCAGCGCTGCTAAAACTGGCTTCGTCTACCGTCTAATGTAGACCACACTATTACATTCATTGTAAAGATTTATTTATTAATCGTTATTTAATAATAACTGATGTGAAAAGTGAACAAGGATTACAATGGTTCAGAGTTTGTTTTTAAACTATGTGTGTTGTTGCTTTATTTAAAATAAGAGGGCACTTTTGTTTTTTTAAAGGGAATGATTTGCCATACACATTGGATGGAGCTATGTCACGTTTTATTTGTATATGATGATGACACCTGGCCCAGTTGATTCAGGGGGCTCTCACACTAGGCCGTCTGTACCGTTGCCAGAGTACGTTTTGCCCCCTAAAGTCTAGATCGTGTGGCCAGTGTGAGCACGCCATCCGTACTCAAGTACAGTTCAACTCCGTGGCCTCAGTACACTTCGGAGAGGTGTGTTCAGGCCACAGTACAGATGCAATCGTACAGGGAGCAAGAGCACACCTGAAACGTACAGGGGCAATCGTACTTGAGTACGGTACAGGGACACTTTGCCTAGTGTGAGTGCGCCCCCAGTCCATTGAGGCCCTATTCTCAAGACGCCATTTTTCGCATTTTTTTGGAGGCTAGCTGCTGTTTGAACCAGAATGGCCAGAATGAACTGGACTGCTTTTTTTTAAACAAGGAACCAATCGAGTTTGGCTGAGGCTGTCTTTTAACACATGTATTGTTTGGTTCAACCCCATTTTTAAGTAGACAGGAATGAACCCCTACACTCCCCACCACCCCCGATTTGCGTGTCTGTCCGGAGCCATTCTGTGTTTTGAGTCGGGACGTCCCACTAATGATATGAGATGGTTTGCTCTGTCCTGTCCTGCTATACCGAGGCACTGCTATGAGTGCGTGCACTGTTGACTTGACTATTTTATTTCTTTATCGTTTGGTTTCATATGTGTTTGTGGTCACCGTTGTTTTTTTTAACTGTTATTTTTGTGTGGTCGTTTCTCAGCAACGTGCCCACCAAGGTTTGTGATGTGTCACGTCCCCCACCCCTGACTCACTCTACGTGAGAGAGGGCCCCACGATCAGTCTCACACTTGGCCACAAACACGCACACACACACACACGCACACGCATTAATTAATAGTTTCGCTTTGCAAGCGGAGACCACTGAGCATGGTAACCACTGGGTCCCACGCGCCCAGTGGATCGCCGTTTATCGCTCATCGCTCACCGTTAGTCGTAGATTAGTTACACATTCACGGTTTCCCAAAGGGCTTTAGGTCAAAAAGAGAAAAGTAACATACTAAACCGCATTTAAAGTCTGTATATTTAATTGTAACCCCCATGTATGTAGAGGATACACATCCCAGCGTAAACTATACTCCGAGACAATACAAACGTCCTATTTATTTAACGCAGTACGGCGAGCGGAACAATACGCCTGAGAACGCACCGCGGACGGCCGCGGAACACACACCTGCTCTCATGTGCGTCTGACGGACTCTTTGAGTGACACCTGTCCGACTAACTCATCTAACCACGTGTGGGTGTCACTACCAGGCAGGGTAACCATGAGTACTGTCACCCCTTTTTTTAACCACCACGGTAGGGGATGGTCCCTCCGCTTGTGCGTAGGCCGACCCCACTGCGAAGGGATATCTATGCACTTTCAGATGTAAATAATGTAGACCTGTATGTTTGTACAATAGGCGTCGCCGGTTTAACGGGAGGGGGCTGTATAGAGTGGTGGGCCGTGATGGGGGTGGTGGTTGTGTGTGTGTGTGTGTGTGTTT
>NC_140271.1:16567885-16572117 GCF_964030765.1 Micromesistius poutassou | reverse complement strand
ATATAGAATTGACATGATGTTTGACTACATTGCTAACAAAATAGATTTTTTAATTGAACAGCTGCCGGATAGTCTGTTAATCAATATTTATAACGGGATTAACATATTGTATATCAACAATTAGGATTAACTGTGGGGATTGTGGCACTGATGTTGTTCCTGGTCCGACCTGTACAGACAACAAGCCTAGTCCATTCCTGTAGGGTGAAGGGAGCTTTCTGGGGGCTGTCTGTCTCACCTCGCCTCGGCCCTGGCTTTGCTTTATGAACGTGTGTACTTTCATGTGGGACTTTGGCGCCATCTAATGGCCGCGGTGTGTATTGCCAGAGACGTGTCGTCTCTTTATCGAGGGGCATATGGGAATGAGTTGTATTGGCCGAGTGATGACAACGACATGTAGTATAGGGGTTGGTGCACAAGTGACTCATTCGCCAGTTGTGGAATCATGTTTGTACAAGTGTGTGTGTGGGGGGCAAGGAGGGAAGAAGAGGGCATTTCTCTGTGAGAAAATCTTGAAGAAATGTATACAGAAAGTATGACATTAATGATTTAAATTGTATTTATTTAACTTTTTTGTTCTATGCTGTTGGGATAGAGATTGAGGTGTGCCTCATTTCCCACTGTGTTTGTGTGTGTGTGTGTGTGTGTGTGTGCATGGTCACACACACACACACACACACACACACACACACACACACACACACACACACACACACACACACACACACACACACACACACACACAAAACAAAGACTCCCGGGTACCCTCCTTGTGTTCATGTTGGCTCGCTGTGTAACAGACAGCTCCTAATTCTCCTAAAAGTCTCCAGCAGCGATTGTGCAATAAACGGAAGTCTATATTTTTAAAACCGGACTATGGTTTGCCTTTATTTGTCCATGTATGTTGAATTTCTGTGTGTGTGTGTGTGTGTGTGTGTGTGTGTGTGTGTGTGTGTGTGTGTGTGTGTGTGTGTGTGTGTGTGTGTGTGTGTGTGTGTGTGTGTGTGTGTGTGTGCAGATTCCTGGTGGTATTTGCAGTGCGATAGTGATGACAATGAACATTACATTGCGTCCTCACACTCGAGCACCAATCTTTGTTAAGATTTGCTGAATTCCTGCTCATAACCATAGCAATGATAATAAGCCTGGGCCGAGATCACTTTACATGTGCAGCGTGCAGGGTGTAGTCTCATCTAGCGGTGAGGCTGCAGACTGCAACCCACTGAATGACTGATCTAGGACCAGATCAGTTTGTGATCCACCACGCATATTGACGGCACATGCTCTTATCTGCTGGTATGTGTGTGACGTCACCCTTATATGAACTTCCTCAAATGTTGGACTCTGTCGTGCTAATGTTGCAAAACAAAATGGGTGCATGTTCCAAGAGCTCAGATATTGATATCTCTCAAGCCATCTTTCCCACTTTGCAGAAGTGGATATTACCGCAGGGGCCCGGCGGTGACGTCAGGGGCCCGTCTCGTCTCGTCTCTTGCCGGTTCTTCTCACCTTTCGGGCCCTTATCTCAGGAAGTATTTCACATCTCTTCACCTTCCGGTGGGTTTCACTACAGCGTTTCTCTGCTGCCACCCCCCCCCCCCCCCCCCCCGCGGTGATGTCGATTTTAACATCGGTCACCGCCCCTTTTGTCACCTCGCTCCCTCTTCAAACTCTCCACTTCCTCCATCTGCCAGCTAGATGTGCTGAACTCCACCGCCCGCCACTTCTCATTCTGCTAGCCGGGTGCTGCACTTCTACTCCTCTCATCGCCGACCTCCTCAGACCAACGCTCAGGTAGGCACCTCTCGCTCGCCCTCTCCCTCCCTCGCCCTCTCGCACCGACCCCCCCTCCTCACCCTCTTTCCGATGCATGGACGCGGACCCTGCCCCTCACCCTCACACACCTGCTTCTCAAACCACACCTGCAGCCGGGTGTCGGCCTTCCGTATACGCTTTGTTCTAGGATTGTGGTGTAAATAGTAGGCTGTGTATAATGTCAAATGTGGTCGTGAAAACGTGAAGCGTTGCTGAACTTTGGAAATTTTGTCTTCGCTTTTGTTTATATTCAATTCCGTTTCTGTGCTGCAGGTAAGTCCTTCAAGGTCAGCGAAAAAAAACACTGACAAGGAATTGTGTGTGAGAGATGGCGACTGATTGATCAGTGGCAGAGGCATAACAGTCCCCGACACAATCAGGTCTCACTCTATAAAGGATCATTGCATAAGCAGTAGGCCAGCTGAAGGGGTCTTGTGATGCAGGCAGACCGTGGCTCTCTCAGTCTGGGCTGGGTGAGGCGGTGTCTTTGAGGAAGTGAGATCCATGCATCGAGGCAGAGCTAAATCACCTCCAGTCGATTCTGTATTTATTCCTCCACGGTAACTTAATTGCAGGCATCCTTTGAATAAGGTGGGTTTGCAAAAACCTGTTTAAACCGGGTCTGTGGGTAAACTGGGTCTGTAAACTGGGTCTATTCTGTGTTGCTCGTTCTGTTAATACTGATTAGGCTGCAAGGCTGCAGAGGATGTGATATGAAGCAGAGGTATTTCCTCTGTGCATGCGTGTGCTGTTTGCTATTCGCTTCGCGAGGACAACACACGGCCAGGGGATGAGTCAAGTCGGATGTGAGCGAAGCGTTTCAGGGTGCTCTCGCTCACGCTGTGGTTCAACGGCTCCAGGCCACACACAGCTGTGTTGTCGCTTCCCCCACCGCTCCACAGCGTGTTCAAGACCCGACTGCTGCAATGACAACAGGGATGTTTGGGATGCAAGGGAGAGAGGCCTTTGTGACTAGATACTAGAAGTGGATAGATTGTTAAAATAGACGACCGAGAGAAGAGGGGTGGTGGAGGAAGGGGTGGTGGAGGAAGACGGCGGTCTGAGACGGATGAGGGGAAGTCGTTTTTCGAAAACCTTCTCTTCCTCTTTTCTCAGGCTTCTGTCTATTTCCTGCAGCCGTCGTGATGAAATAGCCCGCTCGCCGAGATAACAAACGGGGAAACAAGTGCCGTGTTCACAGCCACCCACTGCCAGCTTTCTGCACTCTTTGTTAACGTTTAAAACAAGGAACATGATGGCTCCCACTCACTCTACATCCACAGTCATGCTAACCCACCATCTAACAACATTAGACACTACATTTTGCTTTTCCACTCCATCTCCTCTCTGTGTTGGTGTTACATTTAACAGACGCTTTTACCCAAAGCGACTTACAGCGGTTAATACACACAGTGACACACCGACGGCAGAGTCAACCTTGCAAGGTGACAGCCGGCTCATCGGGAGCAGTCAGGGCAAGGTGTCCCCTCGTCCCCCCCCCCCCCAATGTGTGCCTCTCTCTAACCCCTGACCCCCATCCCCTCCCATCCCACGCTGCAGGTCACCATGTCCCGGAAGGTAGTGAGGTCCAGTAAGTTCCGCCATGTCTTCGGCCAGGGCCTGAAGGCCGACCAGTGCTACGACGACATCCGCATCTCCCAGATGACGTGGGACAGCAACTTCTGCACCGTCAACCCCAAGTTCGTGGCCATGATCGTGGACGCCAGCGGCGGGGGGTCCTTCATCGTGTTGCCCCTGAGCAAGGTGAGCCAATAGGAGGGAGGCTGGTTCGAGAGGGCCCAAGAGAGCCAAAGCGCTGTGTGGTAGTGTACTAAATGTCACGCACACACACACGCCCACACACACGCCGACGCCCTCACATGCGGACGTGCAAACTAAACTATACATATTAAATCTTGTTAATGCCTGCCTCTTTGACGTTATATAGAAGCATTTATTTCTGAAATAGTGTCCTCTGCGTATCAGTTGTGGCTCAGACACGCTATGGAAGTGAATTCTGCCCAACAGCACTAAAAAGGAGAAGCTTTGCACCGACTTTTGAGCTGTCACACTTGACTGGCTGCAGCGCTTCGAGATGTCTCCATATAGGGAGCGCCACGGTGCAGGATCACAGGGCCGGATGTGGCCAGATCTCTGCTTCTCTGCACAGGGGCTGCTCGACAGAAGAGGTGCAAGTTCAACGCCTTCTTTGACGCAGAAGGTGGAATGAGAGCAAGACTTTGAAAACGTCTCACGTTACCTCCCGCCGCCAGCGGTTCATAAACCTCACGCACCGTCAGGGACATCTTGGGGTTTTTAAGTTTGAGAAATGAAACACAAAAAGTGATTTTTTTTTTTGTACGGTTTTATTTCGGTTTATTGATTAAGGATCACTTGGTGATTCTTTCAGGTTAGAT